>NW_027187391.1:43400009-43758475 GCF_028583685.1 Petaurus breviceps papuanus
TTTCTTTCTTTCTTTCTTTCTTTCTTTCTTTCTTTCTTTCTTTCTTTCTTTCTTTCTTTCTTTCTTTCTTTCTTTCTTTCTTTCTTTCATCTACCTACCTACCTTTCTATCTATCTATCTATCTATCTATCTATCTATCTATCTATCTATCTATCATCTCTTAATTGTTGTTCAGTCATTCAGTCATGTCTGACTCACCATGACCCCATAGACCATAGCATGCCAAACCCTTCTATCCTCCAGTGTTTCCCAACCTTCCAGTCTGTCCGAGGTCATTTTCATTGTTTCCACGACACCATCTGTCCATCTCATCCTGTGCTATCTCTTTTCTCCTTTTGCCTCCAATCTTTCCCAGCATCATGGGCTTTTCCAGTGAGTCCTGTCTTCTCATTTTGTGACAAGGGCATTTAAGCTTCACCTTCAGCATCTGATGTTCCAATTAACAGTATGAATTAAATATATACACAAATACACATATGTGAATGCATCTGTGCCTATATACACATATATTCCCCAAACAAAAAGTCTGACGTGGTTAGAAATATAGCCCTTCTACATATTAATCAACAAATACCAGCACTAGAAAATCGGTTGCTTTAATTGCATTTCAACAGCATCAGTCCCATGTCAGTGGGGAGACTTCTGTCCCATGAAAGGGAAGGACAAGTAGCAGAGGCTACTCCCCATATGCCATGTATATATATACACATACATATATGTGTACTCCTATACATATGTGTGTATATACATGTGTTAAAGTACTTCCCTGATACTTACTATTGATACCTATTATACCATATATGACATGTACATATTACATATATATTATATGTGTGTTGTATAATATACACACATTGTATATACATACACCTGGCTTTTATCTGCCTTTAATTTGTTTATAGATATTTATGCAATACACACATATGTCGGTTTCCCATACATCTTGAATAAGGCTAAGAGCTATTTCCCAACAAATATGGTTAGTCACAAGATATGAAGAGTTGTCAAAAGAAAAAGAATTACAGACTTTTAGCAACCATATGAAAGATTGCTCCAAATCATTAATATATTGCTGTGGAAATGTCCTGGCCTTGAAGCTATAGGGTCTAGATTCTAATCTTGGTTCTATTGCCTACTAGCGGTGTGACCTTGGGGTCACTTAAGGTCTCTGGGCCTCAGCATGCTCACATAAAGGTGAGAAGATGAGATCAGATGAACTTTATGATCCCTTGCAGCTGTAAAACTATGATCCTAAAAAAACACAGTTTTTCAACATTCACTTCCGTAAGTTAGAAATTTTCCCCACCTCCCTCCCTTTACCCCTCCCCAAGACAGCGTACAATCCAATATAGATTCTACATATACATTCTTATTAAACATATTTTCACAAAAAAGGAACACAAATAAAAAGGGCAAATCAATAGCTCACATCCCTCAAACTAACAAATATGGCTGGGACAGGGAATGTGTATGAGGAGACTCCCCCCACCAGTGGAGAATGGTGCTTACTCTGCAACTTAGTCTTAGAATGGTCTAGAGTACTGAGAGGTTAAGTCACATGCACAGAGTCACACAACTAGTACATGTCACAGAAAGGATTTGATACCTGGACTACCTGGCTTCAAGAACAGCTTTCTATCCATTATGCCAACTTTGCCTCTATCATGCAAAGATAAGTGATGAAAATAATCAATATTGGAGGCATTACAGGAAGACAGACACACTAATGCGTTGTTGGTAGACCTGTAAATTGGTTTTTCCCTTCTGAGAATAATATAGAATTATTCATAAAAAATAAATTAAAAAATTAAATTTCTACTCAGGGGACATACTCCAAGGCAGTCAAAGACATAAAGAAAGGCCTCATGTATTAAAATATTCACAGTAGTACTTTATGTGGTAAAAACAAAACAAGGCAGAAAACAAAAAGGGTACCCATTAACTAAAGAATGGTTGAACAAATTGTGGTATGTGAATGGAATGGAGTAGTATTGCTTTTTAAAAAGTGACAAATCTGAGGAATTCACAGAACTTTGGTAAGACTTATATGAACCAATACTGTGAATTCAAATGTACCTTACCTGTAGGGAGGACACAGTCTTCTTTAGCCTTTTCTGACATAACTAAGGCTATTTCCTTGTTAACTTTTCTTAACACCTCATGGATCATATGACTTTCAAAATTTTCCAGAAGTTTTTGAAGCTAGAGTAAACAGAATATAAAAGTCAATCTACATTTTGGACATATATTTTAGGTCCTCAGGGTACTTTTCCCCCCACTCTTGCTATATTTTCTCTTTATCCTTTTTGTTGGGGAAAAGGCTTCCTACAGCAGACACCAATAAACTACAAGGTATTCTTAGGCAGTAAATACTGCAGTATAAAGCAAGTATTGGTTTACTGAAGAAAAAAAAAGAGGCGAATTTAGTATTGAGTATTTATAACTTGTGGCTATTTCCTTTGGGACCTTAATACAAATAGAAATGTCTGAACCATTGTCCTATAATATGAAGATCCTGTCCTACAACATAGATCCTGAAGAATTATGAGAAATGGACTCAACATTTTCATATGATGATTTAAAAATCAATACGTGGTAATTATAAATTGGGCCAGCTGTCTCCCCCACAGGGACAGAGTGAGCAAGGGGAAGGTAACAGACAGCCTGTGTAGGAACAGAAATAGGCTTGGGCTTACTGAACTTCCAGATTTCCACGCAGACTTCCTTGGTCTGAAAACTCCTCTCTGGGTTTTAGTTTCCCTAATTTGGTCTCAATCCCTGGACCAGCACCCTAAGAAACCCTGGTTTCTGACCTTCATTTTTCCAGCTTCCATTTTACTCTCACTTTGGCTCTTGATTCAAACCCTCTGTCTTTCCCCAGGAGGGGATTTTCCCCTCAGGTTGGAGGGGACTGTCCTATTTATCAGCACTTATCAGTCCCTTGCCAGGATACACCACCAATAAAAATGGCGAGTGCCTTACCATCTTTTATTTTCAATGGTTAAAATTGTTCTCTTTTATAGTGTTACAGATGCCTTATAAAGGGAATGTCGCTTAGGAGACAAACAATAATATCAGGCCTCACAGGTGCAAGTTATCATTTCAGCTTATTGCTAGGCAACCCTGCCTAAAGCCAATGAACTACCAGATGCTTGGCTTTGCTTACCTGTCAAATAGGGACAGCAAGCCTTGTCCCTCTGGAACAGCGCTGAGGCAGGAAATTACTTAAGGAAGCAAATTCTGTCTGCTACAGATATGATGTTCTCAGGATGGATATATAAACAGCGTGGGGCTGTGAGAATATATCAGGACTATGACAAAAATTCTAAAAGACAACTTTCATTTTTTTCTCTCTCCTGATTTTTGTTTTTACTTTATGGGGAGATTGCAATGGTGTTTACATGCTGGCTTTGATATGGAAGGTAGACTCTTTCACTGTTGTTTTTTTTTTGGGGGGGGGGAATGGTGGTAGATATTTCTTTATCTTAGGTTTGGGATAGAAATTGATGTAGCAAGTTTAATTTGAAACTTCAGACTTCCAAAAATTGAAAAATTCAAGGCTGTTATTTGCTTTTTTAAAAGGAAAAGGTATAGACTGATTTTAAATGGACAGTCCTCCTAGGACATCAAAATGATTCAGTTTAGGAAAATTTGGTTTATTCACATTTAATGTACAAAATGAGCACATTCATCCATATGAATGAAATACTAAAGACACAAGGAATTAAAAAAAAATAATTAAAAAAAAGATAACCTGGCGGGTTTTGATTTCAACTTCCGAAGCTCCTTTGGGAGGAAGTATAGACCGACAATTTATTACAAGTCCTTCGAATTCTTCTTCTTTACCCATCTGCCTGGCTATGGTTTTCATGGTAGGATAAAGAATATTAGCTCTAGAAATGGATAGAGACAGGAATAAACAAACATCTGATCTTTCTCATTACATTTCCTCAAATATTATTTTCTTTTACAGGTCAAGATTTTTGGAGAGGTTGTAACCTATATCTAGTAGAATATAATCTCCTTGAGGGAAGGGATTGTTCTTATTTTTTACTTTGTCCCTGCCCTTGCCCCTAGCCTTTAATCATATTCCACATATAGTAGGCACTTCATAAATTCTTGCTCAATTAAATTGAATTTCATCCTTGGACCCAGCACAATGAAATCACCAATCCATTAATATATTTAGGTCTTTTCTTTTCCTACTCTGAGATTTCCTTTCCTTGTAGGCACCCCCAACAACAGACTCATATAGCCTTTTCATTCTCCCCTATAGCCCCATTCTCACTTCATGTGTATTTTGTGACATGTTCCCTGGGAGGAAATTTCAGTCTTTCATTCATTACAATATTGACACAGAAGAATTCAGATTTTATTTGTTTCCTGTTTCACCCTCCCTATTTTACAACAGGAGAGAAGAAATTAGAACTTCATAAAGCGGGACCAACAATAGAACGTTCTGTCCATCCCCTGTCCAGATTCAGAAATACCCTTTCCCGTAGGATCAGTGACAAAGAGTAGGATTCTTTAAAATGGTCATTGTAGGGATAACATTCTCACTGGCATTGTTATTATACTGATGACATTCTCACAGTGTGGCTTTCTTTTCAGCTATTCCTGCCACACCCAAAGAGACTCACTGTCTGGAACAACACTGATTCTATCCTTATGTACATACAATGACTGGAATACATAGAAGACATAATCTTCATTCTTATCTTGGAAATATATGTATATGGGAAGAGGGATGGGGGGAAATGAAAAGGATTCCCTGCAGGAAAGCAGCAGGGAAGGGAATAAGCAATTTCCAAACTCTTCTCTATGCCCACTGATTCTCTACTATAAGCAGGTGGGTGGAAGGCTCTATATTGAGACTCCCCAGTAAATAACGACTAAGATTCATCTTCACGAGTTCAAATCCAGCCTCTGATCCTGGGGAAGTCACTTAACTGTATTTACCTCCGTTCCTGATCTGTAAAATGAGCTGGAGAAGGAGATGGCAAACCACTCTAGTATCTTTGCCAAGAAAACCCCAAAAAGGGATCACAAAGGGTAGGACATGACTGAAACATCCCAGTAGCAGCAATTAAAAAGCCCTGGGACAGATCACTGTAAGATGTGTGCATTACTGACCAATAATTATTTCTTCAAGTCCTTACTATTCAATTCAGCTCAAGTCAACAAACATTTTTAAAGCACTTACTTACAAGTAAGGTGTTGTACGGGGCACTGGAGATACAAGGAAAAAATTAAATAAGCCCCGTGCTCAAAGATACAACATGTGTATACAAATAAGTAAATAGAAGATAATTTGAGGAGGGAGGGAGCACTAAGGACTTGGGGGAGAGAGAAGGAAGGGTAAGAGAGTAAGAAAGGCACCTGATCTGAACTTTGAACAAGTTTCAAGAGGCAAAGGAGAAAAGCAAGTGCATTCCAGGCATGGGGAGAGGGGGTAGGGGGGGGAAGGAGATGATCTGTCCAAAGACTAGGAGAGAAGAGATGGAATATTGGGGTTGGAGAACAGTGAATAGGCCTTTTCGTGTGGAATGAACAGTCTACAAAGAAGAATAACATAAAACAAGTCTGAAAAGGTGAGAGATAGAATGTAGAGGGCTTTAAATACGAGTTTGCATCTTATTCTAGGAACAATAGGGAACCAATGAAGATTTTTGAGTAGAGCATTGATGCAATCACATGTGTATTTTAGGAATATTAATTTGACTGCTTATAAAGGATAAATTGGGGAGGAGATAGTCTAGAAGCATGGAGGTCAATTAGGAAGCTATTGCTCAGGCAAAAAGTGATGAATCTAATTAGAAGAATGACTGTGTGGGCAGAGAGAAAAGGACGGATGTGAGAGATGTCATAGAAGTGCAGCTAAGGCTTGACAGCTTATTGGATTGGGGTGTGGAGGTAAGGGAGTGGAAGATTTAAAGGTGATTCTAAGGTTGTGAAACTAATCAACTACAAAGATGTCAGTTCCCTCAACAGAAACAGGCAAGCTTAGAGGAGCTTTGGGTTTGTGGGCTGGGGATGTGGGGGGAAAGATAATGAATTTGGTTTTGGACATGTTGAGTTTGAGATGCCCTTGGGGACATGCTGTTTATACAACTCAGCGTTTTTGTGATAAAGCCCTGATTGTAGAGAGAATTTGTATAATAACTTCCACTGGACTCAGAGGGAGGCTGTGATTACTGGACAGCACAATAACTCAATTCTAGCCTAGAAAACAAAAGACAGAGAGAGTTCTGGTGGCCACAAAGAGGAGTATTTGTGAATCTTCCCCATACCGCTGATTTTAACCCAAAATATTTTTTCTATGAGAAAAACTCACCCATAGAGATCCAAAAACTGTTGATACAGAGCAACTGTGTTGATGTCTGCCACCCTCAGTTTGAGTCGACCCCATGCCTCCTTTAGTACTTCAAGTTGCTTCCAGATAATGAGAAAAGATCTCAGGAAAGCGTAGGCTGTCAGTGGATCCCGCTGCTTCTCAAGTGTTCGGAAGGTCTTTGGGCTGCCCCATGACTGACTTCTATTTAATTCAGCCATTTTGTTCACTTGGGACTGTAATTATTATACAGGAAGGGAAGGGAGGATGGAATCAGTCAATAAACACTCATTAAGTGCCTACTATGTTCCACATTGTGCTAAGCTCTACAAATAATATCTTGTTTGATTCTCACAACAACTTTTCATGGTGCTGTTATTATCTCAGTTTTACAGATGAAAAAATTGAGATAGACAAGATAAAGTGACTTTCCCAGGGTCACACAGTTAGTAAGTATCTGAGGATGGAGTTGATGCAGATCTTCCTGAATACACACCCAATGTTCTAGCCACTGGACCATCTAGCTAACTATACCATAGTAGTAACATAGTATTACCATAGAATAAGTAAATAAATAAATGAAATATCACTACATAATAACAGTAATAACTGAGACTTCTTGTTTGTCCTCTTTTTGTTTTTGTTTTTGAAGAGGACCAATGATATGACCAAGGGATGTATTAACTGGCATGCAAATTGGATTTAAGTGAGGTAGAGTTGCAGAGTTCCAGAGTCATCAGAGTCCAGTTGCAGGACAAAAGTCAGGACAATGGGAGATGGCCCAAGATGCAGTGGATGACCTTGAAGTCTTCCATGCCTGCATCAGCTGCCTTCGTGGTCATTGGAACTAATTGTTCTCATCCGCCCACTCCACTGGAGGAAATCTTCCCATGCATAGGGTACACATTCCCAACTCACCAAATGATTTGAGGCCCATAGGTTACTCTCAACCTGATTTAGCTCATCTTTGGCTGCTGCATGTTCTACAGCTTCTTGGAGCCACGGGTGAGAGTTGAGTGAGAGGTGGTCACCGAAGGGCACTTACAAAGTTTTAAAGTTTCCCAAACATTTACATATATTAGTATAACAACCCTATGAGGTAAGCACTAAAGCTTTTAAGATTAGGAAATTGAAGCCCAGAGACATGAAGGGTTTTGATCATTTTTACAATTAGTATTAGGTGGCTTCAAGTGATCTCAACACCATGTTGCCCCCAATATACAAGTGCACAGATAGCTACAATGGGAGATAAATGTCCCATTAAGAAGTATAAATTTCAGTGTGGAATCAGAGAAAGGAAAGATTACTTCCAGCTTGGGGAAGAGGAAAATCAGGAGGGTTTCTGAGCTGGCTTTCACATGTGCACCACCACATTCTTTGGTGCTTGGATGAGCAGATTTTTATGTTCAATACTAATAGGATATGGTTTATATTTGTATTTTTGGAGGTACAACCATCTTTTCTGCTCGATATGCTTTTTTACGGACACTTGTAAAAAAGAACGATGAGTTCAGTCTCTAACCCATTTTGTTAATATATGTGTTGTTTTTGTTTATAGAATAAAGTGCTGTGTATTTTTTTGCTTTAATATTTTATTTTTCCCTCAATTACATGTTAAAACAATTTTTATCACTTATTTTTCTTAAGTTTTGAATTACAAATTCTATCCCTCCTTCTCCTCTCCCTTCTCTGAGATGGTAAGCAATCTGATATAGGTTATTACATGTGCAATCATGTAAAACAGGTCAATATATGTTTTTAGAGATATAATTTCTCCTCTTGGGAGAAGAACCATGCTGAAGGGGAAAGAATGCTGGGCTGGGAGTCAGAGGACATGGGTTCTGCTACTTCATAATGATGTGACCTTGGGTAAGTCCCTCATAGGGGTTGGATCAGATGACCTCTGGATTCCCCTCCCTCTCTACAGTTAAGATCCTCCCAGGCAACGCACATTTAAGTTATTTTACTCCAGCCTTAACCTCTGCCTTCAAAAAGGTCCAGTTTGACTTCTAACATTAAGGAAAACAAAACACAAATGACTAAACTCCTCAGGGCAACATAGGGGGTCATAGTTAGGACCCAAAGCATCCATCACCAGCAAGTCTGAGTAGGAATAAAAAGCAAAGATCTTAGATAGTCTTTCTAGTTTCTCTATTACTCAGTATCCCAGGGGGGAAAAAGAGAGCAGAAGAGGGCATATGAGGCCGAGACGGAACTAAAGTGGGGTGACTGGCCCTTTGCCCCAGGGCACCAAATCTTGGAGGGTGTTGACAATATTTCTGTTCTTCAGAGTAAATCTACAATTGTATGAAAAACTATAATTATTAAGGTAAATTATGGTTTGGAATTAAAAAAAAAAACTACTTAGCAATAAATTCAAATTAAGGGAAGTTACCTCGATCTCCAGCAGAAACAGATCACTTTCCATGACTTTTTTTTTGAAGGATAGGAGAAGCAGGAGGCAGGATAAAGGAAGAGATATGGAGGGCAGGGCAGGGGTAAGGGAAATTAAATATCAGAGACGATTGACAGAAAGAAAGTAGATAGAGCTGCTGGTGGACTGAGTTATAGGGCATGCTATAACCACTAGTTCTGTGCAAAACATCTCATTCTTGTGTTGTGCATTTTAGGTAACATTTCTTTTCTTTTTTTCTTTTTAACTATGAACTTAACAATCATCAACAAACACAGTATATAAGGGTTGTAAATGAATACAACAATATTTCTTGGCAACAAATCCTTGCTTTTGAGATGGGAAAGCAGCAAGATGGAGGCCTTGCCTTGGCATTTACACTGAGCCTGGTTCTGTCAAGTCAGTCAGTCAATAAACAGTATAGTCCCTGCCCTCAAGGAGCTTACAATCTACTAGGGATGGGACACTTAACAACAAAAGTTTATAAAGCACCTCCTACATGCAAGGGTTATGGGCATCTAAAGAATTTTTTTTTAATAGCACAGTTTTATCTTCAAGGAGCTTACATTCTACCAGAAAATCTTCATGGATATTACTGTGTTGGTCAATAAATGAACACAGGTCACTCTTATTGTGTCGAACCCAATGTTCTCCACACTGGTAGCACTCAATATTTGTTTGTTGTCTATGGGATTGTAGAGACACTCAGGAAATCCTCAGCATCATCTTAGGGTTCAGATATGGAGGTCTTTGGGCTAAATTGTATTCTTGATTGTAAGGTGGTAGGGAGAGGTGGAAATGGAAGAGTTCCTGTATCTCAGGACTGTTGGTGGATGGTTTTACTAGGCACAGTCTAGGGGCCAGGACAAACACCCCTCTGAATATCTTGACACCGATGACTCATATTAAGGCAAGATATTTAACTAAAAGAGGTGAGTCAGAGGGAGGTGGTAATAGTAGTATTACTCTATAACTAAACATTCCTGAAGGGAAAGAGCAAAAAAGGATGTATGAAGCAGAGAGAAAGACAGAAACAGAACCAGAGTGGGGTTAATGGCACTTTGTCTGTGGGCACCAAAACTTGGAGAGTATTGACAACCCTTATATTCCTTTAGCAGAAAGAAAAACCAGGCTTAGTATCTATTTAGCAAAAATAATTCATTAAGCCAGGAAGTTTCCTCTCCCCAGCAGCTGAATACCAGGTGAATTCCTCTCTGGCCTGGCTCTAACTTGCTCCCTTTCCCAGGAGGGTCTATGAAGGGAGGGTTCTCTGTGGGGATAAGGTGGGGGGGCCCTCTCTCCGCAGTGTCCTAAGAATTAGTGTGGTACAATGGGACAAGCATTTGCTTTTCAAGTAGTCGTTTCTTGAGACATGGGCTCCTTTCTCACCCCATCCTCCAGAATCTCTCATCCCTAGGTCCCAATCTTTTTACCTGTCCCCGGCATCAGAATTGCTAGTTATGGCTCTAAGAGAAATAAGCAAATCAACCAGGTAAATTCAGTGGACTGGTAGCAGAAAATGGGATAGTAGTTAGGTCTTAACACTTCTATCCGGGTCTCTTCTCTAGATCTTCATTTGTAACATCAAATCCAATAAGACAAAAAAAGATAAAATTGAGGGTTTTTTTTTGTTTTGTTCAGGTTTTAAAATTTTTTTCATTTATTTCATTATTTCCCAATTACATGTAAAAAGTCATTTTTTTCCTTTTAAAAATTTTATTCAATATTTCCTTTTGCTTAGTTTTAATGAGCTGTGTAATGGACAGAGCACAGGACTTGGAGGCAGGAAGACCTCTGGCTTCAAATCCCATGTTGGACACTTAGGAATTTTGTGACCCTGGGAAGGTCATGTAACTCCTGTGTCTCAGTTTCCTCCTGAGTAAAATGAGGTTACTGAAGTCCAAAGTCCCTTTCCAGCTCTAAATCTATCACTGGGATCCCCCTGACCTTTCATAATCCTTGTTCATTTGTCAAAAAGTATCAAAGTCCCTGACTCTGGGACCTTTTAAGCAAGAGCTAAGCCAGACACACAAACAAGTCTGCTGGGGAGAGACCAAGGTGCATCTGTGGATCAAGTATCCTATGAATTAGCTGAGGGGTACACGATTACATGAGAACAGGACCACATGCTGAGATTACCTGCTTGTGTTTCTCTGGGGAGGCGTATAGTCCTCCTTCCATCATCCTGTCATAGCTACTCAGGAGCACATCCTCCAGCAGCAACTGCACAGACACCAGCTCCCCATGGGCCACTTTTCTGTCTTGATCATTCAGTTCACACAGGCATAACTAAAGAGAGACAGCCTAAGAATTAGTGTCGTATAGTGGGAAAAGCATTTGCTTTTTGAGTCAAAGGAACCATGTTCAAGTCTCACTTTTGATATTTACTACCTGTATGACCATATTCTGTAGATGTTAAATGGGGAGATTGGACTAGATGGCCTCTGAAGTATCTTCCAGTTCTATAAAGGCAACTAGCTAGGTGGTACAGTGAATAGAGTGCTGAGACTGCTGTCCAAAACAGCTGAGTTCAAATCCTGCTTCAGACACTTACTAGCTATATGACCCTGGGCAAGTCACTTACTCCTATTTGACTCAGGTTCTTCATCTGTAAAATGGGGATAATAATAGCATCTACCTCCCAGGGTTGCTGTGAGGATCAAATGAGGTCATAATTGTAAAGTTCTTAGTGCAGTGCCTAGCACACAGTAAACCCTATGTAAATGTTAGTTGTTGTTATTATTACATATTAAAACCCCATTACACAACTTATTATATAGATTCAGATAAATCTGAAGCCAAATCATGCTCCCCAACCCATTCATCAACATGCTACATGTAAACATGACTAGTATGGACATATGTTTTGCATGTATACCTATATCCAATTGCTTGCTCTCAGTGAGAGGGAAGGCAAGAGAGAGAATTTGGAACTCAAAATTTTAACAAACAAATGCTAGAAATTTTTCATGCAATTAGAAAAACTTTTTAAAAATATTATTTTAAAAAATGCTACATGTAGTAGGAACTTCACCTTATGTAGCTGATACTCTAATTGCAGGCGGTGGGGGGGAGGCGGCATTGCACTGTGTGGCTTGTGTCAGAGGTGTCGGGTTTGGGGAGGGTTTTTTTTTATCATATTTATATTTTTTACACATTATGCAATCTCTTAGTTGGATTGCCTTGGAGGAGCGCCCATCTTAATGTCGTGATCACAGACCAGAGCCTGAGTCTTCTAACACACTGAACAATGCTTTGGTTGTTCTAACACTATAAAAAAAACCACTGTTCCCATAAAATGCATGAGATGTCCAGTGCCAGAGATGGCCTTGTGAAAGAAGTCACTCTGCTCACCCAATTGTGGCCAGTTCATGACCCAAGAGATAGAATAAAACAAGAGACTCTTGGTGAAGCCTCCTGCATGGTGCAGGGATCTCCTGGAGATTTGACTATCCTCCCACTCTCTCTGAATTCTCATGAGAGTCAGGATGGCCACAGTACATGGAGCAGTGGACTGGAAGTCAAGAAGACTCCTTCTCGGACGCTTCCGGGCTGTGTGTGTCTTGGCGAAGTCAGGGTCTTAATGCCTCTGAGCCCCAGTTTTCTCATTTATAACAATGAGGGAGATGGATGGACTTGATGGCCTCAAGGATCCCTTCCAGCAGTCAGTCTATGATTTTGTAATCATATCTATCTTCACACTTCCCCCTAAGTAACTGCATTTCAAATCTCTCTTTTTTTTGCTTTTTTGGAGGGGGGAAGGCAGGTTAATTGGGGTTAAGTGACTTGCCCTAGGTTACATGGCTAGTAAGTGTTATGTGTCTGAGGTCAAATTTGAACTCAGGTCCTCCTGACTACAGGGTCAGTGCTCTATTCATTGTGCCACCTAGTCACCCCTCAAGTATCTTTTTTACCCTTAAACTGAAAACTATTCCAGGAGACATAGGCCCTTTGCAGCTGCTGCTACTGCAGTCACTTCTGCCTCATCTCCTGGACAGATGGAACTGGATCACAGTGTCTGATAAACACAAACCACAATTCTGCCAAACAGCATGCAAAGCGTAACAGAACAGGAACAAAGAAGAGATAAGACACGAGAAGATTGGTTGGCTGGCAAAACTGCTTGAAAACTCCTTCCTGAACCCTGAAAGGAGATTTTCTCAATAGGGTTCAGAAATAGTTTCTGTAGGGACTCACATCTGATAGAGTCACTTTCAAATCTACAGCAGTATTTAAAACAAACAAACAAAATACTTAGGGAAAAAAAACTTAAATTTTCACAGAAGGACAATTTCCAGACTATGTGAATGCTTTTAAAGAACTTTTAAAAAACTGCTCCAACAGCTGCTATACTGGTTTTTCTGTCAAGTGACACCCTAGTGCCTAGGCTACCTGAGGAGTTCTAAAGCTGCCTGTCAGAGAAAGTCCAGCTAAGTCTGAGGCAAGACAAATAGATACCAGTGGGAGTGTGGTTCCCATCCGTGTTGAGAAAACATGACTCACTTTGTTTTATAGAGACTAAAGCTTTGTCATCAAACATGTGACTTGTGGGTGACTCATACTCCAGCAGGGACACAGGACCAACCAGGTCCTACATATCCAACCAGCAGACTTCTCCAGGATGCTCCAGTGATAATCTTGGAGTTCTCATCATGACTTACCTGCATATTATATTCTAGGGGGTCTGGGCTACTGAGGATAACTGGAAATGGTCCTCCATCTGCTAGGAATGCCCTCCAAGGAAACAGCACGAATGCCTAAAGGAACCAAATTAAAAACCTAATGACATAGTTCTGTAACAATAAACCCATATGGTGTACATGAATGAATATGTGTGTGTACTGTACACTGATAAGCATATGTTGGGAAATCTAATTATTTTGTGGAGCCTTTAGCAGAGATGGGGGTGGAGAAAGGGGAGAGAGACAGAAAGGGTAAAGATAGAGGGAAAAGAAGGGGAGGGGAGGAAAGAGGGAGAGGAAAGGAGAAAGTGAGGGGGAAGGAGGAGGGATAAAGGATATTGAAAAAGGAGAAGAGAAAGGGAAAAAGAGAGGGACGAAGAAAGGGGAGGGAAGGAGGAAGGAAAGGGGAAGAAGACAGGGAGGAGAGAGGAGAGGAGTAAAGAAGAGGGAAAGGAAGGAGGAAGAGAAGAGAGATAGGAGGTGGGAAGAGAGAGAATCTCATCATGCTGAAAAATAGGTAACAACTTCGAAGGTTTCCTACATACAAGGAAAGAAAATTTAATTTTTTTTTTAAATTGACAGTGTTGTCACTTTATTTCCCACTTTCTCTAAAGAGTGGCAAATGCCCTTTATAAGTGTGCCTCACTCACCTGGTGGCTCTTTGGATCAAGGGGCTGAGGAAGACAGAGTTGTGAAGCAAACACGGACTTTACAAGACTGTTGCTCATTGGTTGTAACCCATGGAACAGGGAATCTGTGACAGTCTGGTAGGCAGAAATATTTCCAGCAAGCAAAAATGTTCCTCTAACAAAATATGAATGTCATTTGTTGAAATCAATAACTTTTATAGAGTTCTCAAAAAAAATTCCTCCAAGTCACATTATAAAGTGAATGCCTACAAGCTACTGACTTATGCCTCTCCTCTTCTTTTTAGGGTAAGACCCTTGAGACCATCTACAATTGGCACCTACAGTTTCTCTCCTCTCACTCATTTTTTGGGAGGGCTTTCTGGAGGGGCAGTTAGGGTTAAGTGACTTGCCCAAAGTCCCACGGCTAGTAAGTGTTAAGTGTCTGAGGCTGGATTTGAACTCGGGTTCTCCCAACTCCAGGACTGCTACTCTATTCACTGCACCACCTAGCTGCCCCCTTTTCACTCACTTTTAAAACTCTTTGCAATTTGATTTCCAATCTTATTCAATTGGAAATATTCCAAATTTACCAATAATCTATTAATTGACAAATCTAAAGGCCTTTTCTCAATTCTCATTCTTCTTGACCTCTCTTTAGCCTTTAACAGTTTGATCACTTCTCCTCTCTAGGTTATTAAAATATTACTCTTGGGCGGCCAGGTAGCACAGCGAGTAAGAGCATGGGCTCCAGTGTTGGAATGACTTGGAGATCGAATCCAGGGCTCAGACACTTAGCAACCACCCAGAAACACCTGGCTGTGTAACCTTGAGCAAGTTACTTAACCCCAATTGCTTAGGGGCGGCCAGGTGGCTCAGCGAGTAAGAGCACCGGCTCCAGTGTTGGGATGACCTGGATCAAATCTGGGCTCAGATACTCAGCACCACACCCAGAAATAACTGGTTGTGTAACCTTGAGCAAGTTACTTAACCCTGATTGCTTTAAAAAAAAATAAATCAAATATTACTCTTTCCTGGTTCTTTTGCCCACTTGATAATTCCTTCTCATTCCCCTTTGCTGAATCTTCCTCTAGCGCACATGTATTAAGTGCAGGTGTCTAACAAGACTCTTTCTTAGGCCTTCTTTTCCTCTGTCTGTCTGTCTCTATGGTCTTACTTGATCTCATCAGCTCCCAAAGGTTCAATTATCATTTCTATGCAGATGATTCCCAGATCTATTTATCAAGTCCTAATCTCTCTCCTGAGTTCCAGTCTCAAATTACTAATTACCTTTTAGACCTTTAAAACTGGATATCTCACAGGCATTTGGAACTCAAAATATCCAAAACAGAGTTCTTTATCTTCCCTCTCAAAATCTCCCCTTTTCTAAGTTTCTCTATTACTGTTGAGAATACCATAATCCTGCCACTCACCTGAGTTCAACCTCTTGTTTCATTCTCAACTCATCACTCTTTCATCTTCCATATCCAATCTGTTACCAAGTCTTGTCCTTTCTACCTTCACAATATCTCTCATATATACCCCTTCTCTCCACTCACATAGCTACCACCTTGGTGCCCCATCACTTCACCTCATAAGCTTGGTCTGTTGTGATAGCCTTCTGGGCTTCCTGCCCTAATTCTCCCCACCCCAACCATTCTCCATTCAGTTATCATAGTGATCTTGATAAAGTAGAGATTTGACCATGTCACCCCCTATTCAATAAACTCCAATACCCTTTTACTTCTAGGAACACATATAAAATCCTATTTGCTCTTAAAGCCCTTCAGAACCTGACCCTTTCCTATCTTTCCAGTCTTCTTACACTTGACTCCTCTCCAACAACACTCGCCATCTTGCTGTTACTTTCATACAACACTTAGTCTTCCAACTCTATGCCTTTTCATGCGCTGCCTCCCATGCCTGGAATGTAATTCCTTCTCATCTCTACCTCCTGATTTCCCTAGCTTCCTCCAAGCTTAAGGAGACTTTTCCCATTTAACCTGTCCCCTCCTCCCTGCTTTCCCTATTCTCTCTTAGTTGTCGTCTTAGTCTTTCTTCTAAGACTACCTTCCATTTTCATTGTACATATCTTTTTTGCACAATTTTTATTGCATATAGTCTCCCCCATTAGAACATAAGTTCTAATGTCTTTGTATCCCCAGTGCTTAGCACATTTGCCTGGCAAATAAATCCTTGTTGACTGATTGAATCAATGGGAAAAAAAAAAAAAAACCTTTCTGAGGTTCTTTTCACCACTGATATTGCTAAGGGCTTCAAGCCCATTGGGAATTCTGAAGAAAAGATTTTCTGTTGCAGGTATGGAGGAGGTGACTGGATAACCTTTAGGGCTAACTCAAGTAGTCTCATGAGTCTATGAGTTCTTAATTGGACATGCACTTAGAGGCATTATTTCCTAAGAGAAGCACTGTGGTGTAATAGATAAAGATCTGACCTTTGAACCAGGAAAGTCTGGATTTACCTCATGCCTCTGACAGGCTGTGTGACCCTGAAGTCTCTTCTAGGCAAACTCTAAGACTATAAGGTGGAGAAACAGTGCTGACTTGCACAGGTAGAAGGAGTCTCCTCATCTGGGAGTTCCCTATAATCAATGAAATTACAGGTCTGGATTCTATTCCCTATCCTATTTACTATTCTATGCCATAGTAAAGAGTCAGGGCTAGAGTCACCCAGAGGGTATTTGGGTTCAATCACCAAAGGTGATCCAAGTTATATATAAGGGGTGACAAAAGCTAGCTGACTGGTTCTGCCCTGGTAACCTCATATAGGTTTATAACCCACCTCTCTGCCTTTGTTCACACTATTCCCAATGCCTCTTTATTACAGAGGAAGGTACTATCTCTGATAGTCATATATTCATCCAGTCTAAGTCTGTCATTTTACAGATGACAAAACTGAGGTTCTGAAAAGGTAGGTGGTTCGTTCAGGGTTAAACATTTAGTTTAGAGTCTGCGTCGAGTTGAACGCAGGTCTCCTGATTTCAAACTCAGAGCTCTTTTCATTATACAACCTTTCTTTTCAATATCTGTTATATATACCTCTCCCTCTCTCAGCTTATAATCATCCTGATAATGTCTGTGTTACAGTTCTCTCCATATTTCCTCTAGCGCCTGGCACGGTTTCTTGCATAAAGGAGATAGTTAACAATTTTTCTTTAAATGAATTACTGAATGAAACAGAAGTTCTATATATGGAATGTGCTGTAGTTGAAAGTGCTCAATTTGGAATTAGAAGTCCTGAATTTAAATCTACTGGGTGACCAAAGAGCTAAGATTAGAATTAGTCAAAAGCAAAAACAAAGAATAATAATAATAAAGAAAACGCTTCAAAAATAATGAAAAATCATAAAACTGAAACAATTCAACCATGAACTATTTAAACAATCAATCATTAGGCATTTAGGGAGTGTTTAGTATATATCAGGCACTGCGCTAAGCAATGGAAACACAAAGACAAAAAGGAAATAGTATCTGCCCTCAAGGAGTTTACATTCTTCTAAAAATATTTACTATGTAAGTACTTATGATCTCTCCTTCTCACTGCCACCCCACTGAAAATTTTTTAAAAAGGAAAACCATCAAAATGAAGAGGCATAGTACAGAAAAACAAATTCCCACATTAGTCATGATGTCTAAAATGCATGCCTCATTGTGCAATTTAAATCCATCACCTCTGCGGCAAGATATAAGTAGTTGGTGGGTATCTCTTTAGACCTCTGGACTCATGGTTTATTACTGCATTGATCATAGTTTTATAGTATTTCAAAGTTATTTTTTCCTATAATGTCATTGTATAAATACTTCTCCTAGTTCTGTTCACTTTATCCTCCTTCAGTTAATAAAGGACTCTTTTGTTTTCTCTGAAACTATTTCATCATTTCTTAAGGTACAATAATATTCCATTATGTTCATATGCCATAATTTGTCCATTTCTTCCCCAACAGGTGAACCCCCAATTAGTTTCTAGTTTGGGGCTACTACAAAAAGAGCTGCTATTTTTGTATTTATAGGTCCTTTCCTCTTTTTTTATTTCTTTGGGGTACAGCATACATTCTAAGGAATTAATGATATAACCAAAAATTGGAACCAGACACCAGAATGACACTAACACCAATAATAATTTATGCAAACTTAATTGCAAAAACATGGAGACCAAAAGACCCCAGAAAACATTTAGTCAGTAAACATCTGACTTACTTGCCAGAGAAAGACAGCTAGCAAAGGCAACACCAAGTTAGAAAATAAATTTGTTTGTAAAATCTTACAAAGAAGGATGATGGACAGTTATGAATAGTTTTATCTCACAAAGCAGAGAGGAGTAGTGAAAGGTAAAACCAGTTTAAAGAAAACTTGGCAAGATATTCAGCTTAGTGAAGAAGCCACTCATTTATACATGTAAATCATTCAAGATTTCTTAAAAGAAATAATGACAGAGATAACTTGTTAAATAACCCTCTGGGTTCCTTCAGGGGCCTCCATTTTGGGGATGGGCCTAGGCTACCCATGCTTCATTCTCTCCCTAGACGTGCTTCTTATTCTCCATTTTTTACCACTATCCCTTGGATGCCTTCTCATACAGAAACTTCCCTCCATGCCTGGGGTTTTCTCACCCTAGAACACCACCATACTGGCCCTCTTCTCCCATTGCTTAGTTCTTTCCAGGGCTTCCATTTTGGTGACAGGCCTGGGCTGGCCATGCTTCATTCCCCTCCTTGGCTATGCTTCTGACTCTTATGACTTCTCCACCACACCCCTGCACAGACACCTTCTTCCTCCTTCCCCCCAATCCTTCTCAGTTCCTTTTCATGTGTTGTTTTCCCCAATTAGGAAAACAACTTCCCACTCTTCTCTGCCACTGATGAGACCATTCATCTTATGGTGTACCATTAGATTTGTATGCAGGAAATAATATATTCCACAAATGACCTCCTTTCAAGTTGACATTGATCAATAAATGACAATTTTCTATGGATTCAATCATTCAATTAGTTCTGAAATCACCTAATTGCACTATTTTCTAGCCCACGGCTCTTCATTTTATTCACAACAGCACATAATTGGCACTTAAGATATGCTTGTGAATTGATGAAAGATAGCATGAGGGGCTTTATTAAATGCCTTGCTGAAATCTAGGTATATGCCTAGGTATATTTGTGGCTTCCCTTGATGTATTTAGCTAATCACACTATTAGGAAGGAAATGTTCTGGTTTGACCTGGTCTTGCTGAAACTATAGGAACCTGTAGTAATCTGTTTTCCTGTGTAAATGCTTATGCATTCTCTCTTTGATACTAAAGAATTTTTCCAGGAATCAAATTCAAGATGACAGGTGTATGGTTTGAAGAATCTACCCTCACTTCCCTTTTGTGAAAATCAAGCACATTTTTTTTTCCTGTACTGTAGAAGCCCTCCTATTTTCCATGACTTTTCAAAGATTAACAAATGTGATTCAGCAACTGAGCCTGGTGGATCAAAATAGGCCCAGGTGAACTCTCATTTGAGATCTCAAATGTCATCCAGTCTAACCTTCCATCAAGTGCAAGATAGCATTCTACTACAGGGCTAAATACACAGGCTTAGTATTACCTGGAGAAATCTCCCCAGGTTGACACCAAACTGTCCACACTCTTCAGTGATGGTTGATCTATATATACATCTACATAACAACATGGTATAATGGGAGGTAATGAACTTGGAATCAGGAAAACCTGGCTAACGAGACATTCTTGGGCTAATAAAAGAACCAGTGGATGAAAATCCTCAACCACATTGGTTGACCTTTGAATGGAAATTTTATCTAAATGACATTTCAGGTCTTAGAGAAATCTCTCTAAGATTCTATGGTTTGTAATGCTTTATTGTATAATAAATAAATAAATAAATAATAAATAATAATAAATAAATAAACGTTATATGATAAATAAATAAACCCTTTTTTTTCCCAACCTGACTGCAAGAGTGGAACATGTGCTGCTTGATACTTTCCTTGTATTTCCTACTGTTCCTGATATAGCTCTGGGCACATTAGTTGATACTTGTTGATTTGACTATCCACTTGGCAGCCCTGGATTAACTGTACTGCTAAAGGAAAGTCCTGCTGATAAAGTGCTCAGAGTACTTTTTACAAAACAGGAAACCAGTGCCTGATTTGGGATAATCACAGAATCTCACATTTGGGAGAGACCTCCAATATCATCCAGTCTAACTTCCATTCATGGCAAGATTCTCTTCTATAGGGCCAAATACATAGTCTTGGAAAAATCTCTCCAGGTTGACATTAAAACATCAACACTTTCTGGTTGCAATTGATGTATAAACATATCTAACAGCACAGAATAATGGGTAGTGACGGACTTGGAATTAGGAAGACCTGGGTTGAAATCATACCTCAGATCCTTACTAGCTATCTATGTCACAACTCTTTTTAGCCCCAGATTCTTCAGCTGTAAAGTGAGGGTAACACCACTTACCTCACAAATTGTTGTAAAGATCAAATGAGATAATGTATGTAGAGAATTTTGTCATCCTTAAAGCACTATACAAATGTGAGGTATTATTATTATTATTATTACTTCAACAGGTAGGTAATTTAACCAGTGTGGGTATTGCCTCCAATGCATATTGTACCCTTTCTGGGGTCATCTCCAGTCATTCTGATCTACATCTTGCCATTGGACCCAGATGGCTCCAGAGGAGAAAGTGAGGCTGGTGACTTTGCACAGCTCTCCCTCACTTAAATCCAATTCACTTGCAAGTCATGGCATCACCTTCCTGATGTCATGGTCCTCTTTGAGAACAGAGGACAAATAACAATTGTACTCTTTCAAAGCTTCTTGTCTCATACCAATCTTGTCCATATCCTCCTGTAAATTCTGCAATGTCCATCCAACATTCTGGGGACCTTCATGGATCCCTTTGTTGTTTGGTAAAGCCTATGGACCCATTTTCAGAACAATGGCTATAAATCCACAAAATAAAATACATAGAATTGCAGAGAAAACCAATAATATTGAAATAGTTATCAAAATAGTTTATTTTCTTAAAAAGTTCACAGACTACAGGTTAAGAACCCCTGTTCCAGATTTTTTGACATTATATGGCTACCAGTAGAGCAAAAAGAACATCCAAATTATCCTTCCATCTTGCTACATGGCCAGCCCACCTCCTTTCATAATTATGCATCTCTCTGATAGACTTTATGATGATTCTACTGTTCAACTGATTGTTGGTAATATATCACAGCTTAATCACAATGATCATGAATTTCTCTATGGCCCTTTGGAAGACCTGCACCTTTAACTGGTTGTAGAGTGTGGTATTCCATTCTTGTCTTTATTTTAAGGAGAAGCCTGGGTGTCACTAAAAGCACCACATAATTTCATGAAGACAAGTCAACTTGCTTTCTTCCTATCCAGTTCTGAATGTAGTATGGTGTGCATCTACTGGATCTGTTCAAGTTTTATGTACTGATAGACAAAGCTTTATAGGTTGTCCATTCAATTGTATACCACCATCCTCATGATAAGTCTTTATTCACTTAATTTACATTCATATTTTTTCCCCTGTGTTCATAATCAGGCCAAATTCTTTTAGGGGTTCTTATTCAGGAGGCTCTGCAACATCCCCAGGCTCGATGAAATCAGCACAACGTCATTCATGAAAACAGGAACATCTGGAGGAACTCATCATGTACAGGGCATCTTTCTGACATTTGGATTCTGCATTGTACATCCTTTATGACAGTGGTGAACCTCTCTGATGTGCCTACTTATCCTTTCTACATGCCTCATTTGATATTAGTAATCAGAAGGTCATCAAGCAAAATGAACCCTGTTATCTTACCTGCCAAAACCTTATCAACTTCATAATTTTAAAATCAATAAGCATTTATTAAGCACCTGATATGTGCCAGACCTTGTGCCAAGCACTGGGAGTACAAAAAGAGGCAAAAGTCAGTCCCTGCCCTCAAGGAGCTTACAATTTAATGGGGGAGATTACATGCAAACCTGTTTCTGTACAGGGTATGATCATCCTTCCATTCACACAGGTCCACAGCCTGAGAGTCATCCCCAACTTTTTCTTTTACCTTGCCCCACATATCCAAATAAGATGCCAAGTTGTGCTGATTTTCCCTCCACAATTTTTCTGGTGTCTGTCCTTTTCTCACTTCTCACAGCCACCACCATACTTTAGAGACCTTTGTCATCTCAAGGCTAGACTGCTGCAATAACATCAGAATTGTCCCCCGTCTATCCCCTCTTCAATCTATGATGCTATTCCTAAAGCACAGGTCTGGCCATGTCACTCTCATGTACAGGGAAATAGGTCAGTATAGCTAGAACATAGTATGTGTCAGGGAGAATAATGTGCAATAAACTTTGAAGGATGCTCTTGATATGTCTCTAGATAGTTCTCATAAAGATTTTATAGAGATAGAAAAGTAGACTTATGGCTACAGTTATCATCTCATTTTTTTTTCTGTAATAAGGTCCATGAATTTCTTCCAAGTATTTAGAATTCTCTCTTCTTTTGGATATATTGGAAATCCAACTCTCAGTACCCTCAGAACTGGATTGCTTCCAAGCCCCTCTTTATACTTGATCTATTCCACCTGTTTGTCCAGTCATTAATACTTTGATGTTTCATGTTATAGATAAAGGACCATGATGTTAGAGCCCAAACAAGGTGGCTCCATGGATATTGCTAGAAAAAAAACAGTTTACTATTGAAATCTTTACAGATCTCAATTTTTGTCTGCTTCCTGTTTTCCTTCCAGATCATCAGTACATGCCATTCCAGTTTCAAATCTATGATCCTGTGACTTAGTTTATTTAGAACTCCTGCCAAACTCTCTGTAAATTTGTTTTTCCCTTCCTTTCTTACTCTTCTCTAAGGTTACACTGTCCATAATCTTCCGCTCTCTTCCAGAAAATAGTTTATAAGTGAGTTTATATTCTAAAACATTGTTGCCCTTGGATGTCATATCTTTCTGATTAGCCAGGAGATCAAGTCTCAGACTACCTGAGGTAGGTCTTAAGCTCTTTTCAAAGGACTTTGGATTTCAGAGTCTGAGGGTCCTCATTGGCCATCTAGTCCAAACTGTACCTGAAAAAGAATCCCTTGTACCACGCTAAACCAATAGCTTTTAAGGTATTGCTTGAAGACCTCCAATAAGGATGAAGCCACGACTTCCCAAAGCAATTCATTCTATTCTTCATTAGGTCTAGTTGGCAGAATGTTTTTTTTCTTAGGTAAGAGGTATAGAAACCGATGATACTGTTCAAACATGGACTCTGCTTGGAGGCAGTAGATCAAGCTTCTTTGTAACTTCTATCCATTGTTCCTTACTTTGTCCCTTCTTAAGCCAAGAAGAACAGGTATGCTACCAGTCTCACAGGACAACCTTTCAAATAAGGTAGCGATAATCTCTCTTTACTGTCCCTGTTCCCTCCACTCCCTACCATCATCTATCCTCCAGGACAAACATCCCTAGTTACTTCGATGAGGGCATGAACTCAAGACCCTTCACCATCTTGGCTACGCTACTCTGCGCAACTCTCTCCAACTTATTAACAATTTTACTAAAATGTGGCTCTAGAATCTAAAATCATGTAATGGTAAGGGAATTTGAAGATGTTCCCTGCCCCTTAATGGACCTCACTTGGAGCTCAATAAGAGAAACTTGCTTAGGGGAGGCTTGCTTGTTTTCCAGGAAGCTTCTGGTACTTTGTAATTAGGCAGTGGGTCACAAAGGCTGTGATGTTCTCTGACCCTGGAGAAGGTTATATATATACCCTGAGGTGAAGTTTTGCTTTGGGGCTCACTTATGGGAAGAATTGTGCAATCTGGCCAGATGAGACTCTGGGCAATCATTGCACCCCTTGGCTTTGAAAACCCAGATGTTGGTGCTTCCCTCTCTGGTAACTAACACTGTATGTATGTAATGATCAGACAGCTATGGGGAGGCTAGGTGGCGCAGTGAATAAAGCACCAGCATTGGAGTCAGGAGGACCTGAGTTCAAATCTGGCCTCAGACACAACACAAAAACTAGTCGTGTGATGTTGGGTAAGTCACTTAACCCCAATTGCCCTCCAAAAAGCAAAAAATAAAAAAACAAAAAATAAATGATCAGACAGCTAGAAGACCCATCTGTTTGTCTGTTGGATTTTGTTATTTTCTCTGTCTGTATTTTTTTGTCTGCTTGCAATTTCTGTTTGTGTTCTCTGAAGTTCAGGGTGCTGACTTTTTCCCCTGAACTAAGTGAATGATATATATGTGTGTTTGATTAAAGTAAGATTGCTAACCCCTTTTGAGTTACTTTCCTTTAGAAAAGCAGATCCAAGAACCTGTGCTAACAACAATCCTGGGTATACTAGGGTACCCGCTGTAACAATCAATACTTTATGGTCTTATAAGGGCAGAATACAGTAACAGGCCTATAGTCTCCTTCCTAGCCGCTATGCCTCTCTTAATACAGTCTATAATTTCATTAGCTTTCTTAGCTGCCATATCATACTAGTGTCTCATGCTGAGATTCCCAACCACTAAGACCTCCAGATCTCTCTTTAAAAAATTGTATTGCCATATTTTGTTTTAATATCACCTGTGCTTCCTAATGTATTTCTCCAACACAACTTCCACCCCCATCCCCACCTCCCAGACCTAGGAGCCATCCCTTACAGTAAAGAATTTTTTAAAAGGGAAAAAAGAAGTTCACGAAAGCTAGTCAACATATAAGAAAAGTCTACAGTGTTCTATACCTATAGTAGTACCCCAAATGTGCAAAGAAGCAAAGGAAGGTAACTTCTCCTTTGGCTTGTTCCTTCAGCTTTGTTTCTACTCACTTTTCTAGTCCCTTTCTCCCACTTCTTATCTATTTCTTCTTATCTTTTGTCTTCACAACACTGGTTTTCTTTACTGTGGACTTATTCCATACCATGAAATGTTCTCCCCTGTCCTAGCACATTTAGGCATAAGTCTTAAGCTCACACTAACCCACTGAAAACACGTCCTGACTATTTCCCTATGCCAGCACAATCTTCATACACATCTTTGGAAAGTTGAGTTCAGAATACCACTGAGGAAGATTCAAATTAAATTCCAATTCTTAATACTGAATGCTATTCAAATCATATGCAAACTACAAAATCAGACTTAGATAATAATAATAATAGCTAATAGTTACATAGTACTTAATATGTGTCAAGCATTGTGCTAAGCACCTGACAATTATTTTTTCATTTGATCCTCACAATAACTTTGGGAGGTAGGTGCTATTATTATCTCTATTTTACAAATGAGGAAACTGAGGCAAAAGGAGCTTAAGTGATTTGCCTAGGTTCACACAGAAAATGTATGAGTTCTGATTTGACCTCAGGTCTTCCTGACTCCATGCCCAATGTTCTTTCTTTCTGCTGTGCCATCTGGCTATCCTAGGTGATTTAGTTTAATGAAAAGCACAAATAATAGGATAATTATAATGAATGTTATTTATTTGGTTTAGATAGATTTAGATAGATTATCTCACTTATGTCTCAAAATAACCCTATTTTGGTACTACAGGAATTTTCATTCCCATTTTATCATTATCCTAATTACATTTGTGAGGGATAACTTGCGGTGAAGTTTCCCCATTCTGAACATCCTATTACATTTTTATTTCTTCCTTATACTCTGTCACTAAGTTCAAGATTGTTTCCCCATATATATATAGGGGTCATTGTGTATTTCAAGGCAATGTAAAAGCTATTGGGTATTAATACAATTGATTGGATTAACTATTGATACCAAATTAGAGGTGTTTTTAGTTTGGGGAAAGGAATGGTAGTGTGAGAGGTAGCAAAGGGTTAAGTTTCTACAGAACTGTAAGAATTGCTGAAACAAGACTACTGATAAAAAGTACCAGACAGTAGCCTTGGGAAGAGTTGAGGCAGTAGCCTTGGGAAGAAGTTGGGTTCCCAGTTCTCAGAGAACTCCTAGATAATACTAAAAATAAAATAATGTAGAATAGAAGGAGCTGGCAGCAGTAGGTGGATTTGACCAATTGGAAAGCAGACAGCAGCCTTGGGGCACTCAGGCCCAGATAAGGACACATCTAGGTTGAACTGAAGGGGGTTCAATATTCTGGGGTTGTTACTGTGCTTGCTTAGTGGACCTCATATATTATGTATGTTATCTAACAGATTTAGAGCCTCATTAGTAATAATTTTGGCAATGAATTGAGAGGGCTTTGTGCCTATTGGTTGGCATTAATAAGAAGATTGTGAGCTTGCCTTACCAACCAATGGTAAGATGGGACAGTTGAGAGGGTGTGGAATTCCCACGTTAGGGCTTTATAATTATGCTTTTGCCTTCTGTAGGGTGCTCCTCCCTTCTGACTTTTCATTGGATTGGAGATGCTCTTTCTCGGAAGAGAGATGGTAATAAAGTTTTTGCTTCTACCTTGAGAAGTCTCTGAGTTATTTTGGGAAGGTGGTCTTCTGACCCATACACAATGAACCCTGAAACACTGCAAAGTTTCCTAAGTGAAATCCAGAGCAATGTGAAAAAGATCAGCCTTGGTCAGACAGACTGGGAAAAGTGGATAAAAACTTCATATCACCCATGTAACTAAGACAGAAAGACAGACAGATATGCATATACACACTAAAGCCCAGAGTGCCATAACGTCTATGGATGCCTGGTTTGTGGGTTAAAAAAAAAACTATTTATTTTATCTTATTTTATTAGAATTAGAAGTTGGGCTTTTGAAAGTGCTAAATAATTTAATTCCACAAGATCCTCTGACTTTGTCATAGTGTGGAGTTCTTGAAGGCCATGACCATAAGGCATAAAATTTAACAACTTTTACTTGTTGAATGAAAGATCTTAAAAGTTTAGTCCCACAGACAGATCACATCTGCTGTCCAAGGACCAAATAAGCTAAGTTACAAAGGGGCTCATTACCAGGAAATGAATTTTTTTTGCCTATGGCCAAACCCATAGTAATCCATAAAACAAAAGAAAAAAAAAAACCCAGCCCTGTAAAGCCCCTACCTTCAGTTGAATGGTGGAAAGGGGGGCAGAGAATGCTAAGAATCAAAGTTTTCAGACTATCTACAAATATAAAATCAGCTGCTATTACTCTAAAGGTGAGATCTGTGTACGTTGATCTGTGAATTGATACAGCCTAGGAAGAACTGAGCTACATCTGTATGAACCTTGTAGCAATGAATGAAACTGCTGGATAAAAGGAAGTTGTACTTAAGTAGTTTTCCTCGGGGAGATGAACAAGAATTGGCAAAGTTAGTTTCGTCGTGTGGGTGCCCAAAGGCGGCAAGGAACATCATTTCATGGGACATTTGGTCATTTTGTCTTTCAGTGCTTGTTATGAGCAGAAGCAGAGGGAGCATGGCAAAGATTAGCTGCAGTTCACGTGCCTATATATGTGGCAGAGGGTGAAGAGGTAGAAAAATTTGACAAAGGACTTGATAAGATCCTCCAAACCAAGGTAACACATCCTTTGCAAAGGTGGGTACCAGGGAGGATAGTGAAAAATTGGAAAACACACATGGGGATAAGAAATTTTAAAGGCCAGTCAGAGCTGGAAGTCTCATGAGTATATATTAGGAATACTATATATGTATACATATGTCCATATGTATACATATACTAACATACATATATATCTTTATTTAATCATCAACAATGAACATTTCAGCATATAAATGTGAATAAATAAGGCCTTT
Source organism: Petaurus breviceps papuanus (assembly GCF_028583685.1). NCBI lineage: Eukaryota > Metazoa > Chordata > Mammalia > Diprotodontia > Petauridae > Petaurus > Petaurus breviceps. Next base: position 43,427,809 of record NW_027187391.1, read on the forward strand.
GTAAGAAACAATGAACTTCCTGTTATACATTTTTTTTTGTTTTTTTTTCCTTTTAAGTTTAATAGATATAGAATAAGTTTTGCAGTTATGAAGACCTGAGTTCAAAGCCTGCCTCTGATGTAGACTGTCTGTATAGCACTAGGCGAGACTCAGCCTCTTGGTGGGCTAGACATCTCTCTCAGCTGAAGTTGCTAACTGGTATTTCCTTATCTGGGAATTTCCTATACTTCTGAAATCAGGTCCAATTCCTATCACATATTAAATTTAACACAGTAGAAACAAAATTGTTGTCTTCATATCTCTTTCTGAACTTTTCATTTTTGCCTGTGTATTTTTAAAGTTTATTGATGCTCTTTTCTTTCTCTTTTTGCATTTCTATCACTGCCTATTAAATACTCTCCAATAAAATAGAAATCTTCTCTTACAACCAAAAGGGTGTTGTAGTTTTTTTCTCCCTAGGCTTGTGATATCATAGGTATAGGGAGCTCCCAGTGAGGAAATCCTATCAATATAGATTGGTACCTTCTTTGTACTTTGTGAATAGTTGCATGGGGTGCCAAAGGGTTACATGACTTATCTAGGATCACAAAGCCAGTATATGTCAGAAGTGGGACTTGGACCCACGTCTTCTGGGCTCCACAGCCAGCTCTCTATCCACTATGCCACACTGACAACATCAATATATAGTCAAGTAAAACAATTAACATGTGGTCATTTGAAAATTTATGCTCCGTTCTACACACCTTGTCCATTGCCTCTCTGCCAAGAGGTCGCTATGGATATATTCTTTTTAAACAGAGCCAGAAGGTGATGTGACAAGCACCAAACATTACCAAAATAAACAGAAAAAAATGCCTGATTATGTGGAAATAATTTTAGAATTAGCTGTCTCTGTGCACTTAGACCATCAACTAATTAGAACAAGGGCCATGATCAACAAGTTTGAAGAAAAGATAAACAAGAGTGGAAAACACAGTAAAACAATAACCTTCAATCTGACCTATTCAAACAAGCCATGACCCACATGAGAAATGGGGGGGGGAAGGAAAATATATTTATTGAGTTTAATTTTTACCATTTCTTGCATAAGTTTATTTACATTAAAACATCATCTCAGTCAGGAGGTCTGGCCAAAAGAGCTCCCAAACTACCAGGGCCAGTTGTCATTTCATCTTTGTGCCAAGCAGAAAGATGTGCCAGTCAAGGGCAACACAGGTTTAGAACACAAACTCATTTATAAAATTCTATTGAAGAGGAGTATGGGAGATTATGAACAATACTGCCTTGAAAATATTGAAAAGCAGCAGAGGTGATAGCAATTCTATAGAATCTGTTCAGAATATCTTCAGAAAAATGCAGAGACTAGCAGGGAATGTAAGGGCCAAACATGGGATGGATTGAGTACTGCATTGAGTTTTGTTTTGCTTTGCTCCTTGAAGCCTGATAGGAAAAAAAACAAAACTTGATTATCTTGCATTGAAATGCTCATAATACTTCAAGGTATAATAAAGACAACATAAATAATAAATTAGTGATAATAATTTATCAAATAAAATAGAAATTCCTTCGAGGGCAGGGGCTGTTTAATTTTAATCTTTATATCTTCAACACCTATTACTGTAACTGGAACATAAATAGATGCTTAATACATACTTGTTGATTATGATACATGATTCTGCTTGATTATGATGTTCATAAGCAAGCCAAAAACATGAAGATAAGTGCAGCTTACATGCCAACATCCACTATAGAGGAGAAAGTAAATAAATCATCTGAGATATTTTGACAGGGTTCTCTAAACTAAATCAATACACACCCTGACATTGCAATGTAAAAGATAACACAAGAAATGGCAAAAATGATCTTGAAAACATGAAATTCAGGATGAAAAAAAAAAGAGCTCAGAAACTACTCAGAAGCTTCACCTCTGTACACCATGAAAGATTTCTTCAAGAAAGGAAGTCAGAAAGTGTTGGACATGGTAAGAACATAATATGAGAGAAAAAAAGGAAATTGACTCTTAGGAAATCACTGATTACAAGCACAGCTGCCATTTCAGAATCAGCTGTTTGTGTGTAGCCGGATTATTGACTGGCTAGAGCAAAGGTCAATGTACATACTGAATTAGCAGAACAGACAAAGATGAGAAGCAGACACTGGATACAGTCCTAGGAGCTCAAGCCCAATCTGTTTAAACAATCTGTCAACTCTAAAACATGGGAAAATAGGCAAAAGTTAAAAAAAATTAATTCTATAAGCATTCTTTAGTGAAGTTACAAAATAGCCACCTCAATGAGGAGGCCAAGCAACTGCTTTTTTTTTTAGCAAAGGCTTAATCTGTCAATCACCATCATTGTGCACCAAAGGCTGATACCAAGTTAGATTATAAACCCATGTACAAAAACATCATGGAAGAAAATGGTAGGAAAAAAAAAACAAAAGCAATATAGCTTTACAAAACAGTGAATAGTGGTTAGGTAAAAAAAAAAAAAACAGAAAATGAATCTGTAGGGAGCTTAGCATGAGATCTAGGGAAGCCTGATTATCCTGAGAGCACTTTTAGATGAAACTAGAATGACAGCCTTGACATGAATCAATGGTGCAGGAATCTTTACTGTGATCTGTTTTTACCAGTCATGATTAGTGGAGCCTCTGTACTGGGACCCTACCAACTCTGGAGTCAATATATTTTGTGAAGAAGTGTAATTGGTACTTAAGAGGAAATGGAAAAGATCACAGATACCCTGAACTGGATGTGACACAATAGCAAAGACCTCAGAGACCGATTCTTGAGATATCTCAGTAGAAGTGAAGGTTGCAAAAGAATGGAATAAATTGCCAGCACTATCTGGCTCAGCAAAACAAAGTGAATCTACTAAGGCTTTTCTTAAACAAGGTGTCATTCGTATATGTGTGTACATATGTATACATAGGTACACATACATATACGTATTGTATGTAGACATATACATACATGTGCACACACACATACACAACAATGTATATTTCTTTGGTCTACTTTTCCTGGGATAGAACTTCATGTTTCTAGCCTTTACTAACTTCTACTCCTTTGACAAAATTTATCAGTCCTGTATCCTGTGCACACAGGGCCTTTGTTTTCTGTTTTCCAAAATAATAGTGAGTAGAGTAGGAGTGCACAGAATTTGGAGTCGGACAACCTAGTTTTGTCACTTATCTATCAGAGTGACCTTGGGCAAGTCACATTGATTGTGTGTGTGTGTGTGTATAAAAGTATATTGCTTTTATTTTTTCTACCATTTTCTTCCATGATGTTTTTGTACATGGGGTCATAATCTAGTTAAATACATTTCCATTTTAAAAGTGAGCGCTTTAACCAACATGGTGACTTGGATGGTAAAAATTTTGGACTCTTGATAGAGTTACTAAATTAAACAAGATTTTTTTTTTTGCAATAGAAGCAAATATGGAGGTAACTTTGTTTCTCATTGGCTGATTATTGACATCAAAGGCAAGACGTAAGGCTCACCTAAACTGTTCTTGGTTTATACAGAGTCCAAACAAAAGAAAGTGATGGTGATGTAATCCAAATATTCCTGTGCACAGATAATACTGTACTAATTATATTTATGAAATCCAGAGCAATGTGAAAGAAATCATCCATGCTAGACAAAGTGGAAAAAGTGGCTAAAAACTTCCTTTCAACCATTCAACTAGACAGAACACATACATACACACTAAAGCACAAAATGCCATGATGTCTATGGATACCTGCTTTGAGGCTTTTATTAATCTTATTATATTAAAATTAGAAGTTGGGCTTTTGTAGGTATCTACAATATGCTATATACACATATAAGCATATATGCTATTAAATATTTAAAGAAGTAGGTCTCATCCCCACCAAAAAAATGTACATTGGACACAATTTTGAGTTTAATCTACTTTGCTAACATCTTCTTCATCACTTTCTTAAGTCTAGGAGATCAAAAAAGTTATAAATCAGGGCCTGACTTATATCATTTACCAGTTCCTGATATTTAAATGCTCACGCTGAAAATTTAATAAGTCAGCTCTCAAAATCCACTTTGATCTGGTTGTAGCAATCCTTATATTTCTTTGAAAGATAGTACATGAAAAGTAATTTGGGTGCATAATCAAATTGTATAAGGTCAGGATGGATTTTGTTTGGTTATTGCAGAGTGCTTTTGATTCTTTCTCTCTCTTAACCTATAGAATGCTGTTAGGTTATACAATATACCATGAGGTAAACATCTATATCTTCAGTCAGATGAGAATTGGAATATTCAAAGGTGATTTATTTTTTCCTGGTTCTTTATTTTTCCTTCTCAGTTTTTCTAGTGTGCAAGGACAGTGCTAATTAAGATGATGAAACAGGGAAGTTTGTCCTCTTGCTCCCATTCCTGCCTACCCCCCATTTTTAGGGTCTTCTTCTTCTAATTTTGGGATACCTTGCCCCTTCGTCCATGGGCCCAGTGCATTCCTGCTGTCTTATGGCCACCTAGTTTCCTACCTTGATGTCAAAATTTTTCTTTGGTCGACCTTTCCTGGAATAGAACTTTGTGTTTCTGGCTTTTCCTAACTTTTACTCTTTTAACAAAATTTATCAGTCCTGTATCCTGTACACACAGGCCTTTATTTTCTGTTTTCCAAAATAATAGTAAGTAGAGTGGGAGTACACAAGATTTAGAGCCAGACAACTTAGTTTTGTCGTTCAACGTTGGGCAAATCACATCGATTGTCTCAGTTTTTTCCACTAACTGTATAATAAAAGGGTTGTACTAGAAAAAACTTGAAGTTCCCTTCCAATTTATGATCTTATCCTATTTGGACATGCCATGTTGCTAATGGCTACTAATGGGTTCTATGATTTGATAGGTTACCCTTTTCAATTAAATACATTTCCATTTTATTTGTTTATATCTGTTTAATAGTATCTTGATTTCTCATAAAGTTACTAGTTTCCATTTGCTCCAATCTAATTCTAAAGGAATAATTCTCTTCAGTGAGCTTTGGAGATTCTTTTTCTATCTGGCAAATTTGGCTTTTTAAGGCATTCTTCTCCTCATTGGCTTTTTGAGCCTCTTTTGCCATTTGAGTTAGTCCTATTTTTTAAGGTATTATTTTCTTCAGTCAGGTTGACTCTCTTTTCATGATTTTTTTGCATCATTCTAATTTTTCTCCCTAATTTTTCCTCCACTTCTCTTATTTGGTTTTCAAAATCCTTCTTAAGCTCCTCTGGCTTGTAACCAGTTCATATTTTCTTGGAAGCTTTTGGTATAGGAGTTCTGACTTTGTTGTCTTCCTCCTGTTCCATGCTTTGATCCTTTTTGTCCCCAAAAAAGGAATCTAAGGTTTGACTGCTGTGCTTGCTTTGATTCCTTTACTTGCTCATGTTGCCACTCAATTACTTGACTTTTGAGCCTTTTGCCACAGTAGAACTCTACTTCCAGAGAGGAGAACTTTGTCCCAAATTGCTGGGGTTTCCACAGCTGCCAGAGCTATTAGTTGGCTGCCCTCTCTCAAGCCTCCACAGGCTCTGGCACAGTGAAGTCAGAACTCCTGCACCAAAAACTTCTAAGCAAAATTTGAACTGGTCCAAAATAGGAGTCTAAAGTCAGATTACCATGCTTGCTTTGCTTCCTTTGCTTGCTCATGTTGCCACTCAATTACTTGACTTGTGAACTTTTTTCCACAGTAATATTACTCTGCTTCCAGAGAGGAGAGCATTGTCCCAAATTGCTAGGGTTTTCTCAGCTGCCAGCGCTATTAGTTGGCTGCCCTCTCTGAAGCCTCCACATACTCTGGCTCACTGGTCACGTACCCTAGGACCTCTACCCTAGACAGTGATCCAGACCCAAGCAGGTTAAAGAAGAGTGATTACCCCTTGGAATGGTCGCTTAGTCCCCCTACAATCTGAAGGCCAGGAGCTAAAGCAGTCACGCAGTGGCTGCTGCCCCTCAGCCACTTCTCCCTTGGGGGCAGAGGCTGGACCCCACTCCCAGACCCCCTGTTTCCAAAGTCCACACTGACCTCTCACATTATCTTTGGCATTTATGGGTTGATAATTCTGGAAACCACCACAGCTGCTGGTGATCCACTCTCCTGAAGTCCCTCCAGCCATGGCTGGTCGTGGCTGCCCTGGGGCTAAAACTGCAGGCTCAAGCAGGACTGGACTCTGCTCCCAGCATGCTGCAATGGACCCTTTCTGCTGGCCTGCCAGGCTGACTTCAGTGGGAGATTTGTTTCTCTCTGTCACTTTGTGGGTTGTATAGCCCTAAAGTTTGTTTAGAGTCATTTTTTATAGGTATTTGAGGTGGTTATGGAGGGAGCACATGGAGTTTTCCTGCTTCTATGCTGACATCTTGGCTCTGCCCCATACATTTCCATTTTAAAAGGGGGTTTTAACCAAAATGAGTGACACAGATGGTAGAAATTTTGGACTTATAGTAGCTTTACTAAGGCAGATATTTGGGAAGCCCTTAGTCTTTCAGAGCTCCTCATATCCCTAATGCCCTCACTGAGGCCAGTCCTGGAGTAGTGGACGCAACCTAAGACATTTACTAGATGTGACCCTGGATAAGTCATTCAAACTTATCTAAACATTTAGACTAAAAGGATTTTTGTCCTGTGAAGTTTGGATTCAGTCAAAGGGCCAAACTTGAGGATCTAGAGGGTCACGCATGGCTTTGAGGCCACAGGTTCCTTACCCTTGATTCTGTACACAGGAGTTATTTAATAAATTTTTGTTAAGTGAATTGACTTGAATTGAAGCCTAGGAATAATAAGTCTTTTGTAAATGCTCAAGACCCAAAAGGATGAGTAGGAAAGATCCAATGCCAATTAAACTGCAATTCAACATGCGTTTATTAAGTAGCTGCTCTGTAAGTAGCATTGTGCTAAGAGTTAGAAGATACAACAATGAATAAGACCCAGCTTCTGCTTGCAAGGTTTATAGTATAGAATTAAGAATCATAGTATCATAGTCTTAGAACTGGAAGGGACCTTTAAGGCTATCGAGTCCGACTCCCTCAACTCCCTTTTTTTTCAGATGAGTAAATTGAGACCCAGAGAAAACAAGTGACTTGTCTAAGGTCACACAGCTAAGTGGAACAGCTAGTAAGAAGCCTTGGATTCAAGTTTCCCTGATTCCAGGTCTCACACTCTGTGCTAGGAAAATGACTGCAAACTGAAATGAGACAGAATTTTTAAAAATTATTGAATAGTTACACAATATTCATTATTATAAAATTTAGTAGTAGCTGTGTGGATGAATGTAGGCCTGGTCTTACCTAAAAGAGGATAGATAGTATTTCATTGGGGCCAAGGAGAGGGCAGGCAATACTTCCCAGCCAGAGTGTAGAATCTGAAATTCCAGGCAGAGGAGTTTGCATATGAGCCTACATGAATGTTTTTAAGCAGGGGATTGACATGATTGCAGTTTTGTTTCAGTAAGATTATTTGGGCTGTGTGAAAGATAGATGGCAGAAAGAAGAGTCTGGGGGCTGGGGGGCGGGGAAGGAACACCATCCTGTTGCAGTCAGGAAGCAGCTACCATTGTCAGGGTGAGAAGAAAGAAGGACCTATTTGGGAAGAGGGGAAAGAGTGAGGCAAAGAGAAGAGTAAAATATAGTTCTGAAGTTTCAAGCCTAAGTGATTGGGAAGATCATAGGATGATAGATTCAATGCTAAAGAGTACCTTTGAGGCCCTCTAGTCCAGTGGTATCAAATTCAAACAGAAGTAGGGAGGGGAGTCACTAAACTGTACATAAGGGTTCATGCTAGCCACATATTGACTTAGAAACCCACAAATTAGCATTATATGTTTTATTGCATTTTTATTATTCATCATTAGTTATAATTTATTTATTCCATTTGTTATTTATTGTATTTTTATTTTATGTTAAATATTTCTTAATTATATTTTAATCTGATGCAGCCTGAAGACCAAGTTTTTAATCTTTGCTCTAGTTCAAGTTCTTCATTTTACCAATGAGACAAATGGGGCTGAGAGAGGCATGAAGAATCGCAGAACTGGAAAGTGTCAGAGGCAAGATCTGAAGTCAGGTTTTCCTAACTCAAGGTCTAGCATTGTAGCCACTAGCTGGGCTGCCTTACTCTTTCTATTAAGGCACTATGTCAACAAAAATAGAGAAATGGGACATGGGGGATACAGTGAAGTTAGTTTGGGATGTGATGATTTTGAAATGGTAATGGGACAGGTGAGGCAGAGTACAATGAAGACTTCACCTACTTCCTAATTTTGCCTAAGGCTTAACTCAGGTTGGACAGAAGAATAGTCAGCTCCAGGGGCCACTAGTTGGCACAGTGACTAGAGCACTGGCCCTGGAGTCAGGAGGACCTGAGTTCAAATCCAACCTCAGATGCTTAACACAAAAAACTAGCTGTGTGACCTTGGGCAAGTCACTTAGCCCCAACTGCCTCCCCCCCCCCCCCCCAAAAAAAAAGAATAGTTAGCTCAGAAAGGCTTCACCAGCAGTATTCAAAAGAAAGTCAACTATGGGATAAGCATACATTGATCCTGAGGTTTTGAAGAAGACTTTTATCTGGATGTTGCTTGGCCCATAAGAGGGAAATCAGTTATAGAGCTTTTGCACAGTCGTGTTCACCTGATCATCTTTCAATCACAGATCCAAGCTATGAAAACAGTCATTGTGTGCATGAGTTCAAATCCCAATTTAGACATTTACTAGTTGTGTAACCTTGGGCAAGTCACTTAATCTTTTACCTCAGTTTCTTTAACTGTAAAATAAGGGTTGTTGAGTGGATAAAATGAGATGATATTTGTAAAGCGTTTAGCACAGTATGTTCTATATAAAGACTAGCTATTATGATGATGATTATTTATTAATTATTATAACTCTCCCTTTTCTGTCTGGATGTAGCTGAACCAAATCTTAATGAGATGCTTAAAAAGGCAAAATGGACCTTTGATCCTTAGGTATCTTCTAATTCACACCCCACTCCCCACCCCCTTTGTTTTTTTTAAGAGACTAGGAAATGGTACCAAGGAGATCGATTTACTTGTCCAATGTTACAAAGTGTCAGAGGGTCCTCTGTCCCTAGTGCTCTTTCTACTGTACTATAGTGCTACCCTTCTCATTCTGAACCCCTTGATAAACTACTTTTTTTTTTTCAAAGCCTTTTGTCAATTAAAGGGATGCTAATTATCAACTTAAAAAATTTTTTTTGGTTTGTTTTCTGTCTTGTTTTCAAAACATCCTCCTTTCTGAATTGGAATAAAACACCTATGGGACTAGCTTGTAGTCTAAGTTCACAGAACTGACCTCTGCCAAGAACGAACATGTTATATAAACAACAATTAAATAACCCTTTTCATTCTTATTGTGGAACCCTGGGTCGACACACTTCTAAACTGAAGTTAAGAATACTTCATTCATAGAGTTCGCCATTGAATGGGTATTCAGACCGTGGTTAATCAAAGTGAAACACGGTTTTTCCAGCAACCTAAAGATAAGAAGAAATCCACAGGGGCTGTCCTATTCCCCCACCCCTCCATCTTTCCCACACTTATTCTGGCTGAAGCTGAAACTCAGTGAGTTGTAATTTAAGTAAAATCTTCTCTTTAAGGCCATGATTACACTAGTCAAATACAATATTCATGAAGTTGTAAGTAAATTGCTTTATTTGTCTGGTGCCTATGTAGGCAAAAGTCTCTCTGATTTACATTAAGAAAAAAAATTGAACAGCACATTCAGCTGTTTTTGGAAATTCTGCTGTCCTTTTTGAAAGGGGGGGGGGAGGAAGTAAGAGAAAACTGAAGGATTTGTCAGACATTCATGATTTTCACAAGTAGGACATATATCAGAGGTAGCATTTGAAGCCACTCAGGCCTAAGCAAGAGGGAGGGGTGGGACTTCCTTCCCTCCTTTCCCACGTTGACCTTCCACAACCCATCTAGGAGATTCCCACCTGTTAGAGCAAATGCCAATACCCTTTCCCCCAACCTTCCTGCCAATATCCCCTTCCCCTTATCCCTTCCAGGTCAGACACTGACCTAATGATTATTGTTTTGCCTTCTGCGGTTGAGTAGATAAAGTCTAATCCTTTTCCTGCTTGACGTTCTTTCAAATTCTTGAAAACAGGAAGTATGTAACCCCCTGTTCCCAGGCTTCTCTTATTCAGTTCCTTCATCTGATTTCACATAGTGCATGATTTCAAATCCCTTCACCATCTAGCTCAAGTCAACAAGTCAACAGCATTTACTAAGGGTTGACTTAGTGCCAGGCACTCTGCCAAACACTGAAGATACAACTCCAAGCAAAAAACAAAAGCAAACAAACAGGAGCTCGTATTCTAGTGGTAGAAGACAACACAATAAAAGGACCAGAAATGGGGAAGTCAGTACTGGGTGGGCACAGAGGTATTTGTGCCAAAATCAAATGGCCCTTTCTCAAAATGGAGGCTCCAGGAAGAACTCACCAATGAGAAAAAGGGGCAACAGAGGTAGACAGAGAAGACAGTTGAGATCACTTCTGTTTCACCAAATAAAGAAAGAATAATTCTTATCATAGGAGAGGAGGAGAAATCAGGGATAGTTTTTGTAAGAGAGACTATTTGGCAGAGGGAATTTTGGGGGTCAATCTGCTTTAAACACATTTATTTTAAAGTCATTCTTTCCCAATCTTGCCAAGAGGGGTCGGTCCTTCCTGGATGGTCTCCCAGCAAAGAGAATTCACAGAATGGCATTCACAGTGCTTACCGGATAAGGTGTCTCACAGCCGCATCAAATTGTAGAAACATAACTTCTCTTCGGATCATTAGTAACTGGGCCACTTGGTTAGGATCCTGGGGGTTCTGAAGGCTGTCAATCATTCGCTGCACATCTCTAAGTTCAGCCCCTGGAGAGCCCACAATATACAAGCAAGGTTCACATGTAGTTAGTGCTTTGTGAACTTCTAGAACTTCATGCTTTAAGAACCTCTCCCCTGCAACCCCTATTCTTCAAAGCCACATTATGATGTATAAGTACTGTCTTGTCCATTTTACAGAAGAGGGAAAAATAGCTCAGAGAGGTGAGATAACCTGCCTAAGGTCATGAAGCTTATAAGTAGCAGGGTCAAGGATTACAATCCAGATCTTCTGACTCTGAGTCTGGGATATCTTTGATAAATGCTACTTGCTAACTGTGGGTTGACTCAGGTTGCTATAACCTTGCCCCAATGCCCAGTACTAATTTCTCACTAGTCATTTTTTTCGGTCTTTTTCCCCCTCTCAACTGCCCCCCCTCTTGTCCCTAACCCTACATTGTCTTAGAAACAACAACAAAAATTCTCCAAACTTGCATTAATCAATAATGTGCCAGGCCAGCAAAACTGTGTGTTCTAGAAGTCAGAGTCTGATTTCTCTTTTCCTTCCTTCCACCCCCTGTAAGATAGAAACTTGCTTCCTTCTATGCTACAACAGGAACAAAATGTAGAGATAAAATTACAACTGGAGGATTTATGAGGCTCTAGCCTTGTGCCTAGGGGAAAAAGAGAAAACTAAGGAACTGGTGGTTCCTTAGGAACAGGCCTCCTTTCTTAAAGCCTCTGGGAACTTTTAATTTATCTTCACTCATATTGTGTCCTCTGCTTTCTTAGGATAATGCCATTAAGAAAATCAAGATCCCAAGCAGCCTTAAGAGCTAGCACTCACTTTTCGGCCCTGGGACATCCAAATTTTCTGATCCATCCTCCAGGGTCAAAGAAGAAAGACAGCCCCAGGGGAGCAAAGTACAAAAGAGTATCTCAAAATCAAAAAGCAAACCATCCTTGCCTCTCTTTCTGGATGGCTGTATGACTATAATAAGGCACTATGGCAAAAGAGACCCAATTTGTCTACTCTTATCCTGGAGAAAGGGTGGGAATAAGCAAGGTTTTGCTAGTAAATTTTGTTAAGACCCTTCAGTTAGTTTCCAGATGATAAAAGAGGAAGTTTGGTACAATGGAAAGAATACTGACCCAGGGGGATAGTGAAACTAAGTGCAAATCCCACATCTAATAATCTTTATCCATTGACCTTGGGAAAGTCATTTACTTCCCTGGGGAATTTCCTCTGTTGTAAAATGAGGGAGATAGACTGGGAGACCTCTATAAAGACCTCTTACACTTTGGAGTCTTTTACGTCTGTGAAGGTTTGGGGAATGTGAAGGGCATGGAATAGCTTATTGCAAAGGTTCTTGGTCTTAATTCTATGGGGACGTCCATCAATAGATTTCATAAGGTCAGTGAACTCAGACGGGAAAATACACACACGCTCACACACTCAATCCTCTAGTGTGACTTCAAGCATTTGCATGATTTTATTAGTAACCACATTTTCATTTTCTTGTTGGCAACCACGCCTATTCGTGGCTATGCTTAGTAGAGAAAAGAATGATAGACATTTTACAAGCCAGTTTGTGAAGCTTCACTGGTCTTGTTCACCCCTTCTTGTAAAGAGTTCCCTGTGTATTCGTTGCATATTTTCTCTGTTTGCCTCTTTTTTTTTTTTTTAAAGCAATTGGGGTTAAATAACTTGCTCAAGGTTACACGGCCAGTTATTTCTGGGTGTGGTGCTAAGTATCTGAGCCCGGATTTGATCCCCAGGTCATCCCAACACTGGAGGCGGTGCTCTTACTCGCTGTGCTACCTGGCCACCCCTTCTGTTTGCCTTTAAAACTCAAGTTTTGTTTTGCAATTATGCCCCCAAAGCATAGCGCAAGTCCTTTGGGATAGAAGGTGAGGTCAAGAGCTCACCAGTCACAGCTTCAGACAACAGTGACTAAAGTCCCAGCAACCTCTCCCTTAGTTTTTAGAGTTCAGCCAAGGTAGAGAGGTTTACAGCAGTATAGTATACAGTACAATACCCCCACACTGCCATCTGACATGGTGGAAGATATAACATTCAGGTTTAAAAATGTTTTAGTTTTAGGAATTTTATTTACTGTATAGCATTTATGGTGCTGCAGAATTCATGTGTTATGAAAAATGAATATTGTCTGAAATCAATGTTTTGTCTGTTTTTTTTTAATTGAGATGTTAGCATAAAATTCTAGGGAATTACTAGAGAGAAAAAATGTTTTGCATGTTACCAGTTTTATTTTGTATACCATGTTAGGAAAAATGCATATAATCAGGATTCATGTTTTGTTATAAAGAATTGTATGCATAAAAGTATATTTTTCCAGCAATCTTTAACTAAAGATTACAGTTTTTGGTGGTCACAAGAACCTAACCTTCTATTTCTCATAGGTTCAAAGTATAAACATTTGTGTTTTTTACTTTTGTGCCATTTTCTAGGTACAGCTACTTCAGTGAAAGTTAAGGATTGAATATGTATATATCTAACTAAATCTCTAAAATTAAGGATTTCCTCCAATTATGCATTTAAAAAATAATCTGAGAAGGGATTGATAGGCTTTGCCAGATGTTACCATGGTACAAAATAGAGTTTAGACCCCCTGCCCCAATATCAATTTGAAATCCTTATTAAGGCAACCCATTCATCCTATGTTGGAGGAAAAAATGAAGGGACCAGGGTATGTGTCTGTGTTGGGGAATGGGGCAGGGGGGCAGAGGATGAGGTAGAGAGTGTAAAAACTGTGGAAGAAGAAAATGGAGAAGAAACTCTATCTGAGCGTTCAGGACAGAGTTGGAGTAGTACTCAACATTTTCATCAGCTAACTAAAAGGGAGATTAAAGTCTTTTTAACCTTGTTTCTTGGGAGAGGAAGAGGATTTTGAAAACTAATTATCATGGGGAGGTCCACATTGCCTTATCTTTCAATGATGGCCTATTCTTTCATGGGCATCATCCTGGCCTCCAACCTGGGTTTCCTGCAGTCATGTCAACATTGTCTCTGCTTTCAGATCAGATGACCAACACAAATGGGTAACATGCCAAACCCTGGGCAGTCAGTGTCAAGACATCTCTTCTTTTGTTCCTTCCTTGTTTTGGCACAGGTACCCAAGATGAATACAATATTTGATTAGTGCACCATTTTGATTCAAGAGAAGTCAGTAGCCAAAACTTAATGTGAATTTGATTTCTTTTTCCTTACCACCGGAAAACAATATGGTTTTCCAAGAGACTCAAAATAATTTAGCTACATTCTTAATCTTTTCGTGATCTTACTAGCTCTTAAGAGATATTTCTACCAAAAAGGGGAGTGATATTTGAGGTACATACATGGGGGTAGGGAAAGAGGGAAATCCTTTTCATCAAGCAGTAAATAAAAAAAGCAATAAAAGAAAGCGTATCTTCACATATGCAGCCAACACACTCTATGCTTCATTTGTCTTCCAGTGTTCCAAAATCATAAGCATGAAGCATTAGCAGTTTAGCTTTTAATAGCCTCCTAGTTTCTTTAAACGGATATCACATTGCACATGTATAACCTATATCAGATTGCTCACCATCTCAGGGCGGGAAGGGAGGGATAGAATTTGGAATTGAAAACCGAAAAAAATGTTTAAAATTATTTTAACATGTAATTGGAGAAAAATAGAATATTACATAAAATTTAAAAAAATAATAAATGGATATCACACACGCACTCTCCTTCCAGAGCCCACTTCCATCTTGAATTGCAGCTGGACTTCAAATAAAGCTTCTGACTTAAAGGGAGAGAGTATGGAAGGAGGTTTGTCATGTCTTCTGAGAACTGCTTTGAATTTAACATCAAGCATTTATTAAAAGTCAGCTCTGTGTCAAGCACTATGGAGATACAAAGACAAAAGCAAGAGTTCCATACCTCAAATAGCTTAAGTTATGCCAAGGAGATATACATGGATAAGTAAATACAAGATAATTTAAAGAGGAAGAAAATACCAAAAATCAGGGATTGAGGTAGAGGGTAGGGAGTCAGGAAAGACTTCACCAGAGGAGATAGCACTTGGGATAGAGTGTAAACTCCTTGAGGGCAGGGAGCTGTTTCATTTTTGTCTTTATATCCTTAACCACTAGCCCAATACCTGGCTAGTCAGATGTTAGTAAATGTTTGTTGATTGACTATTTCAAAGCAGCCTTGAAAGAAAATAATTAATGCTGAGAAACAGACATGACTTCATGGAAACAGGACATAGAATGCCAAGTTCAGTAGACAACTAGCTTTTCAATCTGGCTGAAATATAAAGCATATAAAGAGGAATAATGTGAAATGATACTGGGTAAGGTAAGTTGTAGCCATGTGATGGAGTCACTTGAATGCCAGGTTGAAGAATTTGTATACTGTACTTTGGTAAGGTAGGTGGAATCTCCAAACTGAAATACTATTGAAAGATACATATTTTTAAAATGTCATTCATTGGGTATGGGATAAGATATGGGAGAGAGCAGATTAGAGGAGGGGATATCCTGTGGGACCGCTATTTTGGGGCATTGGGTAGGGGAAAAAATTTGTAACTCAAAATCTGGTGGAAATGAATGATGTAAACCAGAAGTTAATAAAGCATTTGAAAAAAAAAATAAAATGTCATTCATTATGATTACAATAATAACTTATATTTGCATAGCACTTCATAAGTGACAGAGCACTTTCATCTACATTTTCTAAATTTGTCCCCACCTCTACAAAAAAGGCATCTATCTATCTATCTATCTATCTATCTATCTATCTATCTATCTATCTCTATATACATATACATACACACACACACATATATATATATAAACATATGTATATAAACTCATTTTTCCCAATGAGAAAGTTGAGGCTTAGAGAGATTAATTAAGTGATCTGCCTAGAGTCATTTAGTAGAGTCAGTAGTAGATCCTAGAGTCAATAGTAAAGCCCAGTCTGAGACTCAGATCTTGTGATTCCAAATCCAAATATTTTTTCCGTTATGCTGAACTATATACTATTGGGAAGATAGAAAATTCAATTTCTTTGACTTCAAATAGCTATAAGTTTGATTAAAGGAAGCATATACAGATTTACATATAGATTGACATTGCTACTTTACCATCTTAAGGAAAAAAAAGTATTTTATAATCTTGATGTGCTATTATTTCCTTCCTCCTATACTAGTATAGAAATGGAGTCAACATCTTTTTTATTTGATTATCTTGCAATTTGGCATTTTGGACCCCATTCATTTGCTACCTGTATTCAGGAAAGCTAAGCACACAAATTTATATCCCTCTTTCTGGGATGTACATTTCTGAACACTTCTGGTGGCAAAGGCACATACCTCTTCCTCTTCTTTTTCTTCTTCTGTGGAGGCAATTGGGGTTAAGTGACCTGCTGAGGGTCACACAGCTAGTATCTGAGGCAGGATTTGAACACAGGTCCTCCTGACTCCATGGCTGGTGTTCTATCCACTGCCCCAAGGCACGTGCTTCTAATAGCAAACCCAGGAAAACCTGGGCCTTCTGTGTTGGAATAGTTTCTAGTTTTTAGAAGTAAATTTTAATTTTGTTTTCACATCACCTACAGTTCCCTCTTTATCACTCCTTTCACTCTCTCTTAGGGTTTCTAATTATGAGTATACAAAGTAGAAGAAATACATAAACTCATTAACCGATATTCAAGCTCCCCCAAAACTCATTCCCCTCTATACTTCCATATAAATCCTCCACTCCAGTCACACCAGTCTACTCATCATTCCCTGAACTTTGCTCATGTTTCTCCACCTATTTCTACTTCCTTTGCATTTATCTCTGTTCTACCTGTCTTCCAGGGCCTTACTGAGAGACTCTGAGGTCTTGAAAGTCAAACACTAAAGAGCTAAACAAGGAAGCCAAGAAAGTTTTATACCTCCCTATAACTGTTAGCTATTTTCTAGACTTTAAAAGAGCTTCAAGGTGTTTTCTTGACTGGTGATCTTTGGCTGGTATGGTATTACTAAATGTAGTCCCTAGCTATTTGTAATGGTGTGTGTCAAGGATGTAGTAGAGAACAGGTGGAGAATTAGAAGTGTGGTCAGAGTGAGTGGGTTAATGCAGTGAGCATTGGCAGGGAATGGAATGGAATGAACACTTGGTACATTCAGAGCATCTGGTTTCAAAATCCCATTTCTGATACTTTCCCCCTGTATGGTCATGGGCAAGTCTAACTTCCCTGGGTCTCAGTTTCCTCATCTGTAAAATGAGGGAGCTGGACTAAGTGACCTCTGTGCAAGGGGTATGTTGGAACCAGATCAAACTGGCTTGCAAGCCCAAGGTTAAATTTTAAGTATGTGAGCATTTACACCTCAGAAATCAACAAACACTACAAATCACAGCTTGATTTATTATCCTATTGATTGTACAGGGTCACTTGAGAAATTATTAATTATGCAGATTAAACTTAAAAGTTGTCATGTATACATTTTTTTCAGAGAGACAGTTTTTAAACATTTACTGACTGTCTTTTAGCCCAGTTTTTAAGGTCCCAGTAAAATCTCTGATCCTGTGAGTCAGAAATTAAGTTTGATTGTGGAAAGTCTGTAGTTGAGTCCTACTGTGAACTCAATGGATTGGTTTTATCTTTTGAATGGAATTTTGATTCATAGGAGTCTAAAGTAAATGGCTACTGAAACTGGTTGGAAGCTGTCACACATATGGTGCTTTGGGCTCTGAAGCTGTGAGCTCTTCTGGGAGACCTTGATGCCCTCAAAAGCAATGACAGCAGCATACGGGTGATAATGATGAGACAACCTTAATGTAGGCTCTCTTCGAATGACACAGTTCTGAGCACCCAGGAGTCCTTCTATAGGGAAAGAGAGAATCAACAAAAAGAGTTGGAAGAGTGAAAGTACTTAGTATATGCGAATAGGCCTGAAACATCAAGTCATTTCATGATTCAGTGGAAAGACCACACTGGCTCTGGAGTCAAAGGATCTTACTTCAAATGTCATCTTGGACATTTACTACCTATGGGATTTTGAATAAATTAACTTCCCTGTGCTTGAGTTTTCTGATCTTTAAAATGTGAGGATGGGACTAGATGACCTCTAAGGTGACCTGGGGTCCAGAACTTATTTTAAAAAAACATTTTGATAGCTACATAATTGATTTCCTCTATAATCCTATGCATTTTATTTTATGTATCTAAAAACATTCTGAGAAGGCAGACCATGGGCTTCACCAGACTGTCAAAGAGGTCCATGACACAAAAAAGGTTAAGAAAACCTGGTCTAGATTCATGATATTGCTTTCATGATGAACCCTTTCTTTACCACCCTAAGCCCACGAGGATCTCTCCTTTTCTCAAATTTCTACAGCATTTATCATTCATATGTCATTTGGCTCTTAGTGTTGGCTACCTTGGGTTTTTGGTTATCTTGTTACACATTTGTCCTGTTCAGTCCCAGCCCATTCATACACCCCCAGAGAAAGTGAGGATGAAAGACATATCTGGTTGCCTCTTTCCCCAGATTTTTTCTAGACTTCCACTATTAACCTTCTGTAGAAAGCCTGGACCTGCCTCCAACATTCTTCCCTTAAATTCCCTGCAGTCTTACTAATGGTGTTCCTATTGGCCCTTCTTATCACTTGAGGTAGACAAACACAGTCGTCTATACATATGTACTACTCTTTTTTATCAACCTCAGAGCTATTTGAAGTCATACACATTATATTTTATTTTCAGAAACAGTGTGATATAATAGGAAGTGTGATATAAAAGGAAGAGTATCAGAGTGTTTCCTACTCTGGGTTCTACAATGTGGTTCAATTGGAAAACATAACTCAGAGGATCTGGGTTCAAATCTTGATTTTCCATTTATTATTTGTGTGATGTTAGGCAGTTACTAAAATCTTTCTTAGTCTCAGTGGCAAACACAGTAATCATATTATAAAATTAATCTTGGGGAAAGGATCTAGAAGCACACTAAATTTTGGGCTTTTTTGGGGTTGCAACACAGGATTTTTAAAATAGTTTTTAAAAAGTTTTTGCTTCTCTATTGATTCTGTTCTGTCTCTTAAATTTGCAAAGTTTCCTGGCACTCCCAATGCCTCCTGTAGACTACAAGGCATCTTCTCATCCTCCACATACACTCATGCTCTTGCCTCTTCCCCACATCTGTACTCTCATTTATGACTCCCCACAATGCTTAGCTAGCAGAATCCAAGAACTGTATTCTGCAGCCAACTTAGAGTTCTTCCATAAACACAGATTCCATGAATCTCTAGCCAAAGGGGAATAGAAAGAAAATACATTTAAATTGACCATTACCTCAGTTTAAACACTCCCTCATTTCCTCTGAGCCACCCCACCTCTCTAACCCCAATTCTATTTCTTTTAAATCCCTGGCTGCTATATGGTAAAAAAAAAAAAAAAACAATTTGGACAACCATCAAATCAGTGTATCCACATGAGAACAACAGCTAGCAGGGATGGTGGGGTCTAGTGAAGGTTTTTTCTTCTTGGGGTTTTTGGAGGATTGGGGATTCTTGGGTGTGTTTTTAAGCAGCAAGTTCAGAACCAATACATGATTAAAGATTGAAGATTAGGGAAAGAGAGAGAGAGAGAGAAGGGATGATAGACGGGGTAAATCTGCTGGCAAAGATAGAAGGGGGTAAAACCAAGATTGCATGTAGAGGGCTTAGTCTTGGCAAGGAGAAGGGCTATTCATCAGTCACTAGAGGAAAGAAGAAAATGTTGGAGAATGATGACAATGGAGAGGAAGTTTTCACTGAATGGCCTCAATGTATTTTAGTAAGATTTTCAGGCAAGGACTTCAGGTGAGAAGGTAGCAGGAAGGGCTGTTGTGGGAAGCTATAGAGAGAAGGCTTGGAACAACCATTGTGTGTGGGAATAGCAAAAGGACTGTTTTGCTACCATTGTCAGGGTCCGAGTGAGATTAGAAAACATAAATCTGTAGTGAGCCTAGTTAGTACTGTTACATGACTTCTTTCATTTCTGGAGTGTAGGAGGAAGAAGATAGTAGGAGCAATACAGGGTTGGAGTTTCACAGACTGAGTGGCAATGGGACAAGGGAGTAGGAGATTTGAGAATAAAAGATAGTGTAGAATTCAACAGGCAGCTAGGTGTGGGCCTGGAGTCAGGAAGACTCATCTTCCTGAATTCAAATCTGACCTCAGACAACTTAATAGCTGTGGGACCCTGGGTGAGTCACTTTACCCTGTTTGCCTCAGTTTCCTCATCTATGAAATGAGCTGGAGAAGGAAATGGCAAATCAGTCCAGCATCTCTGCCAAGAAAACCCTCAATGGGAGTTACGAAGAGTAGGATATGACTACAAATGACTGAACAGCAACAACAAAAGAGTTGAATTAATGAACTAATCAGTCAAGATTGGGAAGGGAATAAAGGGCCCTCCAGACAGAGCGAGCATGGGTAATGGTTTGGAAAAGTTCTGAGTGTTGGATACCTGGGTTCAAACCCTGCTGCTGATGTGTACTTGCTTTGTGACCCCTGCCAAGTTTTGTAACCTCTTAGTGTCCCCTGAAAATTTCCTCTAACCTTCTAATTTGCACAAAAGGTGCCAAGCTGCCCTGTTAGAAAGAATTTCCTCATCAGGAGCTCCATATACCATTGAAACCACAAGCATGCTTAACAAACAAAATTAAAGATGATATGTTTGCCACTTACCAATGCCTTCAATTCCTCCCCAGTCAGCTTTTAGAGGTTTGGGACTTAGAGGAAAATCAAAACATTCCTTGCCACTTCCAAGTTTAGCAAAACTGAAGAGATAGGCGACTATGTCATGCAGAGGCGCTATAATCCTCAGAGTGAGTTTCAGGGCCCTAAAGGCTTCCTAGGAATAAGATCAATACATGGCAAAACATTTTAGGAAGGCTTCACATCACCTGCAAAAACCTAAGCAATCGTGTATGACTAAGAACAATTGTATACTCCCTAAAAACATCCAGTTACATATTGATCACAGTATGTATTGGGCAATATCTTCAGGGGAAAAAGACCATCCAATTAATAAATAGGGATTTTGGATCGTTGGAAAAGAAAATGGGCTGGTTATGTGGATATAGCCACTTGGTATCCATACATAGAGGGAGGCCTCTGGAAAATTTGGTGTAACCCGAAAGAGGATCCGCAGCAGTATTTAGAAAATGGTCCTATAGGAAAATATGAACAAGTTCTGAACAGGACAGGCAGTTGTGGATGGGTCAGCAATCTGTAGCAATGTAACACAATGGATAAGAGTATGGGATCTAGAGTCAGGAAGATCTGAGCTCAAAAAGTGCATCAGACACCTGTTGTATGTGACCTTAGGGAAGTCACTTACCCTCTGTCTACCTCAGTTTTCTCATCTGTAAAATGGGGATAATACTAGTCCCTACTTCCAGGTTGTCATGAGCATCAAGTAAGGTAATATTTGTAAAGCACTTATACTACAGCACCTGACATATAGTAAGTACTATATAAATGTTAACTATCATCATTATCATCATCATCAACATCACCACCACCATCACCATACATAACAAATAAAACACTAATACTGATTAATTGATGTTAATATTTAAATGAAGAACAAGTGAACAAAAAGAACAACTAATTATAGTATTGTAACAGATTGTGTTTTCAATAAACACAAATTAGGTCAAATAGACCTCATTCAGAAAAGAGAAAAAGAAAACTCTGAACTCAGCATTTTTGGAAGTATATATTTAACTAAAGGATATCATGTGACAAAAGTTACTATTGGGTACGAGGCATCGAGCTAGGCACCAGGGACACAAAAACAGTTATAATACAGATATAATTCTTAAGAAGTTTACAATCTAATGGAGGAGGAAAACATTAATATAAATAATTGTGACATTAGAGTGTGGGATACAAAGGAGAAGTCCAGACAAAGTGCTATGAGAAATATAATATGGTAGAAATCAGTTCAAATGGGAGATGTGAGTGGTGTCGGGATAAGGGTCAGTCAACAAAGGTTTCATGGAGGAGAAGGTGTCTTGAAGAAAAGGAAGGACTGTATTGGCATTGGTTGAATGGAGTTCATTCCAAGAATGGAAGATGTTGTGAGCAAAGGTATAAAGATGAGAGAGAGGAGAATGAGAACAAAGAACATTTCTGGCCAGAACTTAGGGAATAAGCAGGACAGTGTTGTGAAAAAAAAGAAGCTAGAAAGGAGCCTGGAACCAGATTGTGGAACAAGGCCTTGAAAAAGGATAAGGAAGGAAGGGAAGAGAATAAACATTTACATAGCACCTATTATGTACCAGGAACTTTACTAATAATCTCATTTGATCCTCTCAACAACCCTGTGAGCTAGGTGCTATTATTATCCCCATTTTACAGCTGAAGAAACTGAAGCAAATAGCAGCTAAATGACTTGCCCAGCTAGTAAAGGTCTAAGGCTGGATTCAAATTCAGGTCTTCTTGAGACCAGGCCCAGTCCTCTGTCCACTGTACTACCTGATGCCTCTACTTTATTCCACAAGCAATGGGGAGCC
This sequence comes from Petaurus breviceps papuanus, assembly GCF_028583685.1. Classification (NCBI taxonomy): domain Eukaryota; kingdom Metazoa; phylum Chordata; class Mammalia; order Diprotodontia; family Petauridae; genus Petaurus; species Petaurus breviceps. The sequence goes on from NW_027187391.1 coordinate 43,450,184, forward strand.
ACCGGACATTGCGGGGATAGTTTTTTTTTTTTTTACATAATCAGAGTGGTTACATTAGGAAGATTACTTAGATATCTGCAGTAAGGATGATCTGAATAGGAGAGAGGTGAGAGGCTGGGAGTACAGTTAGGAGATTATGAAGACAAATAGTCCAGGCAGCAGGCAAAAAGGGCTTAAACTTGGAGAGTAGAAGTAGGAGAAGAAAGGGGAAGTTGAATAGGAAAGATACTGTGACAGACATGGTATTTGACTGGATATAAGGTACAAGGGAGGACATCACAGAGGACTCCAAGATATTGATCCCGTGTAATTGGGAGGATGGTGGCTCCATCAGTGGGAATTGGGAATTACGGGGAAAGGAGAAGGGGGATCAGCCAATCAATATTTGTCAGGCACCTGTGTGTCACATACTGTATTAGATGCTAAAAATACTGATACAATAAAAATATAATAATCTCTACTCTCAAGGACCTTACATTCTTACAGGGGAGGAAACAAATACATATATAAGCATATGCAGAATAAATTATAAAGAGCATAAATACAAAGTAATGAAATACAAGGTAGTTTGGGAGGGAGAATACTAGCACTTGGGGGTGGGGGCAAAGAAAGGTTTCATGGAGATAATTAGTTTAGTGTTGCACATTATGAGTTTGAGATGCTGGCCTATCTATGATCCAGTAGTGTCTCGTGCTTCTGTACTGCATCCATCCTTTTATGGACATGCAATGACATAGTTTCTCAAAGTCACAGATCAACCTTGCCAAAGCAATACACAACTGAGTTATGTATGTAGCCCCAGCTACATGTATCCTCTGGGACTCAGGGGTGGGGTCTGGGTTTTCTTTTCTTTCCTTAAAAAAAAAAATTTGGTAGGAAACCAAGGATTACTAAAGAATGTTGGAAGCCTGAGAAAAGAACATTAATGTCTTGGAAAGAGCAAAAGAAACAAAGAAATAACAAGGCATGAGAAAAACTATAATAAAGCAAACAAATAATATTTGGTATGTGTGAGAAAATGCCACCTAATTAGGGAAAGATGTCATTGGGCATCCCTGGTGTTTGTTGGAAATCAGACCTTGATGGAACTGAGGAATGTGGTCTTGTTTTATATATGCGTACGCTGAATAGTAAGATAAAAATAAATTGTTTTCCTCACAGTCTTTTAGAAAACACAAACCTTGGGGCAGGTAGGTGACTCAGTGAGTAAAAATGCCGGCCCCAGAGTCAGGAGGACCCGAGTTCAGTTCCAGCCTCAGACACTTAACACCCACACAAAAAAAACTAGTCGTGTAACCTTGGGCAAGTTACTTAACCCCAAATGCCCTTAAAAAGTCAAAAAAAGAAAATACAAACCTTTTCTGGCAGAGTTTTGAACATGATCAGCACCTCCAAGTAATGGGGTATGAACCACAAATTGAGGAAGGTTCTTCCATCAGAAGACAGCAAGCATCGTGGCCGGAGCTGAAAATTCCTGTAATGTTAGAGGGAGATCTCAACTCTCAAAGCACAGACTATTTAAACAATAAAAGAACCTTATAATTGTATAATGATGATCTAACTACTCTATAGTCCTTTAAGTTTTACAAAGTGCTTTTCTTATAACAACTTTGTAAGGCAAGTATTAAAAACTATTCATGAGGGGCGGCTAGGTGGTGCAGTGAATAGAGCACCGGTCCTGGTGTCAGAGGACCTGAGTTCAATTTTGACCTCAGACACTTGACACTTACTAGTCATGTGACTTTGGGCAAGTCTCTTAACCCCAAATGCCCTCCAAAAAAAAAAACAAAACCAAACCCAAACATATTCATGAAGGAAGAATCTATGATCAAACAAGAAATAAAGAGCATTATAAAATGCAAAATGGATAATTTTGAATACACTAAAAAGCCAATGTAACCAAGATTAAGAGGGAAGCAGAAAATTGGGAATTTTTACAACCAGTGTCTCAGATAAAACCCTCATTTCTAAAACATACAGAGAACTGAGTCAAATTTATACGAATATAAGTCATTCCCCCATTGATAAATGCTCAAAGGATATGAACAGGCAGTTTTCAGAGGAAGAAATAAAAATTATCTATAATCATGTGAAAAGATGCTCTAAAAAACTATTGATTAGAGAAATGCAAATCAAAACAACTCTGAGGTACCACTTTATACCTATCTGGTTAACATGACAAAACAGGAAAATGATAAATGTTGGAGAAAATGTGGGAAAGTTAGAACAGTAATTCATTGTTGGTGGAGCTGTGAGCTGATCCAACTATTCTGGAGAGTAATTTGGAACTATGCCCCAAGGGCTATAAAAATGTGCATACCCTTTGACCCAGCAATATCATTTCTAGGGCTATATCCCAAAGAGATCATACAAGTGGGAAGAGGGCCTATATGTACAAAAATATTTATAGCAGCTCTTTTGCAGTGGCAAAGAATTGGAAATCAAGGGGATGCACATCAGGGGAAGACTAAATAAATTGTGCTATATGAATGTAATGGAATACTATTGTGCTACAAGAAATTAGGAGCAGATGGACTTCATAATAACCTGGAGAGACTTATATAAACTGATGTTGAGTGAGGAGAGCAGAACCAGGAGAACATTGTACACTTTTACAGACATATCATGATTAGATTGGGCTCTTCTCAGCACTGCAAGGTTATAAGACAACTCCAAAAGACTCATGATGGAAAAGGATATCCACATCCAGAGAAGAATTACAGAGTCTGAATGCAGATTGAAGCAAATTACTTGCTCTCTCTCTTCTTTGTTTTGTTTCTTCTTTCTTGTTGTTCATTCCATTGGTTATAATTATTCTTTACAACTTGACTAATGTTTAACATGAAGGTATATGTAGAACCTATATTAAGTTGCATGCCACCATGGGGGCAGGGAAAGGGGGGAGGAGAGAGAGAGAGGGAGAAAATCTGGAATTTGAAAATTTGTGGAACTGAATGTTATAAACTAAAACTAAATAAATTTAAAAGAAAAAACCTATTCATGGTATGATAGAAAAAGCACTAGATTTGGACACAGAGGCTTACTAGGTCCCAATATATTGGCCTTGCTAGGCCTCAAAGTTTCTTGTGATTATGTCTATTTTTACTACTGAATTATAGTTTTCACTTTTGCTTTTTTTGGATTCAGCTCCACCTCTTAATTTTAAAACTATAAATCTTTGTTTTACTTGTATTTCTTGTATACAGTAAATTGTTGGCTTTTGCTTTCTCATCTATTCTGCTGTCCTTTCTTATTTTATGAGTGTGTTCACTCCATTAAGAGTCATGGTTCTGACAATTAAGTTCATTTTTCCGCTCTATCAAATACTGTCACAATATTTTTTCCTTTTAAAAAGGCAATACTATATATCTGTATTTAGGTTTCCTGGAAAAGTTCAGGCTAAGTCTCTTCCACATGTTTCTTCTTCCCCTTCCAGCCCAGACACAAGTCATTAGGTCTTGTTCTTCCTCCCTATTCAGCTGTTGCTGTTTTTTAAATCAGCCCTCTAATGTCACATCAACATTTGTCCTTTTTAAAACAACTATTCAAACTTGTTTTCTTTTCTTCAGTATCTTTTGTTTGCACTTTAAAGACTCTAACTCTTAATGATTGTTTTTTTTATTGTGTTTGCTGCATTTCTTGCAGTTTTGACATAATGAGGAAAGGTAGGTTTAGTCACAACCTCTCACTTAACCATGTTGTTGCCTTTCTCTTAAGCTCCAAAGTGAGAGATAAGATCTCCGCTGGCTATCTTCCCACATCCCCCAACTGCCTGCTAATAGGTAGAAGATACATTTAGATATATCACTCCAGTTATGTTAGGAATAGGACGGGGCCTGAATAAAATGCCTTCAGTAAAAGAGGCTATGGAGAGGTGCTTCTCATTCCAATGGATTAAAGGCAATCTCCCAGAGAACCAATTCACAGAGCTCACTGAGTTGTATGAAATGTTGAGCCCCACATACCTTAGCATTTACCGAGTAGGCATGATAGCCAGAAGAAATAGTGTGAGCCTCTCCAGCCCTCAGTTTCCTTATCTAAAGGGTTGGGGTGGACTTGATTATTTTTAAGGTCTGATTAAGTACTAACAGTCTATGGCTCTAAGGAAGGTCCAGGTTGGAAAAGAGAAGAGTGGCCACTTACCATGTGAGCATCATAACAAGAAGTGGGAATGGTCTACCGTGTTTCCCCGATAATAAGACCTATCCCGAAAATAAGCCCTCCCCTTACTGTGTAAGATTCCTCTAAAATAAGCCCTCCCCTGAAAATAAGCCCTATTGAGATTGCTACTGTAGTGAAGGTGATCCCCTGCGCTACACGCTACATTACGGTACCCTCTGTATGCACTGTCCCCCCCCCGGGTGAAATGCACGCCGCGCTCTGAGCTGCATCCAATCAGAGCTGCAGCAGTGAGCACGTCATTCTGTTCTTTATTGAATTCATTATTCAATAAAGGTACATTTTTTTGTTCACATTTACCTGTTTATTAAAATTGCTGTCAATGTTCATTAAAATAAGCCCTCCCCTGAAAATAAGCCCTCTGGTGTTTTTCTATCCAAAAAAATTAATAAGACAGTGTCTTATTATTGGGGAAACACGGTAGTAGGAAGGATATTACAAGAATTATAGGGGATTATGGGCAAAAAAAAAAAGGTTGAGGCTGGTGCTATGCAGAGATGACCTCATGGCTAAGCAGCATAACTGGGAAGAAACATGAAAAAACATATAAATAATAGACCCAGGGAACTACAGGGTCTGTTCCAAAGAGATTATTGGAAATAATATGGATGAACTGTTTCTGTTACTAACAAAGAACAAATAATTAATAATAGGATTTATGGCTACCCATCAACAGGAAGCCCCAAACACCAATTATGTTTCTCCTTTGTTCAAAACCGAGAGACTGGAAACAGAATAACTTCTACTCAACCATCATTTTGCTGACATTAGAACTGGGGACTTTGACTTTAGGTAGACAAGTTTCACCATTGTGAGAAAGAGGAAGGAGAGAGAGGGTTTTGTTTCTTTCTCTAACAGCCCCAGGACTGGGAAGGCCAAACCTAGAATTATGTTCTTAGAGGAAGCCATGAAAAGGGAATGCTATGTAAGCAAATAGATGTGCTATAGTACTAGGAGTTATGACTATTGTTACCAGAAGTTGAAGGGGTGCATTGCTTACAAAGGATAAAAAGGATTCTCCAGGAACTGCAGTAAATCAAGCTTTTTCCATTAAAAAAGCAAACCCAACGTTTTAACTGAGGCAGCATGGTTTAGTGTATGGTCCTTTGACTGAATCCCAACTTGAAGTTTCCGTCAAAGGGCTGCATTTGAGGACCTAGAGGGTCTCATGTGGCTGTGAGGTCACATGTTCCCCAACCCTGCTTTAGTGGATAGAGAGGGACAACTTTGGAGGGAAGAAGACCTAGGTTCGTGGCCTACCTGTCCTCATGCACTGGTTGAGTGATCAAAGGTAAGTCACTTAACCTTTCAATGCCCTGGACAACTTCCTTAGATTGCAAATTATAGAGAATGTGCCCATCTGTTTTGGTGGAGGGAGTTGCCCCAAGAGGAGTTCCCCACAGATGCAATACCAGAGCCCTCCTACATCTAAGGTGTGGCTACCCTGGGAAGCAAACAAGTTTATCCAGAAGTCATATTTATATATTTCAGAGTTTCTTTATTTGGCAGAAGTAAGAGACACTGGGGAACCCTGTGACATTCATTTCTCTTTTATTTTCAATGTCTGTGGAATAGTTCTTCATGACACAGGCTGGATCAGCTTTCATTTAGATGTCCACCACCAGCAATGACCACATGCCACACTGATAGCCAGTTTTGTACTGGTTTACTCAATCATTAATACATCAATGATGTCATTAATCAATAACATAGTGGTTACTGATTAATAACACCATTGATTATAACAATAGTCAATATAAGATTTAATGATACTATTAAAATTAGCATATTATTAATTATATGTATGACCATCAATCAAATACCAACCAATTTTGTTTTGTCTTTGTTTGAAACCAGCAGAGCCCTGGAAATAGCACAACTTCTGCTCAGCCTCCGTTTTGCTGGAGGTTTCATCAGGTAATTCTCAACTCCGACATTCCATGAGTTTCAATTTGATGAGTTTCTCTTCTTAGCTGTCACAGATTCCCTCTATTCCTGTCCTATAGCAGACCTAAGTTGGTTTCATCTAGTCTTGTTCTCAGGCTTGTGCTGAGGCCTTTGTTTGCTGCGTTCAACTGTAACATGGATAGAACCCAAGAGAAATAAACTGAATGTCCAAAAAAGCGGAAATATATCCCTCTGGAAGAACAAATGTCTGACTACAGCCAGGCTACAGGATGAGAGAATGACATCTGTACTCCACTTGCTTTTCTAAACAGTGGATGGAATAAGCTTCTGGCTAATGTCAGGAATGAGAAGCACAAATGCTCCCTGTGCAGAGGACATATTTCCAAGTGGTACCATTTGCTTTTTTGCCAATTTAGTTCCTATCATTTTTTTTTCCAACCTTGCTCTGGATTTCTGTCTACTTTGGAAGGACCAGCTATGACGCTTCCTGCCCAATCCCCAGCAGCCAAGAACTTTGGCAGCAGATATCAGAATATACTAAATATCCATAACTCTGGGGGAACCCAAGAGAACAATCCAGGCTCGGCAGAGGCACCCGTGCAGCTGCTATTTGGAACAAGTTATATGACTTTTAGGTTCCCAGAGTTGCTTCTCCCAGAATATAGAGAGAAGTGGGTTTTTGCATTGGGAGTCCCACAAAGTACAAGGAAGAAGAGGAAGCCCAAAGGGGCCTCCTATCAGAGACAAGGGAACCACTTTAGCCCCTAGTCCATTCCTGCCCCACCCCCTCCATTCCACATTCTCTATAATAGCCAAGAATTGTAAGATGAGGGCAGTTTGAGGACTGTGGAAGATAGTTTCACATGTCAGCCTTTTTAAAGAAAAGAATAATTCACAACTCTTTCATATCAGAAATGGCTGACAACCAATGATACCTAAAAGCCAATACTCTATAACAGACAGATGATTCCTTACAGACTGGGTTATTTAGAATCCTAGGCTCTCCATGAAAAAAAAAATAGTTTTCTTTCTGGTTTCATGTGGCAGGGGGAGGGAAAACTATTCTCAAAGAACTTTGAACCTACAGGTAGTAAAAAAAACACTCCCCACAGGGATACTCTTGCCTTCTCTTTGGTGACAGGCAAATTGCTTATTTGTTCAGCTATGTAGTCAACACTCCACATTCTGTTCCATCCAAATTATTTGAAGGAAACAAAGCATTAACAGCATAGGTCTGTTAATGATAACAATAATGACGATGATAATGATAAGAATGCCATTTCTATCTGAATCCCATTAAGAAGATGAGAACAAGATAATAATATTAATAACAATAACACTATTGCCAATATGATTTTCCTTAGGTGAAGATTTGACCATGTCACTCCCCTAACTCCAGTGGCTCTCTATTGCTTCTAGAGTCAAATATAAACCCCTCTGTTTAGCTTTAAAGCCCTTAGCAATCTGTACCCAAGCTATCTTTTCAGCCTCATTGAGCATTACTCCCTCTCCCACGCTCCCTGGCCAAGTCAATCTGGTCTCCTCTCTGCTCCTCACACAAGACACCCCATCTTCTATCTCCAAGTCTTTGCACTGGTCATCTCCCATGCCTAAAATACATTTAACACGCCCTCATAGAATCCTTTCCCTTCAGGGTTAAGTTTGAGCATCATCTTCTACAAGAAGCCTTTTCTGATTTATCCAATTGCTAGTACGTCCCCTCCAAAAGTACCCTGTATTTATTCTATACATACTTATATGTGGATTGGTAACTTTCCCATTAGAGTATAAGCTTCTCATGCATAGGGTTTGTTTCATTCATTTTTGTTGTATCCCCAGTGTCTGACATAGGGCTGGGCACACAGGAAATACTAGAGAAAAAACATCAGGTCAAGCAAATTTTTGTGTTAATGAGCCTGGTCCTTCCAGTATTAATAAATTTGAGTTGATAAACTAAATGATTTATGTGGAAGTAAGATGAGGTACATATCATCCCCATTGTCCTGTTTGCTGCTAGAGTTGTATTGAAGATACTTTCAGTGAACCTACAGAGGATGAGCTTAAATCCCAATACTTTTTTTTGGTAATTATTTTATGATCTTATTTTCTTAAACTTTTTCTCCAATTAAAAAGCATTTCTTTCTCTCCCTCGCACTGGGGCGGGGGGGGGGGGTCCATCACTTCTCCACCCAGAAGTTGGTAGCATTCTTCCTTATTGGTCTCTGGAATTATAATTGGTCATCGCACTGATCAGAGTTAAGTCTTTTGACATTCTGTCTTTATAACATTGTCATCATTGTATAAATTGTTCTCCCAGTTCAGCTCACTTCCCTTTGCATTAATTCATACAAGTCTTCCCTGTTTTCTCTGAAACTGTCTCTTTCATTATTTTTTATGGTACAATAGTATTTCCTTACATTCATATTACCATAATTTGTTCAGTTAACTTATAATTAGCCCTATCCCAGTACTTTCATTCAACCATCAAAAAAAGGTTCCTTTATTCCCCTGTACAATAGGCTGCAGAACATTAAATATGGAAGAATAATAGCAGGATAGTGACTGGTCCTAGGATGATTTTCTATCTGAATATTGAGATTACAACAATAATAATGAAATATTATGAGTGAAATAATGAAAGATAATTATAAAAAGCAAGAATAATTATGTGGGAATGAGATGAAGTACATATTATCTCCATTATGTTATTTGCTGCTGCCCTTCCTGGAAGATGCTTTCTTCCAGCTGTACTCATTTTGGACTTTTCTGGTTTTTCCACCAAGCCTCTCTGCCTTCCCCGATTTCTTTCCTGTATTGCTTTTCTCCATTAGAGTATAAGCTCTTTTAGGGCAGGCATTGTCTTTGTTTCTCATATTTGTATCCCTAGTCTTTAGTACTGTGCCTGACACACAGTAGGCACTTAATAAATGTTTTTTGACTGACTGATTGACATCCTTTCAAGGCTCTTATTTATTTACAAAAAGCAATCATTTTACCTACCTCCCCAGATAGTTCAACCAATAGTAGGATGTCAACTTATTGCCTGACCAAATATTTCTATGTAGACTCCCATTGCATAGAAGATGAAAATGAGGATAACAATGGTAATCATGATTTTCAGAGTAGAGCGTTCAGAACTGGGATTTATTCAGTGTGGGGCACTCTTAAGAAGGAAACTCTCTCTACTGATAGTCCTATAGAGTTGTCTGAGTTGTAGTTAGCTGCTCTTATTCAGTTATGTTTGACTCTTGGTGATCCCACTTGTGTTTTTCTAAGCAAAGATGCCAAAGTGGTTTGTCATTTCCTTCTCCAGCTCATTGTACAGATGAAGAAACTGAGGCCGACAGGGTTAAGCAACTTGCCCAAGGTCACATAGCTAATAAGTGCCTGGCTAGATTTCCTGATTCTAGTCCCTGTGCTCTATCCACTACACCACCTGGTTATCTTCAGGGTATAGTATTGAGGTAAAATGGTTTGCACATGATCACCCAGGTAAAATGTATTTTGAGGTGGGACTCTAACCTAAAAGTTTTTCTAATTCCAAGGTTGGCAAGCTATCCACTCCACTACTGTACTACTCAGGAGTAATAATTCGCCTTTATAGAGCACTTTAAGGTTTACACAGTGCTTTCCTCACATCAACTCTGTGAGGCAAGGAGCATAAGTATTATTATCCCCATTTTATAGACATCTAAGGCTCACAAAGTTAGATGAATTGCCCACAATCACACAACTGGTAATTGCTGGGAACAAATCCAGGTCTCTTGACTCTAAACCCAGTGCTTTTGCTCTGGCTATGCCAGGCTGCCGTTATACCCTTAACTCTCCACCCACTTCCATGAATTATAGGAGGCTTAAGTTTGAAAGGTCTATAGGAGTGGGGAATCTGCAGCCTCAAGGCCACATGTGGCCTTCTAGGTCCTTGGGTGCAGCCTTTTGACCAAATCCAAGTTTTATAGAACAAATTCTTTTATTAAGGCAATTTATTCTGTGAAGTTTGGATTCAGTCAAAGGCCCACATTTGAGGACCTAGAGGGCCACATGTAGCCTCGAGGCTGCAGGTTCCCCACCCCTGGTCTAGGAAGATGGACAGAGCAACATTACTAGTTTTAAGACCAAAGGTTGGAAATCTTGCTCTGTCACTGATTTGCTATGTAGTTTGAATAAGTAATTTATACCCATTGTGACTTATTTTTTGTCCATAAGAAAATGGGAATAATAATAATAATAATAGCCAGCATTTATATAGTACTCTAAGATTTGCAAAGAATTTTACAAATAAAATTACAAAAAAAAATATTCAACCCTCACAACAACCATGGGAAGTAGGTGCTATTATTATCTTTATTTTATAGATGAAGAAATTGGGTCATCAGGTAGTTAAGTGGCTTGCCCAGGGTCACATAGTAAGAGTCTGAGCCCAAATTTGACCATGAGTTTTCCTGACTCCAAGTCCAACACTATGTGCTCTGCCATTTAGCAGTGGATATTACTTGCCCTTCCACTCAGCTCAGGAAATGCATAATGAACTCTTTAGAAAACATGAAACTATTGGTAATCTAAGGACTAATTTAGATTACCAGAATGTTCACTTTTTTTCTTTTTTTCGTCCAGACACAGTTAGCAGCCAAGCCCAGGGGAACCAGACCAGCAGAGGCTGAACCCATGACTTCCTCACTCTCAGTCCAGCTCTCAATCTATTATAACACGCTGCCTTTCAGGATAGTCATTACCATTTCTAAATATTAATTCCCTTCCCCACCTCCCCCAGACTTATTTTTTTCTATCTTGCGGAAGGAAAATTGAGTGGCCAGTGGTCAGCCACATCAACTGTATCCATCCCACAGGAATCAAATGAGAGAGTGTCTACAAAGCGCTCTGAGAAGCCTAAAGTACTATGTAAATGTCAACTATTATTGTTATTGAATGATAGATCGGCACATTTGACTTGCTGGATTTAATAATACTGTCCATTGTTGAAAATCTCTTGGCTCACCAGAGGGAAAAGGAAACTGTGTACATTAGAAAAGCAACAAAACTGCCCACAGATGAAGAAAGCCTTTAAGGGCTTGGAACTAAAGACATGCTTTTTCCTTTAGAGTTCAGACTTTCACTGGTCCTTCTAGACCAACCACCAACCAAACAACTAGCAATTGTATCTTAAGCCACCAGCAGTAGATCAACACTGGGGAGGGAAAGTCCCTGGTGATCTGATTCTGCATAGACTCTCAAAAAATCTAACGAGACTGACAGCCATGGTGAGAGGGTCCAGGAAGGAGGATTTTCAGGACAAATTCCAACATGCTTAAAACACAGAAAGTGGACTGGAAAGAAATTACCCACCGGGGATTAGCCTGGACACCTTCCTTGGCACCCTTCTCTCTCTTTCTTTCTTGTGGTTGTCCAGTCATGAAGAAGGTATTTCTGATGGTAGGGAAGTCCTCCAACAGGGCTCTCAGGCTGTTGCAGTAAGCAATGATCTGCCCTCTGAGAGAGTATTGGGACATACGATGATTCAACCTGTGAAGAAAGTTCAAAAGAAGAGGTCCCATATGCTAAGAGGGTCAGAAATCTAGATGGGCCTCATTTTATAGATGAAGACAATGAGGCCCAGAGAGGTTAAGTACTTGCCTAAGGTCCCATAGACAGTAAGGTCAGAAGTGAGATTTGAACCGTGTTCCTCTGAATGCTAGAGTCAAATCTCTTTCTGCTGTAACAGGTTGATTTCTCAAGTGCCATGAACTGTAACCAAATTACAGTTCAAGGAAGTCTGTGCTTTTCACTCAACCTTGATGCAGTTTCTACTGTCAAAGATCACAAGCTGAACCAGTTACCCTTCTTGGCCCACTTCTTGCCATAGGAAGTCCACAAAGCATCAACACTTAGGAGACTAAAGTGATACACAGATACATCTATATATCTAGATCTAGATAAATAGATACGAATATACACACTTCAAAACACCAACACAGAGAAGGTTAAAAGGATACACATGCACACATACATGCATACATATATATGCATGCATGCATGCATGTATGTATGTATGTATATTAGCTGTTCTGTTGTTTTTCAGTCATGGTACACTCTTCCTGATCCTATTTGGGGTTTTCTTGATAAAGATAATGGAGTGGTTTGCCACGTCCTTCTCCAACTCATTTTATAGATGAGGAATTGAGGCAAACAGGGTTAAATGACTTGCCCAAGGTCACATAGCTAGTAGGTGTCAGAAGCCAGATTTTAACTCAGAAAGCTGAGACTTCCTGAGTTCTGGCATGGCACTTTATCCACTGTTCTACCTATCAGCTCTCTACACACATATATGTATATACATATATACACATATATACATATATGAATATATATATATACATACATACACACCAAAGCAACAACACTTAGAAGACTAAAAGAATAAACACACACCAAATCATCAACACTTGGCTAAAGGAATATTTTGTGTGTGTATATATATATATGTATATGTGTGTACATATTCATATGTATATACACACATACACATCTCAAAGCATTAACACTTGGAAGGCTAAATGGATATACATGCTTACATAAACACAGACATATTTATAGACATATAAAACCATCAACATTTAGATGGTTAAAGGGATATTTTGTATATATATATATGTATATATATATGTGTGTGTACCTATTTATATGTATATGTACACATACACACATCTCAAAGCATCAACACTTATAAGGCTAAAGGGATATACATACTGTATATGGAAACCTGAATCACATGAGTCTGTGGTGGGAGGAGTTTGCCAAATAGGTGGAGCTGTAAAGAGTGGAGCAGAGCCCAGAGGAAGATAGTGAGAACAGTTAATGCTGAGGGAAAGAGAGGAAGCAGGCAGCATGCTATGAGTATTCATTTGTGGGAAGGCCTTTGTAGGGGGAAGGCTTTGGGATGGCAGTGCCCTCTGCAGTGTTATTGTGTATAATAATAATCTCTTTGTTGCTATGATGGATTTGGCTTTATGGTGTAGGGATTTGGCTTTCTAGTGGTTGAATAAATGTTTTGGTTCTATCTTTCATGTGGAGAGTCTGTTATATCTTGTGATTCAAATCTGGGAATACACCTGCATATTCATAGTCAGTATCACAATTGTGAAATACATACATACACATATTTATACACATATAAAGCTATCAACACTTAGAAGGCTAAAGGGATATTTTGTATATATACGTATATGTGTGTACATATTTATATGTATATACACACATCTCAAAGCATCAATACTTGGAAGGCTAAAGGGATATACACACACATATATTTATACACATATAAAACTATCAACACTTAGATGGAGAAAGGGATACATATGTGTGTATGTATGTGTGTCTAGTACATATATGTATACACATCCACACATCCATTCACATACATGTACAAAAACACACAAATCCAGGTTTAACCTTATGTAATGAAGAAGGAAGAAGGGAAAATTGGCCTATATTAAGTTTAGTTTAATCTAAAATTTAGTTAGATCTAAAATTAAATAACGAGGAATCCTGTATCAAAATACATCTTATAGGCTATCCTAGAAAATTTGATGGAATCCCCTTTCCATCTTTTATAAGAGATCTTTCAAAGGAGAATAGGTACACATCAGTTGTTTGTTTCAATCCAACGCTTAATAGAGGAAGAGGGAAGGACAAGATGGGCTGTTAAAGACCAAACAAATATTTGAATTTTAGCAGGAACCATTCAGATGATTTATTTATCTGGATGCATGGGATAGAATAGATGGAACAGCATGAATTAAATGTTTACTGTGTACTTTACAGAATCTGATGGTGAATGCTATGCAATATAGAAAAATATTCTTTTATTTCCAGTTAGTGTAAAAAGTCTGAAGACTGGTAATTGCCATCATTCCCCTCCATGTAACCAAATTGTCTGTCTGTCTCTTCATACACACACACACATACACACATCTCAAAGCATACATATATGTGTGTATATATAAATACACATATGTATATGTATGTATATAACAAGGTAATGAAATGGCACCCAAAAAATTCTAATACAAGTAAGCAAGATGATCCCTGACCTCAAATGGTTTATATTCCAATAGTGAAAGACAAAATGTATAAGAAAGTGATGGCCAAGAAGGTATGTTTTGATGATAGGAAGGGTAAGGGTAGGAATGGGAGAATAGATAGGAATCTAGTTAAATGTAAATTCCTAAATTTTAGGAATACCTCAAGAAATGTGATGGAGTTCTAGAGAGTTAATTGTTAAATTTTCAGTGTGAGCATTTACACCTCAGAAATCGGCAAATACTACAAATTAGGACTTGACTTAATGTATTGTTTATTGTCTAGACTTGGGAAGTGATGGAGAAAATGTTAATGATGCAGATTAAACTTAAAAGTATGTACTGTGTACATTTTTTTTGAGAGCTGGTTGTTAAAACATTTACCAGAGTATTGATTCCTGCTTGCATCTAAATGCTATCAACTTCAAGTACAGCACAGAACTCACTAGGGTATTATGTACTGACTTCTATCAAATTCCAAACATGGCACTTACTTCTGACAGTATTCTACAATCACTTCCCGCTTGACTCTCCCAATTTCATCCTGTGATAAAAGAAAATATTTCCTTTATTAGTCAACTGTACTTGTCACTTGCAACTGCCTGTCTTCATACACAGACTTAAAAATCTCACAGGAATGCTGAATTCTTCTTTCCCAAGGCAATGACATTGATAGTCACCTAAGGAGGACTTCTGATATACTCCTGGTACTATGTGTTCTGGGAGGTCATTTAATAAGTCTATGGCATTTTTCACTTGTTGAAAAGCTTCTGCCTATATGAGTCCTCTGCTTTTTCTTTTCCTTCCTTCCTTCCTTCCTTCCTTCCTTCCTTCCTTCCTTCCTTCCTTCCTTCCTTCCTTCCTTCTCTCTCTCTTTTTTTTTAAGATAATGAAGTTAAGTGACTTGCCCGGGGTCACACAGCTAAGTAAGTATCTGAGTCCTGATTTGAACTCAGGTCCTTCTGACTCCAGGGTTCTATCCACTGCCCCTCCTCTGCCTCCTTTATAGTTAATCAGTGACCAAGAATAAATGAATGAGGAATGATAAAATATTTATTTAGTGCTTACCATGTTCCAGGCACTATACAAAGCACAGGGATACCAATATAAGCAAGTAAGACAGCACCTGTCCTCAGGGATATTTCTTTCTCATGGAGGAATCCAACAAATAAAGAAGAGCTAGAAATAGGGTTGAAAGGGAGGCAGAATGTGTAAGGCAACATGGTTTGGAAATAGCCAGGAAGTGATATAGGAGCTTTGGAATGCTCAAGAGAAGGTAAAAAGTCACCTATCATAGACCAGTAACCTCAGGGCAGAGTCCATGTGATCCTGGCAGGAGGAGGTGAAGTAGAATGGTTAGAGAGGAAGCAGCACGGTCTGGTAATTGCTGTCAAGTGGGGTCTTGGCTGCAAGTAAGATAAGGCTTACCTCTCAGAGCCTAAGGACCCCAGGGTAGAGTCCAGGTAATTCCAGTGGGAGGGGGTTAGACATGAATGGAGATACAGTTATAGATGTAGATTAGATATAGATGAAAGGTTCCCAAACTTATTTGGCCTACTGCCCCCATAAAAAAAAATTGCTCAGTACCCACGCTAAATTTTCTTTCTTTATCCCTTTAATGTTTTTTTAAAAATCTGCATTGTTTCAAAAACATATGAAATTTATTTTTTAAATGATGCATCTTAAATGTAATAATTTATTGTAAAGTTGTGGGGTTTTCCCTGCATTGAAATTTTGATGATCCAATATTGTATTATTTAACTATATAGCATCATATTGTAAACAAGTCATTATACGCACATATTCCTGCTGATGCATGCTGGACTTCGAGACAATGCACAGCACACTAGCCTGCCAACACCTGCTTGTTAAGACCTGTCCAAAGACTTGACCACTGAATGGTTATAACTTGCATTTTGTGTTTATTTGGAAAACAATGTAATCATTAGGACTTTAACTCTGTTATACAACATATGAAACATGTACAAACAGTTTTACCAAAATTTTCTTCTCTTCTTTCCTTATACTTCCACTGCCCCCTTACTTTTTTATTCAATGCCCCCCAGTTGCACCCAAAGCTATGAACACCATTCTGGATCATTCTAGCCCCCCCACCCCAGGGGGGAATTATCACTTACTTAGGGAACCTAAAGGCAGCACCTCATAGTGGTTAGATAGCTGACCTTGAAGCTGGGAAGGCTTGGGTTCAAGGTTGGTCTCTGACACATACTCACTAGGTAATCCCAGGTAAATCATTTAACCTTTCAGTGAGTGTCCCAGGCAACCCTCTGAAGACTCTAAATAGCAAAGCAGGTGCTCATCTACATTGGTAAGGAGAAGTTTCCTCATTGGGAGCTCCTTACACCAATGAAGATACAGGTTTTATACACACACACGTATAAGAATATATACATATATTATTGCATGTCTGTGTTTATGTGCACATATATACATACATGCATACTCTATATGTATGTGTGTCTGTATTCTGTTTCAAAAGAAAATATTTGGTCATTTCTTGTTAGTAAATTAATGTGGATTTCAGTAATTTCCATGTTTTTGTTGTAGTTTTGGAGGGCTGGTCATGATTTCATCTGTATAGGGGAGTCCCAGTATGGAATTCTCACCAAGAATGTAGATCAAAAAATCATTGGACACTTATGTTCCTAGGGAGTTTTTTGAAGGACTGAAAATATTAAAGTGACTTGTCCATAGTCATGCGGCTAGTATGTGACAGAGGCAGGGCTTGAAATCAGTTCTTTCTCATTCCAAGGCTGTTCCTTTATCTACTATGCCATCCTAGCTGCCCCACAGTACAATTTGGAAAATAAATAACACTAAGACAAAGTAAGCATCTGAATTATATGGACCACAGAATGTCAGTGCTAAAAGGACCCATAACATACACAAAAGTGTAGCTCAGCATCTGCCAAAGATAAAATTAAGAAAAAAGTATTAAAAGTCCCAAATATTCCAGACCCCCTTCTTTTTGCAGATGAAGAAACTGAGGCTCAGAGAGGTATAAAGACTGATTAATATCAAATAAGTTAATGGCAGATCCAGGACTAGAACCCTGGTGTCCTGACTTCTGGCAAAATAATTATTTTATCATGTTATGCCATTTTCCTTTTCTTTGCAAGCCATAACATTTAATGTTGTTGTTGTTGTTCAGTTGTTACAGTCATGTCTGACTCTCAGTGACCCCATTTTGTTACTTTCTTGGCAAAGATACTGGAGCAGTTTGCCATTTCCTTTTCCAACTCATTTTACCAATCAGGAACTGAGGCATACAGGGTTAAGTGACTTGTCCAGGGTCATATAGCTAGTAAGTATATGTGGCTGGATTTGAACTCATGATGATAAGTCTTTTTGATTCTAGATCCAGTGCTCTATCCACTGGGCCACCTAGCTGCCTCCATAACATTTATAGGAGTGATCTCTTTAAATATTTTGTAAAATAATTTTCTATAATTTTTGGTAATCAAATTAAAGAGGCTGTATATATTTCTTACAATCTCCAATATCTCATCTCCTGCTTTAGCTTGAATTTATTAGGCATTGTTCAGATTTCATTGCTATAAATTTAGACTTTAAATAATTTTCAAATTAAAATTATTTTGATATTTTTCATTTTACATCACAGTAATTTCCAGATATATCCCCTTCCCCAGTAAGCCTTTCTTTATAAATGAAACCAAGGAAAACAGGACTTATATTTGGCAGTGTATGCAACATTCTGCATGTTTAATTCCCTTCGCTCCTAAGGAAGGTGGGAGGTGTCTATCCTCAATTCTTTTCCAAGCCTACATTGGTCATTTGAATTACATAGCATTCACCTTTGGTTTAGTTTAATTGACTTAGTGTTCTTTTTATCAACATTATAATAGTCATTTTGTTTTCCTGGTTCAGTTTATTTTACTCTGCATCAGTTCATATAAATTTACCCATGTTTCTCTCTAGTCCTCAGTCATCTTTTTTTTGATGTGCAACAATATTCTGTTTCATTCAGATACAATTTGTTCATGCTCTCTACATGTTATGAATCTTTGAAGCCCAGTTCTTGCTGGTAAATAGATAGATTTGTAACAAGCTATATTTCTGAAAGAGTTTAATAATCTATAAAGCATTTTAAATTTTAGGAATCAGTTGGTAGTTGGTGGATATAGGGCTGAAAGTTGGTAGTTCTGTGGATACAGAGCTAGGCCTAGAGTCAGCAAGAGCTGAGTTCAATTCTAGCCTCAGATACTGACTAGCTGTGTCACCCTGTACAAGTCAATAACCTCTTTCGGCCTCAGTTTCCTCAATTGTAAAATGGAGATAGTAATAGCACCTACCTCCTAGGGTTCTTATGAGGATGAAATGAGACAATATTTGTAATAAAAATTTCTTAGCACATAGAAGGTGCTATATAAATGTTTATTTACTTCCATGCTCCAGATACAAACCCTTTTTTTGTTGTTAAAAACACAAAACAAATAAAAGCCTCATTCCTTTCATTGCAAACTCACAGACTTCTTCACTTGCTTGCCCATGATCTCCTTCCTTTGGAGGAAAGTATTCAGCATCATGTCACGTAGTCCCAGCTTTTCCAATTGAATAGACACAAAAGCCTCTGGAGTCCTATCAAATGAACAGATACCTCTGAGCTCTGTATATAAAGTAACTGGATAACAGTCAAAAAGCAAATTAGAAACCACTCTAGGCACACAAGAACACCCAGAAACTGGTAATAAGCCAGAACACAAACACAAACTTCTTTCCCCCTGGCTCTGTACCTGCTTCAAGGAAGCTTTGCTTATTGGGGATTATCATTCCTTCCTTAAAAAAAACACCAGAAAGTCATAGGATCACAGGTTTAGACCTAGAAGGGATCTTTAAGGCCACCTAGTCCAACCCCCCCCCCCCCATTTTACAGAAGCAGAAACTGAGGCTTGGGGAAATATATTGGATAATAGATTTAGAGCTGAAGATCCCTTAGAGACCCTCTAGTCCAACCATTTCATCTATCTCTAAAGCTTAGAGGGAGTGCCCTAAACTGATCTAACTTCCCAAGACCAGATATTAGGCCCAAAGTCTTAAACTCCGCTCAGTTTATGGCAATAGGTGGGGAGATGTGTGCAGATGTGTGCCAGTTCCATAACCTCTTACGATAGGGTCAGAGATCTAGAGCCAAAAGGGGCCTCAGGGGGCATCTAGCCCAAACTCCTAATTATACACATAAGAAAACTGAGGTGCAAGAGGGTAAAATGACTCACCCAATATCTTACCCGACAAGAAAGTAGGGGGTAAGGAGATAAGTAGGGGGATGATAGAAGGGAGGGCAGATTGGGGGAGAGGATAGTTAGAAGCACACACCTTTGAAAAGGGACAGGGTCAAAGGAGAAAATAGAATAAGTGGGGGGCAGGATAGGATGGAGGGAAATATAGTTAGTCTCTCACAATATGACTACTATGGAAATGTTTTGCGTAACTACACATGAACAACCTATATTGAATTGCTTGTCTTCCCAGTGGGGGTGGGAGAGGAGAAAAGAAGGGAAAGAATCTGGAAATCAAAGTTTTAAAAACAAATGTTAAAAAATATTGGTTTTTTTACATGCAACTGGGAAATAAGATATACTGGCACTGGAGTATAGAAATCCATATTGCCCTACAAGAAAGTTGGGGGGAGATGGGGGAGGATATAAGAGAGAGCAAATTGGTAATCAGTAGGCTCACTATTTTGGGGTGGGGGTAGGGGAAAGATGGGGAAAAATTTGTAACTCATAATCTTGTGGAAATGAATGTTGAAAACTAAAAATAAATAAGGAAAAAAAAGATTCCCCCAAGGTCACATAGGTGGTACATAACAGAAGTGGGATTTGAGCGGAAGTTCTTTGATTCCTCTACCTCCCTGCTTTTTTCTCCTCCTGTCCCTGCTCCTCTAGGCTGCTCACACACTCTGCACACCCTCTATTCCTCTGTATCAGAGGGACTTCACTCCAGCCATCAGGAAATATGGCACAGGATCGTGGACACCCTTAATACCCAGGGTGCCAGGGGAAAGTGGCCCTCATCCACAGGCATCACTAGCCAGATCAGTCTTCTGTTTTTTTTTTTTTTCCAGAACACTGGTCTTCCCACTGTACAATGCTGGCTCCCAGAGAAAATGTTTTTCATTTAATTAAAAGGACTGATTAGGAACATTTTCCATAATTCTGATGTTAATACCTTTTAGTAGGCTGTATGAGTGAGCCTGAGACTTTGGGGACTGTGGCCAATGATGCGCTTTCTCTGTCATTCCCACTGCTGGCACTTCCATGGGTTGAATCTGCCCCATCATAGCCCCTCAGATGAGAACTTCCTTCCTAGAATATTGTAAGGACTAGATTTCATTAGATAGTCTTGTGGGACTTGGGACCATGAGTCCTGAAAAAAAATCTCCTAGTCATATCTGCCCTCAATCATCCATTAACATAGCTCAGGCAGTGCCTGGTCACGCTGCCAAAAATGAGATTAAGATACAAACACTAACTACCCAGCCCCTTTGCTACACAAAGAAGGCAGTGGAGAAGTGAAGGAAAGAAGCTTTTCCCCTGGTAAAGTATGGCTGAACAAAAGTCTCTCTGAGAGACTCCAACATGGTGAATCACTCAGTAAATACTGTTGAATGACTTAGCCATTGTCCATGAATTGGAAAATATCCTCAGAAAATATACACAGTGCAAGCAAATGAAAGCAGTCTATACCTGTTCATCATCATGTGCAAGGTATAATAATAATAAAAAGGAGGAGGAGGAGGAAGAAGAGAGAAGATAACCTTTACATAGTGCTTTATGGTTTTTCAAAGTTCTTTGCAATATTATCTTGATTGATCCTCACAACAACCCTAGGAGGTAAGTGCTATTATATTCCCCATTTTCTAGGTCAGGAAACTGAGACTAAGGGAGATGAAGTGATTTACCCATGGCCACACAAGTAATTAAGTGTCTAAAGCTGGATTAAAGCTTGGGTAAAGCACAAAGTAGAAGACAACATCTTCAAAGTTATGAACTGAATTGTGGGCTGAGTACACATTTACATTTTTCTAAACCATTGTCAAATAGAGAGGGAACGTTGCAGAGTGAGTATGGAGTTGGACTTGGAGTCAGGAAGAGACAGGTTCAAGTCCTTCCTCTGAAGCTTACCAATTGTGTGACTATGGGCAAGTCATGTAACCTCTCTGAGCCAACTAACTCTAAGATTGGAAATTGCAGATGGGTTGCAATCCTTGATTATGGACATATTATCTAAAAGGCAAAGTTATCATTTTGAAAGAAATAAGTGAAATAAGGAATTTAATATTGGTTTAGCAAGTAGAAGATTTGGGCTCTATTCCTAGACTGAACATTTATGAGGCCGTGGAGTCAAAGATTTAGAGCTGGAAGGAGCAATTGAGGTCATTTGAGTGCAACACTCTCCTTTGGCAGATGGCAAAACTGAAGCCTAGAGAGATTAAATGACTTGTCTAGAATCCCAAGGTTAATAAGTATCTGAGGTGATTCTTTAAAATTACAAGACTGGGAAAGTCTCTGTCTGTCTCTCTTGTTCTCTCCATCTCTCTCTCTCTGTCTCTCTGTCTGTCTCTCTGTCCCTCCTTCCCTTTCCCTCTCTGTCCAAGTATCTCATTCACCCACGTCATGGAACCATGCACTAAACTAATCACTTTCCCTTTTCCCTTAGGTCCTGTGATTCTGAGAAATGGCCTTGGCATTTTGGCTCATTTCATCTGTCCTTTTCCAGTTCTAGGTGCAGAGAATGGAGTCTTGGACCTGTGAGCTCAAGCCAAGGCAGCCCTGGAGCCCAGGACTCCAGGCCAGATGTTGCAACCAGCCTATCAGGGAAGTCCAGAGAAAGACACAAGCCCAGAAGGACTTTGGATTTGGGATTTGGTGGGATTAATACTATATTGTAACTAAACTAGGCTGTGAACCAAATCCCTTGCCACAGGGACCAAAGAGGGTAAAGACAGACTATGCTTCTGGGTGGTGCAGGGAATTTTTGTATGTTTGATTTTGCTATATCTTTGAGGTAAATATTACTTTGTAAAAGATTATCTGATTGGTAAATGTTTACATGGAAACAAGGTGACTTCTTACAAATTAAGGGAACACAATTAGCAGGGCTTTGAACCAATGACAGAGACTAGACTCTACCCCTTTCAACACCCTAAAAGTATGGGAGAACCTTGGAGGAGGAATGAAATGTAATACCGTGTTTCCCCGATAATAAGACCTATCCCGAAAATAAGCCCTCCCCTTACTGTGTAAGATTCCTCTAAAATAAGCCCTCCCCTGAAAATAAGCCCTATTGAGATTGCTACTGTAGTGAAGGTGATCCCCTGCGCTACACGCTACATTATGGTACCCTCTGTATGCACCATCCCCCCCCCGTGAAACGCACGCCGCGCTCCGAGCTGCATCCAATCAGAGCTGCAGCAGTGAGCGCATCATCCTGTTCTTCCCCAGTGATTTGCTTATTGAATAAAGGTACATTTTTTTGTTCACATTTACCTGTTTATTAAAATTGCTGTCAATGTTCATTAAAATAAGCCCTCCCCTGAAAATAAGCCCTCTGGTGTTTTTCTGTCCAAAAAATAATAAGACAGTGTCTTATTATCGGGGAAACACGGTACACCTGGCCTTCAGGCAGTGGGGTTTCAGGGCAGTCACTGTTACACTTGTACTACTCACTTTGGTGAGAAAATTCCTTTCCAAATCTTAAAGAGCTCTATCTATGTAAAGGAAAGTGCTCCCTCTCATTCTTCACAAGAAGGAAAAAAAAAACTAGTCTGGCAGTAAAGGATTGAATAGGAACCCATGCCAAGACAACTCAGAGTGAAGGAAAGAAGGTAACCTAAGAGGGAAAATCCTGTTAGTGGTTCCCAAACTTATTTCTTCCAAAGACCCTTTGGGCCTTTCAGTAAAATAAAAAAAAAGATATGTGTCCTGAATCATAAGAAACTCAAGCAGTGGACCTTAAAAACAAATTTCCATGCCTAATTCCTTGTTTATCTTTCATGGTCATCTGTGCTAAAAACAGTTCAACCCATCAGGGCTGGGGGTAAGGCAGGAGGCTCCGACTATGTAAACAAGGCCTCTATATTCTTTTATTCAAATGAGACGGAAAGAAGTCAAAGAGAAAAGGTGATGTTGACCAAGGTAGGAAGGATGAGTCCTTAGTTAATGAACTAAATAGAATCTCTGACAGTCTGATGAGCTTCAGAGTCTATTTGCAAGAATGATTTAGGGAAATCATTTTCATTTTTTTTTGTACCTAAGGTTTAATCTCTTTGTATATACTTCCAGCAAGGACCCCTTCTCTAAGTCTCTTCC
Organism: Petaurus breviceps papuanus; assembly: GCF_028583685.1. NCBI lineage: Eukaryota > Metazoa > Chordata > Mammalia > Diprotodontia > Petauridae > Petaurus > Petaurus breviceps. The sequence continues at coordinate 43,473,699 of NW_027187391.1, forward strand.
AAATAAACTTATGTCCTTATAACCTTTCCCTTCTCTAAAGCATCCCCTTTATTCCACCTGGGTACCAAGAACGCTTGTGTAAGCTATAGTAGGAAGGGTTGGCACTGACCAGTAAGGTTACCGTGCTATGATGGACCTGACTTCCTTGTCACAGTGAACTGACTTCCCTTTGCTTACTAGATAATTCTTTTACAATTCATTCAAGTCTGCCTACATTCTTCTTCAGTGAACCTGCATGAGTAAGAAGCAGTAATAGCTTTTACTTCTCAAGCTTTATGGGCCAGTAGGAAAATTATTTCTTCCATCTCCTTAGGCCTAGGTTAATTCTTACATTTTCTTGTGCATTGTTCACATTTGGCCAGTCTCCTAAAGTGACCTATAGAAAATGAATCAATAGGCAGCCCATTAAAGGAGAGAAAGAGAAAAAAGGAAAGCAAGAGACAGACTAATAATAGAGTAAGGGATGTGGTCATAGATTCATACTTCCTAAAACAGAAAAACCCTGATCGCAAATAGCCAAACTTCCCAGCTGCAATTAGTTGGCTTCAGCTAGTGACAGCACAGCAGTTCTTTGGTGTGTCTAATCCCGTGGGCTGACCTGTCTGTCCATGGGGCAGATTGGCTGTGGGCTGTGGCAGAATGCAGCCTGCTGGACAGTGACCATCAGTGCATTTTTCTGAGCAGTTTGGCAAGCGAGAACCACTTGCATGTTTTCCACTCCTGAATGGAATAAGAGCTGAAGGAAGAAAGTATGAGAAACACTGGGAAGTTGTTGTCCAATCACAAAAGAAAAGGTAGAATGATTTGTGCCATCTGTACACTGTGTGGGAAACATTTCCTAACCTTTAGAAATAGTGCTGACCCAGGCCTCAAGCCCCAGGGCTGTATTTAGAGCAAATGGTCTCTCAGGAAGCACTGAGCACTGATTTCAGTTCAGGGCAGTCACCCAGGTCTAATTTTTCCCAAAAGCTACAAATTTGACTCAAGTTCCTTTGAGGATACTGGACAAATTCTGAAAGATTTATATCCAGAAATAGACTGCCATGCGGAATAAAGCAACCCAGATCATGCTAATGTTTAATCTCTCCTTCCTCCTCCCACTGTCCCCAACGAAAAGTCAAGAAATCTCTCCTGATAAGCCAGAGAGAAATAAATACCAGTAATTTTCTTGTATTCAATTCAATTTAACAAACACTTATTAAGCACCTACTATATGCCAGCCTTTGTATGAAGTGCTGGGGATGCAGAGAATGAAAATGAAAATCAGAAACTGCTATCAAAGAGATTCCTTTCTACTACATGATTTAACAAACTCAGTTAAAAGTTTCTCAAAATAAGTGCATTTTTAATAAGGCAGTTAAAAAAAAGGTGTTTGGAAACATATGGCATCTTTTTAATGCCCACCAAGAATTCCTGACACAGTTATTACAATATGTGTGGGAGAAAATTACACCAAACTACAAGAAATATAAAAAACAGTGTGTAATTATACTTATTGAACTTTTGGGAGCTGTGATTACAAGAGGGAATTAAAATTATGGGGCTAAAATAACACAGTTCTGGTCATGGGCAATATGCATGTAGCTGCTTAGTTTGTTTTAACTTCCTTTGGGTGAAAAAAATAGTTTACCTGAAAAATGCTTTCCTTTTTGTGAAAACTGAATTTTCCAATATGATTATCATCGACCTCAGAGATGGCCAACTGGAGTGTAGAGGGAGCATATCTACAAGAAAAAAATAAATGTAAACTCGTTCCATTCATCTGACTTATGTAATTAATGGGAAATACATATGTAAGTCAGTCTAAAGGGCAGAATAAATGCCTTGACTCCTCTATCTTGAGGATAATATCATTATTGTTATTTATATATTTATTAGATTTATTTTATTTATGCTTTTTCCTAAAAGTCTTCAGAGAACTCAAATATACCATATTAGTTCAAATATATGTCATTCCTATATATATGTTGTGTTCAATTGTTTGGTCTTATCCAACTCTTTAGCACACCAATACTTTCTCTGGGGTTCTCTTGGCAAAGATACTTGTTTAGTTTGCCATTTCCTTCTCTTGTGGGTTAAGGCTAACAAAGGTAAAATGACTTGTTCAGGGTCTCACAGTTAGTGTTTGAAGCTAAATTTGAACTCAGGTCTTCCTGACTCCAAGCCCAGTGCTCTAGACACTGAGCTACCTAGCTGCCTCCAAGGCAAACAGAGGTTAAGTGACTTGCCTAGGGTCACACAGCTAATGCATCTGAGACTGGGTCTGAACTCACAGGTCTGGCACTCTATCCAATGAGCCATCTAACTGCCTTCAATATATGCTTCCCCCCTAAAATGAGACTTCATTGGAAAAGCAATAATACTAAAAATAATTCTTAAAAAAATTATTTCTTTTTTAAAAGCACTGCTCTATTTCAAAGAAATCTGCTGTTTTTCCCCCCTAAAAGTAATATTTTGCTTTGTTTTAAAACAGAGGTAGGGACTCTTGTTAGCCACTATTTCATAATTTGTGTTTCCTGGATTGTCCACTGCAGCACTGAATGCTTCCATTCCAGGAAAACCCTATCCAGATTAATTGTAGAATTAACAATAATAGCTAACATTTATTTACTTGCCTTAAGCTTAAAGCAAAGTTCTTCATATGTATGATCTCATTTTATCCTCATGACAACCCTGTGATGTAGGAGCTTGGTTTTGTATCAAGAGCTGAGAGATGTACTTTGAGAAAGTCTTATTTTGCTAAGGCTTCTCTTCCTCTAATGAAGGGTTTCTTAATTTTTTTTGCCTTTTGGAGGGCAATTGGGGTTAAGTAACTTGCCCAAGGTTACACAGTAAGTGCTTTTTCTGTGTGTGTTAAATGTCGGAGGCCAGGACCAAACTCGGGTCCTCCTGACTCCGGGGCCAGCGCTTTACTCACTGAGCCACCTAGCCACCCTTAATGAAGAGTTTCTTAACCTAGTGTCCATGAACCCATGGAATCCACGAACTTAGAAAGAAAAAAATCAATTTAATTTTCATTAATCTCTCTTTTCCTTTGTAATTCTATGCATTTTAATTTTATGCATTTATAAACTTTACTTTGAGAAGGAGTCTATAGGCTTCACCAGAATGCCAAAGGGATCCATGATGCAAGAAAAGGTTAAGAATCCCTGGTTCTATAAATCCCAGGCATGATAGCTTTGAAATAGGTGACATGTACCCACTCCTTCCCTTGTCTTCTTGTAATATCTTCTTCCCTTTATTCCACCATCTCCAGTATGTACTTAGCAGACACTTCAATGCTGAAAACAAATGAAATCTTATCCCTTCTTCTCCCAGATGTGTGCCACAATCCCTCCCTGCCTCCTACCAGTTTGGGCTGGGATCCAGGTTCTCTGGGGGCTCTAAGCTATGAGTGCTAACTTTCTCCAGCACCCAGAAAGATTAAACACCCCCTACTCCTATCCCATTTCGAGGACAGAAAGCATTTGACCCCCAAACTTCAGTAAGTTTTTCAAAGATGAAGAAGTAAAAACAGATCACTTTTACTTCTTTTATCCATCCCTTCCTTTCACTTTGTTTTTGGGAAAATTTCATTCATTTGTACAACTTGGGAACTTTATTTCTCCATAGGAGAAGTATGTACTTAATAAGTAAGTGTTAATTGACTCACTCCCTTCTCTACTTTTCCATTCTATGACATTGAGTACTGTGGTGTCAACAGATAGCAATTATCTATATGAAATGAGGCTCTGGTTGTCTCTGAAAGCATCTCCAAATGTGAAGAGGTGGATAAACCTACTTCTGGGAGATTTGTGATGACGTGGAATGGAGGTGTTTTGAAGAGACTGTGGAACGTGCATTGACATTCTATAAATGGTAACCATATGCTTACCATGGATTAGGAGAAGCTTCCTTTCAGTAAGCTAAGTAGCCAGAGCTACAAGTATCTTCAAAAAGACCTGATGACACCAGCCTCATGTCAGAGCCTGAATCTCTGCACTTCTGCTGACAGTGGCTGGTGGAAAACAATGTCATCTGGGCCCTCTTGAGTGAGGCCAAAATGTGGTCATGAGAAATGGGCCATGGTCACTGGCTTCTCAGTTTTGTTCTTTTCTTCTCTAGGTGAAAGCGTTGGAGCATTAAATCTTATGAATATAGAAATGTCAAAGAAGTGAGAATCTGGGCTTCCTGGTGTCTGGGTTATGGATCAGTTTAGTATTAGTGCCAAGAGGAGGAAGGAGTGATGCCTGGGACTTAGCCAAAGGGTGGCTGAGATGAAGACTCATCTGGCACTCGTGTTGCAGATAGATGTGAAGTTAGTGGGACCAGTGAAGAACTGACTGAGGTGAGATAGAGTATATCCCTGAGATATTGGGGTGGGGACTTTTATATTTCATATATTGCTATAAATATGCTTTTCTAAAAGCTAATTGATGTTAAATCAAACTGGGATGCTAGTCACTGGCACTTAGCAATGGTGGGAACACAGCTGGTAGGGTCTCCAGATGGTGGCAAACCTCAAACCCTTGGGATACTCCTGACACCCCAAGGGGAAATGTAGCCTGCCTGTCTCCAAGACAGTGACACAAAACATACCTGTTGCATATTTTTAAGTGGGAAGTAGAGCATTAACCCTGGAACAAAGTTCAAACTCTTTGGAAATGGGAGCTCTATGTTACTTGCTCCACTCAGATTTTATCAAAGCCATATGCTTTTTTCAGGTAAAGTATGGCCCATGGCCTGTATTCAGACCAATTCAGTTCTTTAAAATAATATTAATTTCAATGTAATGTAGCCAAATGACTAAATGTCATTTAAATCTACAAATTCCTTTTCTGCAATACAGGACTTCCCAACAAGTCACCACAATCTACCAGGCAATCTCTACTAGCTTGCAATATTGGACAATAGACAGAAGACAGTATCTAGAGTCCAAGAATCTAGGTTCAAATCCCCATTCTGACACTTGCTTACTCTCTGATGCCATGGACAAATCACTCATACACTGTAGACTTAGGAGTAGATGAATTTTGAGTTCTCTTCTGACTCTAAATCTATGATCCTTTGATCTTGGTCATTGATTTATCCTGCAAGATCCTGTTTCTCTCTCTCTCTCTCTCTCTCTCTCTCTCTCTCTCTCTCCCATCCCCACCCCCATTTTCATGGAAGTCACAAAACTTCAGGAGAAAGCAAATCGAAAATTTATCAGAAAACCAATTCTAATTCTTTATAAAGCAAATGTTGCTATTCCCAGATTATTGACAGAAGAGTAAGGCATATGTTGGTGAAGTGATCTGGCCAAGGTAAATAGTGAATCCAGAACAGATTCAAGAAAAGGGCCCAAGTTTTCTTGTCAATGGGTTGAATGTTTCCCATTATATCATAATGATAAATCAGGTTTACTTTCATTTCCCCAGAACCTCTAGACAAATCTCTGAGATTTGAAGTTGCAGAAAAAGTGCCAACCAGTACTGGTAGAGGGAGTTCCCTGTATTGATGAGAGTTCCTAGAGTCCATTACTCTTGGCATCTGGGCCAGGTTTAATTTGGGGGAATTCTCAGAATAATTCAACTCCATGGCTGGTATTCTGATCCATCCAGTTATAGCCAGTACAGTTGAATATGACTTGTTTCTAGCTCTCATCTAAGAGTATCTGAGTCGACTCATTTGCAAGCAACAAGCCCCTAATAACATTTTTACATAAAGCACATTACCTCATACTTGTTGTTATTGTTTCATATAAAGCTTTATTTTGCATTTTACACAGAAAACACTGAAATCTACAGCAGGACTCTCAACAGTTATTCAGAGGTTCAAAGACAGCATGTCTATCTTAACAGTTGGGTTTTAGTTACAAGGGATCCATACAAGCATAGGGCTGAAGGAGAGAGTGATAGGGTACAATGAGAGGAATATATTTCAGTCCTTTTTCAAAATGACAGAACATTCTAAAGCTGTGCAAACAGGGACTCTAAACAAACCCTGCTTCAAAGGAAGAATCTTTATAAACAAGTTAAGGTTTTGGGGTTTCTTTTTCCTTTTGGGTGGGATTTGCCTGCAAGCCCCATTTAGCAGACCCAGGTAGATGGCACAGTATAGAACACAGAAACTAGAATCAGGAAGACTAATTTTCCTTAGTTAAAATCTGTCCTCAGACATTTACTAACTGTGTGATTTGGGGCAAGTCACTTAACCCAGTTTGCCTCAATTTCCTCATCTGTAAAATTAAATGGAGAACCTAGGCAACACCCTGTGACCCCTTTGTTCTTACTTAATCTCTTCATTTCTTCTGGGCCTAGCCCACACCCTCCTTTGTCCTTGCCTTTTGTCTCCTTCAACCTGGCCCAAATCCTCTTGGTCAGCTCTGACCTTTGTCTATGCACTGAGGCCCCTCCTGTCTGATCAGCCCTGACAATGGCAGCCCTACCCTTTAAAGTAAAAGCATGTACCCCTCTCACTTGCAGGTCCCCTAAAGGACTCTTGCCCGCTTCTCATAGAAGCGTAACAATAAACTTCTACAACTCTCACTCCAAAAAAAAAAAATTAAATGGAGAAGGAAATGGCAAACCACTCCAGCATCTTTGCCAAGAAACCCCAAAATGAGGTCATGCAGAGTTGGACATGATAAAAACAATTGAACAACAACCCATTTAGTAAGGAAATGGCTATCTTTTTTTCATTCCCAAAGCATCAGTCCCCAGTCTCATATATACAAACTCACAACATCAACAGGGGATTTCTCAATGGCATGGATAGAGTTAGAAATTTGTGAAGACAACATCTGCATCTTGATCCCTTTCTCTCTTGCTCTGTTTTTTCCATACAGTCTGTGTCCTCTTAGGTCTGGTCCTGATTATGGCCACTACCACTTACTACTATAACCTTAGATGAGCTCTCATCCCAGTGTACCTCCTCCTTCTGACTCCCAACACTTTTCTTCTTCTCCAATCAGTCTCTAGGCTCCTTGGCATCTGTAGAAAGCAAGGCCTTACCCTCTTCCAATGAATGCCTACTCTCAAGTGAACCCAAACTGGATTAAAACGTATTTGGGAAACATTTAAAGAAATAAATAAAAATACAACAAAACACAGACCATGCTAATATGTGGTTCTGCAAGTCAATATGTGCCCAAAGGGATCCCTATATATGGTTTAATGGCCCCATTTCTATTTGAGTTTGACACCACTGATGTAGGTCACCTAGGCAATTGCTCAAATACAATTTTGTTCATTGTTCATTGGCAATCCTTACCCAATGGCTTAGCACCAGGGGCACTGCAAATAAAAGAATATTTGGTGGGTTCAGGTAGGGGTTACTACCTGGATAAGTATTTATTCAATATAGCTCCACTGTCTGGGCTCAAACTGTAGTCACTAAGATGAAAATGATGGAGACAGACTTGTTCAACCTATATTTCCATATAAAATCTTGCACAAAAGTCTTCTACAGAACCCAGTTTCTCTCTTATACAAATGCCTACCTTTTTAATAATAGCACTCTTTTAGTGATGTGATTACCATAGTCTCCAAAGAATTAAAGTTAAGGGTCACCCAAAGGGCAATGGTGTATTAGGTGTAAATAAGCTTCAACATATTGTAGAATTGCACAAGAAATATGGCACAAAATATTTCATCAGAGATTTATGAGATTTATGACTGGAAAAGAAGATGGGCCAGTCATGTAGCAAGAACCAGGGATAAGCAATGAATAGCCTGTGTGCTCCACTGAGATCCACAAAATGTAAAGACATCTAAAAGAAGGTCCCTAGAATGTGGAGTGGACCCCTTGAAATACATGATTCATGGGAAGATATGGGCAACAGCTGCACAGGATGGAAGGACACAGACACATTGAGATCTGCATTATTGAAGGGAATACCAACATTGATGAGATCATAGGTCCCTCAATATCTCAAAGCAGAAGATGGACACTATCAGTTTATAGTTATTTATAGATATAGATATTTATAGATACTTGCTAGGCATGTGTGCTGCTTTTACTAAAAACCCCAAAGATAAACGATCCAAATTTATAAAACAGCTCAGTGAGAGGTCATTTATATCACAAAGTATTCCTTATTTTGCAAAAAGATGAAGTGCTGAGTTCCTCTAATATCCAGTACCTCTATGACATTTCAAATGATATTTGAAAATTCAGGGCACCTAACTTCAACAAAGTATCCACTGCATAAAGTATAAGAAACTTAAACTGCTTCCTCTTCAAATTCTTTTTTTTTTTTGCCTTTTTTTGGAGGGCAATTGGGGTTAAGTAACTTGCCCAAGGTTACACGGATAGTTGTGTGTGGGGTGGGGGGGGGGTGGGGGGGGTGTGGGTGTGGGTGTTAAGTGTTTGAGGCCGAAACCAACCTCGGTCCTCCTGACTCCAGGCCAGCACTTTACTCACTGTGCCACCTAGTCACCCCTCCTCTTCAAATTCTTATCCTTTCTAGAGAATGAGTCTCCAGGGAAGACTAGATTTGCTTCTGGAAAGCTGCCAACAGGTAAAGTAATATATTTTGTTGGGGGAGAGGAAGGACCACAACTTCGATATACTCATTACCCTGCTTTTGCATTCTACAGCATCCTGAAGACTGAAATTTCCTTGCAGGCTGGTCTTCTCTCTTGTTCTATTTCATGCTTTTTTGGGGGGTAGCACTGATAGCTCTCTTCTTGTTCACCTCTTTTTAAAATTGGCTGAGCTTCTATACTTGACATTTGCTTCTATTGTTCCTTGATCATTAATAACTTTATCTAATGGCATAAGTAGAAAGTCAGAGCCCTAGGTCAAAAGTTTCTGAGTCTGCCCCTCCAATTCTCACTGCATCTCCTCCATCTTTGCCTTCTTTCTGGGTCAGCTCCTTCTTCTTGGAAAGTCCTCTCTTTTTTTGGCCAATCCCACACTTGGATAGCCTTTACATTTCTAGCCAGACCTTACCTACTTTCTTTTGAACTATCACTGCCAAGAACAAGTTCAAGGAGCCTTGGGTAGAATTTCATGTATTGAGGAGCACAGAACAAGGCCCTTGAGAACACTATCTGGCTGATGTTGATGCTCCCATCCAATTTAGGCCTTATAGTTCATTACTCTGGAAGTCACCTCAGGGCCTGAGGCTCCCAGCCACTTATCCTTAGCTCACCTCAAACCTTTTCCCAGCTCCTTCCCAATATTTTTGTTAACTACTTTGGTTGCCACACTTATTTCTTCATCCCATCCTACCTCTTCACCTCAGCTCTTTTATTTCATAGTTACTGTGATAGTAATTAATGGAGGACAAGACAGCTGTCAACTTTTAAAGGGCAGTCATGTGGAAGAGGGATTGCCTTTGTTCTGTAAGAGCCCAAGGGGCAGAATCAAGACAAATGGTTAGACTGTCAGGAAAAACTTCCTCCCAATTAGTGCTTTCCCAAAGTGGAATGGGCAGCCTCAGAAGGCAGCAAGCTCCCTTTCCTTGGCTGGATGACTGCTTGTGAAGTGTGTTATAGTGAGCATTTCTCTCACAAATAGCTCAGAGTTGATGGCCACTGAGGTTCATTCCAACTCTCAAATTCTGTAAGTCAGTGTGTTTTATTTTCATTTAAAATTTGTACTGATATATTTTTTATCAGCTATCCCTCACTCACTTTCTTTTCTCCTAAATTTCAAAATATCGAAGTCTAGATAGGCAATAATAATATCTAATATTTCTATAGTGCCTACTACATGTCAGGCACTGTGATAAATGATTTATAAATATTATCTCATTTGAACCTCACAACAATACTGGGAGATAACTGCTGTTTTTCTCTTCTTTTTAGTGTTGAGGAAATGTAGGCAGGCAGAGATGACATGGTTACACAGCTAGTGAGTATCTGGCATTTGATCGGAATTCAGGTTTTCCTGACTGCAAACCCAGTACTCTAAATATTAAGTTTAGCAACATGATTCAATTTGGGTTATAAATGATGTTAGAATTTTTTTTTCTATTCACCAGGAGAGCAGAGTATCAGTTATGGTGACATCTCCTTGCTCTTGTTCCACCCCAAATAACACAAATACTACATGCTGACTTACCTGTCTACTCGGCTATTATCTTCCAGCAGAGCTGTAATGAACACTGGAGGTGGCTGGTCTGCCTTCTCCTTATGTGATGCGAATTCAAAGTAGATTGGCCTCAAGTACAAATGGAACTCATCAAAACCCATCTCTTGGGTAAATATCTTGTAAAGCCTAAAATTAAAAAAGAATACCCACTCCATCCTCTAGTATTTTATTTCTGAATGTCTATTTGTTTTAGACCTAAGAGATATAAAACCAAAATAAATCAATAAAAATTTATTTCTTCAGAAGGAATAAAAAAGGTGTTGAAAAAAAAAAAGCCCAAGGGCTGAATAGGCATGCCAGTAAAATTCAAAAGCAGGAATAAAGCACTAAAGGATTGGGTGGCGAAGTGAATAGAGCACTGGCCCTGGAGTCAGGAGGACCTGAATTCAAAGCCGGCCTCAGACACTTAACATTTACTAGCTGTGTGACCTTGGGTAAACCACTTAATCCCAATTGCCCTGGCTTCCCCCCTCCAAAAAGAAAAAAAAAAGCACTAAAGGACCGTGAAGTGAAGGAGATTTAAAGATATCACATGGGATGGGCATTTCAGTGGTGTAGGTAACTTCTTCCTTCCTCTACCAATGTACACTGGTACCTTCTTGGTTAGGGCTTTAGAAAGTTGCCTGGGTCTCTGAGAGGATACATGACTTTCTCAGGTTCACATATGTGAATTCAAATATATATATTTTCTATATTTGAAATCTTTTGCCCTTGTTCCTAACATCCACCCCTCATTACTTGCTAAGCTCAACTCTGGTTTGCCCCTAGCCTCTACCTCCATTTCTACTTATGTGATACACAAGGATGCTACAGAAAGTCACTGTGCTAAATGAGTTCGTTACAAATTTATGTTCCCTAATCTCAATTGGGCCCTCAATACAGCAATCATTTTATTTTCCCCTAACTGACCTTCTATTGTTCCTTTCCGTGTTCCAAATCTTTTCTCTTCGCCTCTCATACTACCATTTTCCCTCCTCTCTTTCAAAAGAGAACTCCTCATGCTTTACTAGAAGTAGAGTATCTTCTCTCCTATTTTGAATTGCAAAGCCCCTTGACATACATAACCTTCCGTCCTCTTTTCATTTGCTTCAGTTTCTAATGAAGAGGTGACCTTTTCTCATTGCTGAGGTACTTTTGCCCCTGATTCCTTTCCTTCCGATCTCCTCAGGCCTCTTGTTCCTCACCATAAACCAGAATGAAAGTCTCAAACACACAAAATATTTATAGTTGAACTCCTTATAGCAAAAAAATTTGGGAACATCTATCATCTTTACTGTCTCGCTAATTTTTTTTTTTTATGAGCAATCAGGGTTAAGTAACTTGCTCAAGCTTACACGGTCAGTTATTTCTGGGTGTAGTGCTAAGTGTCGGAGCCCAGATTCAATTCCCAGGTCATCCCAACACTGGAGCCAGTGCTCTTACTCACTGAGCCACCTGGCCGCCCCTTGTCTCACTAATTTTTGATCTCTCCCTCTCTACTGAATGCTTCCCTATTACCCACAAGCATGTCTTTTCCATCATCAGAAACCCTTCACCCGATCCATCCAAAACCACCAACCATCATTCTGTATCTCTCCTCCATTTCGTAGCTCAATTACTTGAAAAGGCCTTCTACAACTGGTGCTTCCATTTCCTTTCTTTTCATTTCTCTTCTCAATTCTCTGTGGTCGGGCTTCTGACTTCTTCATTAAACCAAATTAGCTCTCTCCAAAGTGACCTCTTTGCTGTTCTTGTCACAACACACTCCACATTTTTATTGGCTATCCTCCATGCCTAGAGCTCTCTCCCTCCCCATTTCAGACTCTTGACCTCCCTGATTTTTTTCAAGTCTCAGCTTAAATTCTGTTGTCTATAAGAAACTTTTCCCAGTTCCCCCTTAATGTTTGTACCTTCTTTTTGTAATAATCTCCAAAGCATTATATATATGAATATGCATACATATATCATAAATATACATGTAAACACATACATTTGTGCATATGGTCTGTGATTCATATATATTTATATGTATACATAAATTTATTATCTGTATGTTATAGATACGTAAATATATAATAGGTAAAACTATAGATATGTGTATATATCTGTACATATATATGTATAAATAAGATATGCCTATATTGTTTGTATATAGTATAATATACATATATAAAATTATTATACATACAGGTACTATATATATCTTGTTATATATGGGTGTGTTTTATATACACATACACAACAAGATATATACATACATCTTGTTTGTATATATTCATGTTTGTAACTTATAAAATACACATAACTAATATAACTATACATATATAGCTACATACACACAGATATATACTATATATACATATATAAACACACACAGATGTATATTTATCTGTATTTTATACATAGTTGCTGACATGTTGTCTCACCCATTAAACTGTGAACTCCCTGAGAGTAGGAACTGTTTTTTGTTGTTTTGTTCTTTTCTTTTCTTTTTGCTTTTTGGAGGGCAATTGGGGTTAAGTGACTTGCCCAAGGTCACAGGCTAGTTTTTGCGTTAAGTGTCTGAGGCTGGATTTGAACTCAGGTCCTCCTGACTCCAGGGCCGGTGCTCTATTCACTGTGCCACCTAGCTGCCCCTCTTTTCTTTTCTTTATATCCTCAGAACTTACCACAGTGCCCGGTAGGTACATAGGAGGCTCTTAGTAAAATACTTTCTGACTTGAACAGAACAGGTGCCCATTGATTGAGGAATGGCTGAATATAATAGGTCTCTCTTATTGCACCATAAGAAATGATTAATATGAAAAATTTGAAGAAACATGGTAAGATGCAAACAGATGCAAAGTGAAGAAAGATTAGCCAAGACAATAATATGCACATTAACAACATTAAAAGACAGCCAAACTCAGATTAATTGCAATGACTAATCTTGGGCCTGGCAGACAGATGATGAAATACTTTTCTCCTCTATGAAGGGAGGTTGGAGGCTTCAAATGAGGAATGTTGCATATACTACCAGATGAGGCCTAGTTGTTTATTTGGGTTTGCTTAACCAGTTTTCTTTGTTACACAAGAGGGTTGAGTGGAGGAGCCAAAATTTTGGGAAGCAACTGTAGCATTAACAAAGCTTTAAAAAGAAAAAGAAAATAAAACATGCCTCTCACATGGCCCTAGTGCGAAGCTTGCCCTGTATCTGGAGGATAGATAGCCCACTACACCTACCAGGCTAAATGTGCGCTTTCCACACTTATTTCTATCAGTCGGTAGCGGAGAGTCAAGAGTTCCAAAAGTCTAGAGAAGGTCTCCAGAAGAAAAGCTTGGGAATCTTGGCTTTGTTTCTTTCCTTCTCCTGCTGCAGACTCTAGAACGAGCATACCTATCTCAACCACAAGAAAGGGATCTTCCATCACTGTATCTGAAAATAACTGTAAAGGGAAAGTGTTTTTTAAAACATAAGTAATAAAAAAATGAGTTCAAATGCGTTCTCAGCACTTAACACTTACTAGCCATGTGACTTTGGGCAAGTCGCTTGACCTCAATTGCCCTGCCCTCCCCCCTAAAAAAAAAAAAAAAGCTACTCTAAGTATATTTTTTAAATTTCAGTCATCAAAAAACTAGTCAAAAATCAGAAAATAAATTTCTATGCATATATCTAAACATTAACATTTCTACTCAAATCTTGCCTGTGTCCTCTTTGACCAGTAGGAAAAATAATCACAAATAAAGAGAGTATGGCCTCACATTTTATCAGTTCTGTTTTGGATAGACAAAATGAAATAATTTCAGGAGAGCAAAAGCTCTGAAACAGTGAGTATCCTATTACTGAGATAATCAGTCATACCCTGTGTTCCACTTCTGAGGTCAACTCACATCTTTCTGAAGCTGGGCACTGTAAAGAGACTCAGGCTTTCTCACAGACTGCCACGTGTCCAGAGCCAGCTGGAGCACGTGTTCCTCCAGAATGGTGATGCCATGAGCTGTGTGGGGCCTGTAGATGTGGCAAAACTCCTGGAAGAGGTGCTGTAGAGCTGTAGGGATGAGGGAGGCCAAGCCAAGGGAAGGATGGAACTCCAACAGGTAGATGTTTTTTAAAACTGGGCTTGAAGAATAAGGCAGATTAACAACAAGCCTATACAATTAAGCAACATACTAACCACCGAATTCTTTTCAGTTTTTGAAAAATAGCCTGGGTTTGCCACTTGAAACCCCCCTTTGCTAATAGGATCCCAGGAAAAAATGTGCTTTTCATTTTGAAGTAAATCCGAAGAAGCAGAAAAGAATGCACTATAATAACACCCAGAAGACATGGCCCAAGTCATCAGCTAAACAGGAACAGTGTTTTGGCACAGGGAGATCCTCAGTAAATTTCTGTTGACTGATGGAGATATAGTACAAGCTGTGGAATTAACTGCAACCCCACTAAAAGCAGAATCATTTGCATCAAGAGAGAGTAGTTGAATAATATAGCAAGAGCACTGTTGGCAAAAGTAAATACAATTAGGGAAATAATTTTCCAGGTTAGCAGTTATTTAGATTCATCTAAGCCCTTATGGCATTTTTCAAAGACTAACAGACAAAAGTATTCTGCCAAACCCCTAGATAACTGCAGAAACTTTAGAGGCATCTGTTTTAGAGGTAGTTAGGTGATGCATTGGATAGCTGACATGGAATCAGAAGACCTGAGTTCAAAACTGTGTCCCTGTGCAATTCATATAACCTCTGTATGCCTCAGTTTCCTCATCTGCAAAAATGGAGATAATAGCAACTCCTATCTCCCCAGGTTGTTATTAGGACCATATGATTTTTTTTTTTGCTTTTTGGAGGGGGGAAGGTAGGTCAATTGGGGTTAAGTAACTTGCCCAAGGTCACACAGCTAGTTTTGGTGTTAAGTGTCTGAGGTCGCATTTGAACTCAGGTCCTCCTGACTCCAGTGCCAGTGTTCTATTCACTGTGCCACCGAGCCGCCCCTGGATCATATGATTTAACATTTGTAAAGTGCCTTGCAAATCTTAAGGTATCATATAAATACTATTATCATTATTATGCTACTTTATAGAGAAATAGATCAATCAACAAACATTTATTAAGTGGCTACTGTGTATCAGGCACACTGCTAGGCAATTAGGAGATAAAAACAAAAATGAAATGTTTGGGTGTTGCTTATTTTTGTGAGGTTGGTGGCATAATGTTTCAACATTGAACTTGGGAATCAGGAAGACCATGTTTCAAATACTGCCTTAGACACACTCAGCAGCTGTGTGACCCAGGGTGTGACCCACCTAGCTGCCTCAGTTTCCTAATCTCTAAAAAGGGAATAAGAACAGCACATACTTCCCAGGGTTGTTTGAGGATAAAATGAGATAATATTTGCAAGATGTTTTGCAAACCTTAAAGAGCTATAAAAATGCTAGCCATTACTAGCTCTTAAGTCCATCACTCTCTTTGCTTAGCTATACCGTCTTTCAGGAACTGTCATTTTCCAACTTTGTAACCTCAATTACTAACACTATGCTTTACATGTAGTAGATACTTAATTTTTAAAACATAAGTAATAAAACAATGAAAATTAAAAAAAAATGCTTTCAAGAGTAAATGTGCCAGTTCATTGAACTGAATTGAATTGACTCAATGAAGAATGTGGCCAGGATTCTCCTTATCTCTACACAGAGCTCAAGGACACACGTCCTTCCCCCCCCCCCCAAGTCATTAGTCATGACGCTATTATGATTAAGTCTATCACTAACCTGTCGGTGAGGAAGGTAGGTTTGTACTTTGTGAAACTGAGGGTCCCTCAAAGGATTCTGCCTGCCCCCAAATTATCTCTTCGATAGATAATTGAAGTTTTGGGCTCACTTGTATTCTTAAAAACTAAATTTTTAATCACAACTGAGTACCTTAGACCCCCAAAAGAACATCTCACCAACCAAATGGCATTTGCTCCTGGGATACTTCTTTCCAGGCTTGAGGTCCATGGTAAGAACCTTTCTGATAGTCATTTCCAAAAAAACCAGATTTATGCCACAACAAGCTTCTCTCTGGAGTAAAAATCCTTTTATCAGAGATATCTGTGGTATGAAAAATGCAGGGAACCGAATGTACTAGACACCTATAGGTGTCCTACCCTCTAGTCTGGCAGTGAATAGAAACGGAGAACCTGACTTTACATCATACAGTCTGACCTGGGCAGATAGAAATGGGTCTCCAAACTGCCTATTGTGTTCTTTCTCCCTGTCTCTGGGGATGGGAATGAATGGGAGAGATCAAGCTAAAGAGGGTAACACAGAGGGTAACTTAGTTACCTCCTTCCTTGAAGGATTCCAGGGAATGCAATTATGTGTCAAAGTGGCAAAACAGAGAGAAATTGGTTTCCTGCCCTGGTGAGCTCAAGGAACTCAAGAGTGTCTGAAATTTGCTGTGGGCAAAGAAACTGGGTTTTAAAAAGCTATTTTCAGCATGTCCAGCTCTTAATGTGATGATACTGTCTGACAGTGGAGAGGCCCATGATTCAACCTAGGCCAGTAGGACGTGGTGGAGGGGTGGGGGTGGGGACTTCCCCATGGGCCAGGCAGTGAGGTACACGCTGAGAAAAGCCCTAAGCTTCTGGGAAATTACTTGAATTAGACAAAGTATTGATTTCTCCTCTGCTTCATAATCCTTGGAAGATCCTGCTGGCTTTAAACTCTGACCTACCTATTGTTTCAGCCCCCTTCACTCTCTCTGGTAATAGAATGAAAGAATGAATGAAAAAGCATTTATTAAGTGACTCCTATGTGGCAAGCATTATGCTAAGCAGTGGAAACACAAATACCAAAGCAGACACAGTTTTCTGGATTGTCTTTTTCTCTTCCCCTGTATACAGCCTCATTTTATTCACCTTTGCCCAAATTGCAGGTTTACATAGGTCCTGCTTCATGCCACAGCATGACAGACAGAACCTCAGCAGCGATTCAATTCAGCCAGCATTTATTAAGTGTTTTCTGTGTGCAAAGACAAAAACACAGCAAGAAATTCTGTCCTCAAGAAGCCTCCATTTTATTGGGGAGAAACAATGTATATGCAGTTAATAAATAAAACTATATGTAAATAAATACTATGCTAAATAATTTTGGAGAAGCAATGTGTGTGCAGTTAAATAAATACTATATATAAATAAACATTAGGGGCAGCTAGATGGCGCAGTGAGTAAAGCGGCAGCCCCAGAGTCAGGAGGTGCCAAGTTTGGTTCCAGCTTCAGACACTTAACACCCACACACCCACAAAAAAAAAAAAAAAAAAAAAAAAACCTAGCGGTGTAACCTTGGGCAAGTTGCTTAACCCCAATTGCCCTCCAAAAGGCAAAAAAAATAAATAAATAAACATTAAGTAAATTTGGAAATCATTAGCCACTGATGGGATATTGGCAGATAGACCCTTGATCAAAACCAAGAAAGTAGCTAACAAGTTCTAAGAGACAGGTGAGGAGGAGAGCATTCCAGGTATGGGGGACCATCAACACAAACATATGGATGCAGGAGATGAAATGTCATGTACAAGGAACAATCAGCAGGCCAGCAGAATGGTAGACTCCTGGAACTAGATTGTAAAGGGCTTCAAATGCCCAATACTGGCATGTGGTTTTCATCCTAGAGGCAATAGGAAGCCACTAGAGCATCTTAAGAAGGGAAGCAACATAGTCAGACCTGTCAAAGCCACTTTGTTTTTAAAATAGAACTTCTTATGAGACTAAAGTCCTCTAGACTCAATACTATAAGTAAAAATTCTAGCCCCCCAGAAAGTTCAGAGAGAAGTATTTTACCCATTGTTAGTTTCCAAATAAACTGGAATTTGGTAAGTTAGGGAGCACTCTTTGGTTGTAGAATTTGTACAAAAATCACAAAATTTTGGAATAGGAATGGACCTTAATTATTACTTAATCCAACTTCTTTCTTTTACCGATAGGGAAATGGCTAGAAAGGTTGTCACTATCCTAAGTCACACAGAGTTTGTAGCACAGATGGGACTCTGATCAGGTCTTCTGAGTCCTAGTTCAGTGTTCTGTATGTGGCAGTGTCTCCGCAATTTAGACCAGGTTGGAAAGTATTTAGGTCTGTGGTTAAGTTTTCCAGAAGAATTAATTAAACAAATTCGTAACCCTCCCTTGCCCCACCCCCAATCATAAACTCACCAGCTATTGTTAATAGAGATAAGATGTTTGCAAATTATGTTTGGAGGAAGTCCAAATTCATTGATGCTACCTTTCTGATCATCTCGCCATATTCTTTGGACATATTCCCGTTGTGACTCTATCTGGAAATGCAAACATAATTTTAAAATTAGAAGGGAAAAATACCTGTCCCACAAACAATTCACACATAATTTGGCATGAGAACGACAGCATGCCCTTTGCCTCAGTTCTGCAGCTCATAAATTTTACAGAGAGCTCTGAAGATCTGCTCCCATTGGGATTGTGTTGTTTCTTAGCCAAGAAAAAATAAGAGCTGCAAATTGAGATCGATTTCAAGAAGCAAAGGAAGAAAATCCCTTTTCAGATATTTGACCAGATGGAAAAAAAGTTTCCTATCAAGCTTGTCAAGATAGAGCTGTGCTAATCACAATTCTATAATCTGCCACTGGTTTAGTAATGTTCTTATGCTCACTCCATGTAGCCATAGATTGTGCCCTGATTAATCTAGAAAGACATAAAAATTTAAAACATGCTGTCCCCAAAGTCATAGAAATGACTGATGATGAAGATGAAGATAGCAGCTTGCATTTATGTAGTGATTTAAGATTTGTAAAGTGCTTCCCATATGGAATCTCAGAATTATTCTAACTCCCCTGACTGAAAAAAAAGAGTTCCTGATTCAATATTCTCAAAAAGTAGTCCTTACGCCTTGACTTGAAGACAATTAAAAGTGGTCTCTTTGAGACCTCTGCTGTGCAAATACAATGATCTTCTCAGTCCTCTCTCTTCTTTTTTTTTTCCCTTGGTTTTAATCCCAGCTCCTCTGCCCTCCCGAATATCCTATGCCAGGCCCTTCGATCCCTCAGTGTAGAAGCTGCCAGATCCCGTGTTATCCTGATTGTGTTTCCACAATATTCAAATTGTTTCTTCCTGGCTGCTCGTAATATTCTCTCCTTGATCTGGGAATTCCAGAACCTGGCTATAATATTCCTAGGAGTTTTCTTTTGGGGATCTTTTCCAGGAGGTGATCGGTGGATTCTTTTAACCTCCATTTTGCCTTCTGGTTCTAGAACATCAGGGCAATTCTCCTTGAAAATTTCTTGGAGGATGATTTCTAGGTTCTTTCCCTGATCATGGCTTTCAGGTAGACCAATAATTTTTCAATTATCTCTCCTGGATCTATTCTCCAGGTTAGTGGTTTTTCCCGTGAGATATTTCACCTTGCCTTCTATTCTTTCATTTGTTTGGATCTGTTTAACATAATCTTGATTTCTCTTAAAGTCACTAGCTTCCCTTTGCTCCAATGTAAATCTGAGGGAAAGAGTCAACTCATTGAGCTTTTGAGATTCTTTTTTCCATCTGGGAAATTTGGCTTTTCAAGGCATTCCTCTCTTCATTGCCTTTTTGAGCCTCTTTTGCCAATTGAGTTAGTCTGTTTTTTAAGGTGTTATTTTCCTCAGGCAGGCTGTTGACTCTCATTTCATAATTTTCTTGCATCATTTCCATTTCTCTTCCCAATTTTTCCTCTACTTCTCTTATGTGCTTCTTAAGGTCCTCTATGGTCTGTAACCAGCTGTATTTTCCTTTGAAGCTTTTGGTGCAGGAATTCTGACTTCACTATCTTCTTCCTGTTCCATGCTTTGCTCCTTTTTGTCCCCAGAATAGGGGTCTAATGTTGGAGTCTTCTGTTTGTTTTGTTTCCTTTGTCTGGTCATGTTGCCCCTCAAGCACTTGATCCCAAGGCTTTTTGCCACAGTAAGACTGCCACCAGACAGGGGAGCTTTCCTCCCAAACACTGGGGTTTCCTTAGCTGCTGAAGGTATTAGTTGGATGCCCTCTCTGAGGCCTCCAAACGCTCTGGCAAGCTGGTCACGAACCCCAGGACCTTCACCCTAGACTGCAATCCAGATCCAAGCAGGTTAAAGCAAGAGCGATTACCCCTCAGACTGGTTGCTTGGTCCCCCTACAGTCTGCAGACTAGGAGCTGAAGCTGCCACGTGGCGCTGTGATGGTTGTCTCATCAGCTTCTTGCCCTGGGGGCAGAAGCCAACACACTCCCGACTATTGGTCCCAAAGTCCACACTGCACTGACTTCTCACTTTGTCCTTAGCATCTTTGTGTTGATAAATCTGGAAACGGTCACAGCTGCTGCTGATCTGGAGTCCCTCCAGAAGGCAGCTGGTCAGACCCTCCCTGGGGCTAAAATCTCTGGCTCATGGGAGCCTGGGCTTGGCTCTCAGAGCACTGTGCTGGCTGATTTCTGCCGGCCTACCAGGCTGACCTCAGCGGGAGGTTAGCTTCTCTGTGTCATTTTGTGGGTTCTGCAGCTCCAAAGTTTGTTTAGAGTTCCCTTTTTACATGGACTGAGGAAGGTGGAAGCCGGAGCCAGGCAGAGGTCCTGCTTCTACTCTGCCATCTTGAATTTGCCCCCAGTCCTCTCCTTAACCTCATATCTGCTGCTGATACTCCTGATTTCTCTAGTCTCTCTGGGTTCCCCTGACATCAAATTTTTTATTACAGATTGTTCGTTGTGAGGCTTGAAAGCAATCATGTATATTCCATCATTATCTTTTATTCACAGTGGGCTCATTTTTACATGGTCTCTTTCCTTACAATAACTCTAGTATGTAGGTGCTATTATTCTCATCCTATAGTTAAATGATTTGTCCATAGTCACATAGCTAGTTAGCATCTAAGGCAAAATTTGAACCTTGGTCTGTCCTGACTCCAAGTCTAGCTCTCTATGCAATGAACCTCTCATATACACAATCAGCATAACTTTGCAATTCACATTTTGAAATGTTTTCTCTTCATTCTTTCCAATGTTACTAATACCACA
The DNA here is from genome assembly GCF_028583685.1 of Petaurus breviceps papuanus. Classification (NCBI taxonomy): domain Eukaryota; kingdom Metazoa; phylum Chordata; class Mammalia; order Diprotodontia; family Petauridae; genus Petaurus; species Petaurus breviceps. Next base: position 43,494,743 of record NW_027187391.1, read on the forward strand.
AGCTCTGTGGTGTGAATGAAAATGTGAAGGGGCTTACTCTTTGCTTTAAGCCTGTGCTTTGTGGACCAATAAATGTACTGAAGTTACCCACATTTGAATGAATGAATAAAGATTCATCAAGCACTTATTATGTGCAAAGGTCTGTGTTAAAGTGTTGGGGATACAAATAGAAAAGATAGCACCTGTTCACATTCTATTAGGAAGGGACAAGATATATGGGACACTTGATTTTAAATCCACAGTGCTGCTTGAATTATTACTATTATTGTTATTATTGGTACACTTATGATTTCATCATTGCTACCAATGCATATCAGGACTTGCTCTGCTTCTCAGGGAATCAATCAATCAGTCAACAGGCAATGACTAAATACTATGTGCCAGACACCATGCTAGGTATATGGAATATAAACATAATAAATGACACAATTCCTACGTGTGAGGAGCCCACATTCTAGTGCTAGGAACAAGGACATACATACATATGCACAGAATAAAAAGAAAGAAAATATATACACAGCAGTAATAGAGAAGGTAACTTGAGAGGGAGGGCACTAGCAGCAGAGGACATCAGGAAGGGCTTCACAAAGAAGGTGGTGATTAAGCTGCATCTGGAGGGAAGGGAGGAATTTTGTGAGGCTGAGTTGAAGAGGCAGAGTATTCCAGGCATGGAAGATTGTAGGTGCAAAGGCACCAAGATGAGAGGAGTGTCAAGTGTGAGGAATTAGGACAGTTTAGGTGGGTCAAAGAGTAAGAGAGGAAAATAATGTTCAATGAAGCTGGAAAAGTAGGCTTGGCAGAGTGAAGGTCTTTAAAAGCTAAACAGAAGAGTCTATATTTGATTCTAGGGCCAATACGAAGCCTCTGGCGTTTATTGAGTAAGGTAGTGATATGGTCAGACCAGCTCTTAAGGAAAATCACTTTGGTAGCAGTGTAGACTAAAGCGAGTGGTGGTGAGGGCAGGAAATGAGTCAGGGAAATCAGCCAGGAAGTTGTTGCAATAATCTAGGAGAGAGTGAGAAGGACGCTTGGTAGCTGTGTGAGTAGAGAAAGGATTGTATTCAAGAGAAATACTGCAAGGAAATAGAAATATCAAGATTTGGCAACTGATTGGATATGTAGGAAGAGAGTGAGAAGTTGAGGATAACACTTTTTGTGGAAAAGATAACAGAGTTCTGTTTTGGACTTGTTGAATTTGAGAGGCCTCCAGATATCTAATTTGAAATCTCCACTATGCAATTGGTAATATGGGACTGGAGCCTCGGGGAGAACCTAGGGTAGATACATAAATCTGGAAATCGTCAGGATGGAGATGATAATTAAATCCATAAAAACTGATCAAGTAACAAAGAGAAAGAATATAGAAAGAGAAGAGAAGGCCTACGATGGAGCCTTGAGGATCATCTATAGTTAGATGGAAAATGCCTGGGGCACTAAAAGGTTAAGTAACTTGCCTGGTAGGTGTCTGAGAGGGAACTTCAACCCAGGTCTTCTTGATTCCAAGGCCAGCTTTCTATCCACTAAGCCAGGATGCATTTAAGCTTTACAAATAAGACTAAGAATAAGTATAGAGGATTCTCTGCCCTTCTGGGGAACAGATCTAGGATCATCAATAAAGCAGAGAATGCCATTCCCATGGCTTACTTTCCCTCTTCCTCTCTGGGTAATGTTTATTAAACTCTACTCACATGTCTGTTGAATATGTCCCTCACCAGCTGCAGATGAAGCCTCAGGCAGATGCATTCATCCCTATAGATCTTCCCAAAATAAGGATGGCTAAAATCGAACCGAGGGCGGCGGTGCATGATGTCTGTCATCACTTGTGCCAAGGCAATTCTCTCTTCCTGATCAAAGACATGTTGATAAGCTTCAAAGTAACTGTCGAGAAGCTGGAAAGAGAGTGGACAGAAAGTCTATTGCACAATTGTCCTGTTTGGTAGGATTAGAATGGAGATAGGCACTTTAGGACAGAAAGGCAAAGGAAGAACAGGACTCAATGTAATTAAATTCAACAGAGATTTATTAAGCACCTACTCTGAGCAAAGCAAAGAAAAAAAATAGCATCCCTGTCCTCAGGGAGCTTACAGAATGTAATTCCAGTGCCATAGGTTATAATTTATACCAACAAAGGAATTTTCTAACCCCCTTCCTGCTCCACTTCCACCTCTAATAAAACAATACTATTGCCTTCCTACTGGGGCCCATTCCACTTCAAGATAGCTCTATTAGGGGAAGGCTTAACTTTATAGGGTAAAAACTGGCATCTATGAAAATTTCATCTACTGCAGTCTTTCAAATACTATTCCCAGTTCCTTCAAATGTTCCTCATATAGCATAGTAGAGAGAAAAGAAATTCCTCCAGTCTGTAGAATGGAAGCTCCTTGAAGGCAGGGACTACTTCATTCTTGTCTTTATATCCCTAAAATTAGCTAGGAGATATATAGTACTTTTAAATTTGCAAATATTCTCTATAATATTATCAATGTTACCTAATATTGCAAATACCTCAAATATTATCTCATTCTATCCTTACAACCCTGGGAGGTAGGTGCTATCCCCATTTTACAGATGAAGAGACTGAGGCAGACATCTATTAATAATGACTAATAAGAATAATAACTAACATTTATATAGCACTTACTATATGCCAGGCACTGTGCTAAGCGCTTTACAATTATTATTTTATTTGATCCTCACATCAGTCCTAGTACTATTATTATCCTCATTTTATAGATGAGAAACTGAGGCTAATAGAGGTTAAGTGATATGCCCAGGCTAAGAGTCTGAGACTAGATTTCACTGTACAATCTATTTGCCTCTTAGTACTTAGCATAATGTCTATCCTATAGTAGGCAGTTCCTCTACATTTTGGTGGACCTCTTGGACTACTGGTCTCCACGATGGAGTCTGGGTACCCTGGTTTCTATGGTGTGACTCACACAAAGGGAACTTTGGCCTAACCCAAGGGATACCTGATCAATCAATGTGGGGGGAGGACAGATTGAGTCCCACTCTCTCCATGATAGACAATCAGGGGATTTATCTCCAACACATCCACTCACCATTAAACTCTAGCACTATTTCAGATGGACTCCTTCTTCTGCTATATAATCAACCGCTCCCTCCCCCTTCTGAGCTGTGCATCAGTCCCTCAAAACAGCAATCACTTAACTGTTATCTTGTCAGCCACAGCAGCAACTACACAGGTACCATGAAGAACATTCAGACTTCTCCCAGCAGCATGCTCAGTCCCTGTCCCCAGATCACCTTCTGGCTACAGCAGAGCTGAGTTCATTATGCTGGTGGCAGTGATTGATGAGTTTCATTTTAAGTGAGACAGAGTAAATCCCACAGAGCAAGCAGGCCATAGATAGGTTGTGAAAGATGACAGGTTTTGTTAAATTATCTTTCCTGCCAAATCCAACCTTCTTCTGAATATCTGTTATTTTGGGGAGCATGGCTATCCTTCCAAATCATTCAGTTTCATAACACCTATGTCCTATTCAGCTCTTTCACCCTGCATATCCAAGCTGTTGCCAAGTCTTACAATTTCTACTGTACCATTTCTCCCATCTGATCCCCTTCTCTCTAAAGGCACCAACTTAGCTTGTCCTCTCACCTGAACTATTGCAACAATCTCCTAATTAGTCTCCCTACTTCCAGTCTCTCCCCACTCCAATCCATTATTTACACAGCTTCCAAAGCGATTTTTCCTAAAGTTCGACTCTGACCATGACACTCCCCTGATCAATAAATTCTTGGATCAAATATTATTTTAGCTTTACTTTATTCTTTTTAAACATTTATTCTTACATAGGTTTTATAACACTACATAATTATTAGTACAGTAATATGTACATGCAATCTGGATATAAATTATATGCATATAGGTATATGTATATGCTATTTATAAATAAGTAAATATTGGGGGGGTGCTTAGAAGGGCTTTACTGATGGAGTACATCATCAACAATGTTTGAGGCTCACTGATTTAGATGTTCTCTGGCTAATTAGATCTGTCCTTGAACCCTGGCTCTGATACCTATGAGCTATGGGAAGCTAACCCTGTCTGGATCTGTTTCCTTATATTTAAAATGGCGATTACCATACTTGCATTTACCTCTCTTACAGGGTTGCTAAGCCTTATACTGCTACGTCAATGTGAGTGAGTGTTATTACTGCCTACAGAGTACTGTTTGAGGTAGAGGCCAGAGAGAAAATGCAGGGAAGAGATACCATGGTTAAATTTGACACAATTCCTGCCTTCAAGGACCTTACAGTCTAACATGTCTATATTGTCACAATAGGGACTATTTGTGCCTGATCTGTGGTAGAGTCTTTTGAACTCATGTTGGTCTGAGCAGCTACAGTTGGACACACTGTACCTTGACTGCAACATTGTGATGCCATTTTGGTCCTCTTAGAGAATGAAGGACAACCACTTTGTCCTTTGTCACAATAGCTAGATGATATGCTCTTTCAAAGCAAGGACTGGTGCTAGTTCTTCTATATCCTTTGTAACACCTAATAAAGTTTGATAATACAGTAAGTGCTTACTTTGTGCCTGTTAAATGTGGAATGAAGACAATTTTAGCACCTTTGATCATTCTGGTGTACTAATGTTTCTCTTCTGTTCCCCATCTACCCATCAACAGCCCTCTTTCTTCTTCCCCAAAAGTTCTGTCCTAGAATTAGAAGGACCTGAGTTCAAATGTTGCCTCAGACACTTACTAGCTGTGTAACTCTGGGCAAGTCTTAACCTTGCCTCAGTTTCTTCATCTGCAAAATGAGCTGGAGATGGAAATGGCAAACCATTCCAGTATCTTTGCCAAGAAAACACCAAATGAGATCATTAAGAGTTGGACATGACTGAAAAATGACTGAACAACAACAAAAACTCTGTCAGATAACATACCCTGGGTACCATAAAGCCAAAAGTTCAAGTTATACATGCTGTTGTAAACCAGGTCATGTCAAGTTGTTTGAAATCTTAGGAGGAGCCCTGCATTTGGAGTCAAAGGATCTGTGTTTGAATTCCATTTCCACCTTCTGTTTAACTGGTGTGATGCTAGGCTGACCAGGTGTACTCTGGAGTTTTGCGGTTGCATGGTGCTGGTGGACTGAGAATTGATACCTCTGGTGTAGAACACAGATCAGAATTCAAATTCTGCCTCAGATACGTAACAGCTCTGTGATCCTGGGTAAGTCACTGAAACCTCCCTGAACTTCAATTTCCTCATATGTAAAATGGAGATAATACTGTCAGCCTTACAAAGTTGTTGTCCACATCAAATGAGATAATAGAGCAATCAGTCAACATTTATTAAGCATCTACTATGTGTCTTGGCAGACATCATGCCAAGCTCTGGGGATACAAAAAGTGGGAAAAGACAGTTCTATCCTCAAGGAGTTTACAATTTAGTGGTGAAGACAACAGGCAAACAAATATATACAAAGCAAGCTAAAGACAAGATAATTAGGAAATACTTAACGGAGGGGAAGGCACTGGAATTAAGAGGGGTTGGGGAAAGCTTGCTGTAGAGGTTGGAACTTAAAAGAAGTCAGGGAGGTCAGTAATTAGAGTGGAGGAGGGAAGAATGTTCCAAGCATGGGGGACAACCAGAGAAAATACCTGATGGGGTCTTGTACATGGGACAGCCAGGAGGCTGGTGTCACTAAATCTAAAGCCCCATATGAATGTTGGCTAATACTACTTTGATAATTATTCTATCATCCCATTTACAATGAAATGCAAGCATGATAGAAGCTAACCAGTCAGTGCCTGGACCATGAAATCAGAAAGTTATGCTAATTAACTTGTTACAACACACTCAATTCTTTAAAGATCAGCTAATTTCCAAATGGGAGAGCATAGAATAGGAACAGAGGGAGAGGAGGGTGGGACTGGGAAAGAAAGGGTGTCACTCAATAGCTCCAGGATGAGATTTGTAAAAAGGCACTTCCTCCTTGAATACAGACTGCTCTAACCTGAACATTTTGCTAAAGCCAGAACAGAGTGAGTACAATCCCAGGAGCTGGTCTTATTGGCTGCTCAACTTCCTTGACCTCTTTTTGTACAAAAGGTCCCATTGTTCTATTATTCAGAGGGGGGGAAATGTCATGCTGTCCTTGGTGTGAGGGGTCCCTGGGCAAGGCTGCTTCATCCACTCTTTCCATCTGAGAAGGGAGATCCAGCTCTCTTTTTCAAAATGACATGAGCTTTCTCAATACCTTAACCTCAGCTTAAAAGAAAATCTGAGATGGGTCCTTGCATAATCTATTTGTGGACTCTGTCCTGACAGGCTTGAGGTTTTATAAAAACCACAGGGTAGTTCTATTCCAGAGCCTCTATTACATATTTACAAACTGGAAAGTTTCTGTTTTTCCCTGTGGTCTGGTATTTGTCTAAGGAGGCTTCACAGCAATGTCAAATGTCACCTGTATGTGCAGGCTGCCTGGTCAAGGACCAGCACTCAGGCAAAATTACCTAGTACAGTACATGCCCAGGAGAGAGTTGTTAAAGTGAATAGTTCCTTTTTAAAAATATATTTTATTTATATCTTTTTGTTTTTACTTTGCCTAGCTTTTTCCCCATATCCCTTCCTCCTCTCCTCTGAGAGATATGCCTTATAAAAACACCTCTTTTTTCAAAAAGAAAAAGAAAAAAATCAGCAATGCTGAATTACTCAATACTCAATAAATTGTTCAATAAAATGCTCAATACATTAAATAAAAAAATCTGATATGTGCAATTTTACACATCCATGAACCTCCATCTCTGCCAAGGAGCGAGGGAGGCATTTCCTGATATCTCATGTGGGGCCACTCTTGATCATAGTAATTTTGCAACAAAAATCTTTAATTGTTTTATGGTGGTGGGTTGTTCTCATTTATTTGCATTGTTGTAGTCACTGTGTATCTTGTTTTCTCGGCTCTGTTTGCCTCAATTTGTATCAGTTCATGTAAATTAAAGTGGATACTTTCAAAGCCATTCATAATTTTTTTACAGTAAGTTTCCTCATTTATTTTTTTAAAAAGTATTACAAAATAATCTCAGGTCTAAGTGGAGAAAAAGAAAAAACCAGAAATAATAAATTTCCAGGCAGTGCCCAATCCCTAATCAATGTTTAGCTTTCTGAATTTCACCTGTTAGGTGAAAAATCTCCCAGCATTACCTGCCTACATTGGTGCTTGTAGTTTTCCCCAAAGTGATAGTCCCTATACATACTCATTTGTGCTTGCTTAAATACAGTGATGCAGTCAGGGAGAGTCTAGGAATCTCTCAGAAGCACCTGACTACTCTGAACAAATAAATTCTTTGTTCCTACAAGTTGGATTTCTTCAGTATCAAACCACATTGTCTCTTACCTCATTAACAGTTATACGTGGTCAGACTGGTTAACAGAAAATTCAGCAGGCTCAGAGAATTTAAACCTTATAATTATAATTTACATTAATAAAGCACTTTAAGGTTTCCTCCTATGCTTTCTTCACAATAACCTTTTGAGGTAAGTAGTGCCAGTGTAATAATCCCACTTTACAGTTGAGGAAACTGAGGCTTGTGGTTATGTCACTTGTCTATGATTGTATAGCTAATAAGTGTGAGAGCAGAGTTCTAATCCAGGCTTTCTGGACTCCAGATCCAACGTTCTTCCCAAAGAAGTATCAGCACTAGGCCACCATGCGGCTTATACAAATATCTTTAACAAGCACAAATAGGGAAGGTAAGTTGGAGCACCCCTTTATGTCAATCAGCATTAAAGGGTTCATAGGGCAGCTAGGTGGTAAAGTGGATGGAGCACTGACCTTGGAGTCAGAAATTCAAATCTGGCCCCAGACACTTACTAGCTGTGTGACCTTTGGGCAAGTCACTTAACCCTATTTACTTCAGTTTCCTCATCTCTAAAATGAACTGGAGAAGGACATGGCAGAGCATTCCACTATCTTTGCTGAGAAAACCCCAAATAGGGTCACCAAGAGTCAGACAAGTGCCAAAACAACTGGACAACAACAGAAAGTTCCAGTTAAGGAAGCGTAGAGATCATCTAGGCCCGTTGTGCAGGTGATAGATGAAAGCGTGCCCTAGACAGGTTCAGATGCACCTTGGGTTTTATAGAATTTTTTTGGACTGGACTTCATGTGTGAGGAAATTCCTCTGTCAATACAGACTGGCATATTCTTTGCAATTTTACATCTTAAAGAGTTGCCCAGGCTACTGAGATGTTAAATGATTTGCCCAGTGTCACATGACCAGTTAAAGGTCATAGGTGGGATTTGAACCCTGGTTTTTCTGCTCTCTAGTTTCTGACTCTCTAGCCATTACACTAGGCTTTCTTTGATATAAATCTGGTTTAGGCTAATAAAAAGGCTCCTTTAACAAAATTATTGCTCTCCTATAAGGTTGCGCACTCCCCTTAAAGATCTAAGACAGTAATCTTTGTTGTTCAGTCATTTTTTTTAGTCATGTCTGATTCTCTGTGACCCCATTTGGATTTTCTTGGCATAGATAAAGGAATGGTTTGCCATTTCATTCTTCAGATCATTTTATAGATGAGGAAACTGAGGCAAATAGGATTAAGTAACTTGCCAAGGGCCACATAGTTAGTAAAGCATCTGAGGTCAGAATTGAACTCATGAAGGTGAGTCTTCCTGATTCCAAGCCCAGTACTACATCCACTGTAGCACTCAGAAGTCTATATAATAATAAATGGTTTTTTAAACTGAATTCTTTAGAAAGCTAGATTCTATACTTTGGCATATTTTGGCCAAGATTCTGTAGATAAATTATTTCATGGGTTGGGGGAGCAATTAGGCTCTTTCCAGTAGTTTTTCAAATCACTTTAGGGCCAATTAGGACAGAAGTAGATGTTTGGCAGTTGTGGTTCCTTGAGGGCCATTGTTAACTCTAGGCGAAGCTGAAGTCAGTAGTTTATTTTTAGCACCCACATATTTCTGACAATAGGCCCTGTATCCAGAGCTTTAGAAGGAGGCAGAAAGGCACTGAGAAAGGAGGTGGTAGGACACCAAGGACAAACCAACTGATTGGCATTTTTGCCTAAGGCCAGTCCTACCTCCCTTCTTTAACTGGCATTAATTAGCTCCCAAGATTTCTGAACTTGGATCAGGTTTAATTTGCATTTTAATAACCCTTTTGTACCTAACCATTGACTAGTCTGGCAGTTAGCTCTGTTGTTTGTAGCCAGAGTCTAGGAAGACCAAGGTTATAGGTTAAATCCCTGAATAGGTCAGTTCTGGAAAAACACAGAATCCCCTAGTTTCAGACCTGAATGGAACCTCAAGTTCCATCCAGGCCAACCTATGCCTGAATAAGAATCCCTTCTAACATATAAGACAATTGATCATCCAGGTTTTGTTTAAAGACATCCAGTGGCAGGGTGCCCACTGACTCCTCTGCTTCTAGATCGCTCTAATTATTAGGAATATTTTCCAGGTCCTAAACTTCAAGTTGTCTCTTTTCAAATTGATATTGGAAATTGGAAATACAAGGTTTATTTTTCACACTCTTTTGTATTTTCATCCCCAGATACTCCTAGTTTTATAGATGGTTTCATGGAAAGAAACAAAGAGATCCAACCCCTTCACTTTACGTGCATGGAAACCAAAGTTTAGAGAGCTAAAGTGACTTGCTCCAAAGTCACAGATAGTGGCAGAACCAGGATTGGAACCCAGGTCACCTATTCCAAAGGTAGAGCTTTTTCTACTTCATACTGTTTCCTATGCATAGACTATCATCATAAATATACAGATAAGAAAGTAAATACCTTTCTAAAGTCTAAGATTCATATCAACCAGCTGTCTTCAAAATGAGGAAGCTGGGTCACCATGGGAAGAAGTGGGCAAGAAAGTGGATAGTGGAGTACAAACAGAACCTTCTGGTCATCAATAGATGTTAAGTGAGGCACCGAGTGAGCCAGCACTTTCAGAGCATTTCATTTATTATAGTGCTCTGAGTCCATTAAGGGATCAATAATACTTAATAATGATGATTTAGTAAACTGTCTTCATTGAATTAAATCATGACCTAGTGGCTTGATGGAATCAATGGTCTTTTAAACTGAACATACCTAGAAAGGAACTTGGTCCTCCAAAGAATATAGATTCTCTTTGTCTCTCTGTCTCTATCTCTGTCTCTCTCTGCTTTTTCTTTCCAACAAGGATGTGATTATTTACTTACTCTGTGTTTGGTTGGCTGAAGATCAGCTGGGCTTGCTTCTTGATGGCTGCTGTGGTCTCTACCACTTCCCATTTCAGATTTGGCTAAAAGCCTTAGTTGGAATGGTGTTAGGTTTTTCTTTTTTTTTCTTTTCTTAGTTTTTGCCTTTTCTAAAAAAAGCACATCTCATTTTGTTCCCTTGAATTAAACCAGGGGTGGGGAACCTGTGGCCTTGAGGCCACATGTGGCCTTCTAGGTCCTTGGATTCAGCCTTCTGAATCCAAGTTTTACAGAACAAATCCTTTTATTAAGAGAATTTATTCTGTGAAGTTTGGATTCAGTCAAAGGGCTGTCCTTGAGGACCTAGAGGGCCACATGTAGCCTTGAAGCCACAGGATCCCCACCCCTGAATTAGATTCTACATTCTTTTTCATCTTCCAGAGAAGAAGTGGCAGTGAAGAGAGGGGTAAAGTCTCTCATTTGATTTCTTTGACACTCCTCAGTTGAGGGCTGACTTTGACAGTCTCCTATGTCTGGAATGCTCTCTCTCCTCATCTTTTCCTCCTGGCTTCCCTGGCTTCCTTCAAGTCCCAGCTAATATCCTACTTTCTATATGAAGATTCTTTCCTTAATCATTTCCTATTTATCCTGTACACATATTGTTTGTACATACTTATTTGTTTTTTACCTTCCCTATTAGAGTATGAGCTAATTGAGGGCAGGGACTATCTTTTGCCTTTATTTGTTGCAAAGAACCTGAAACAGAATAGGAACTTAGTAAATAACTAAGATCTTTCTCTAATTTATGGTGACCATCCAGCACCTTTCCCCAAACCTTCATATCTGCATGCTATTCCCAAAAAACATTTATTAATTTGTCCAATAATCATTAAATAGCTCTAGGATTCAGGGTTCCTCAGTTTTTTAAGCTCTAAGTTTCTTCTTACAAACAAGTAGCTTGGAAACAAGGTTATGAGGCAGTCTATGTCTTTAGGGGTAAAACTACTGTCTCTGCTGTTTTCCTGCCATTTTTCATAGGCTACTTAAAGCCTTATGTGTTCTCTGCCCATTTCTCTTACCACACATAACTTGCCAAAATCTCAAAGTAGAACAGCCTTACATCTTATTCTTGAAGTTTTATTCTCTATGACAAATTAGGCCTTAAGAATATAAGCCATGTTGTTCAATTCTTTGAATTTTGCAAATATATTTTTTTAAAAATAGGATAATTTTATACTTCACCTTACAAAGAAAAGCTCCCAAAGACTCATTGGATTTTGGGAAGAAAAGCACCCTAGATATAACAGTGACTTTGACAATTTCCTTATCTTTAGAGAAAAGGGGAAATACCTGGCGTTTGTTTTCTAGAAGAGTAGCCTCCCAAGTCCAGATGTCAAACAGAATTGCAAATCTATCTACGCTTGTGTGGGCCCATGCTGGGAGGCTGCTGCATGTGGATTCACTGCCTCTTTTGTGGCCTACGAGAGAAAAGAAGATAGGTGAGAATGAGTAGAACAGTGCTGAGGTAGAGATCATTATAGATGAACACCCATCTGCTTTTCAGTTCTATCTCAGTGACAAAGGATCTATACTGTATCAAGAGCTACAAACACTTAAGATCTTAGGATGATAGATTTAAGAGCAAGGGAGCTTATAGCGGCCATTTTGTTCAATTCTCTCATTTTATAGATGAGAAAACTGAGGCCCAGAAAAATAACTGACTTTCTCATGGTTATAGTATAAGTAGTAAGAAAGGATTTGAACCCAGGTCTTTAACCATTCTTTACATGGCTAAAATGATGAACCAGACAACAGGGATTTCATAAACATAGCAATGGCCATTTAGAGAGGAAAAAAAGCAATAGACAAATAGGAGTCATTCTTGTTGAGTAGAATTATTGTTCAGAACCAGTGTTTGTTGGTTGCTTTTTTTTTATTTTATGTTTTACTTTCAACAAAATGTTCTGTGTCTCACAGGGACTTGATAAGTATTTGTTGTAAATTTATTGAAATCAAGTTTGTGAGAAACTTATATCCCTTTATCCCAATTTCTTTAAATCTAAGGTTTAAATTAAAAACATGAGAGCGAATTTAAAAGTATTTGTTAAGCATTTACTATGTGCCAGACATTGGACTAAGCAAAGTGAAGACATATACAAAGAGATAGATAGCCTTCTGGCCTCAAGGAGCTCACATTCTAGGAAGGAAGGAAGGAAGGGAGGGAGGGAGGGAGGGAGGGAGGGAGGAAGGAAGGAAGGAAGGAAGGAAGGAAGGAAGGAAGGAAAAGTTCAGTAGTAGGAGCAGACGTGAAGGCCTGGAAGTTCTAAGCATCCAGCATCAGGGCAGATGGCAAGGCCCAAAGATCCCTAGATTATATCAGTAGGTGAGATCATAGTGCCTAGTGTTTAGCAGTGCCAACTGCTGGGTGTTTAAAGAGGCAGGATAGACCTAGAGGAACTCAGGATGCAATGGCAAAGAAGATGGTAAGGCCTGGGAGTTTTTTTTTTTTATCTCAGAAGGAATAGAATTTTTAACTAACATCTCATCCAAACATGTGAGCAGTCAAGCAGCTAGGATGGATTCTGGGTAACCCCACACCAAGGGAGGGAGCAAAGGGGAATGGCAAGAGGGAAGACCTAGCCATCCTGGATAGGTTTTGAGTAGTCTGGGGCCAAAGGAGGAGCTAAGAGGGTAAGAGGGAATTTCTTGGTCAAAAACAGGCTTCAAGACAGATCCAATTTAACCAGTTCTTTCAGCTGGCCTGGTCAGTATTACTTAGAGGAATTTCTAAGTTATTACTTAATTAGGAAAAGAGACATTAACCAATTTGGTCAGAAATGAAAACATTTGTCTTCCTCAGCTAACATCATTCCTAGTCGGTAAAAGGGAACTTTTTGTTAGAGGAAGGACCTCTAACAATAAGATCAGTAGGGAGAGACCCAAAGTAAGTCAGGGAAGATATATGGACCAATGAACACTAACTACATCTGAGTGCAGGAAAATCCTTTATTAGTAACTTTCCTCCTATGACACACACTGGCTGTGAGACCCTGGGCAAGTCATTTTAACTGCTCATGTAACTCTCTCAGATTATAAATTGTAGAACGGTTGTCTGTGATTTGATTGGTGTAGGAAACTCCTTTTACCAGTGGAGATCAGCACCTGTTCTGTGATTTGTACTCTTTAAAGGATGACTAAGGCATCAAAGGCTTAAGAAAAATGCCCAGACTCACATAGCCAAGACATATTTGAGGTAAAACTTGAACCTGGGGCTTCCTTATACTCCAAGGGCTACTTTTTTCCACTATGCTAGGCTACCTCTTGAAGCCTGCTAAAAATAGCAGATTATTATAGCTGAAAGCTCACAGCCTAATCTCTTCATTGTACAGATGAAGAAAATACAGCTCCCAAAGGTTGTAAACTTGCCCAAGGCTCCATGGCTACTCTCATAATGAATTCTTGTCGTTATTTTTTAATAACATGAGAGTTGTTGTGGAGCAGTGTTATAAACAAACAAACAGGGTTCAAGTTTCATCTCTTGACACATAGTGGTTGTGGAACCCTCAAAAAGCCATTGAACTTCTTAGCACCCCAAACAACTCTCTAAGGTTAAAAAGTGAAGAGAAAATGCTGAGCTCTTTAGGTAAAAGGAGTTTTCTCATTGGGAATTCCTTATACCAATGAAATCACAATTCAGCACCCCCCCCCCAAGAAGATATAACAGATGCCAATCACCCCCCCCAAAACAACTGAAATTATATGACCCAAAATATCCCCTCTGGATTTTAAATTTTAAATTCAGATGTTAAAGATTATTGCCAAAGATAGGTCAAAGTTTTCAGTTTCATTCTAAATAAAATGCAGTGGGGGGTTTGAAGGGCTGTGCCAAGTCAAAAGAAAATGTTAATTGTGGTACACTACCAGGTTGAGAAGGCACAGAGTGCTTCATCTCCCATCCAGCCACCACGTGTCCATGAATGCATGGTGTCCTGTGTCTTTGCCTTTCTTGTGTTTATTCTTTCATAATCATAGATGAATTAGGAGCTTGAGATGGGATTACTTAGGTGAACACTAGACCAGAGATCCATCAAAGCAATCCAAGGTCCTACCAAAAGTCAAAGTCCTAGAGTGGGCAGCAGCAATAGCCTGCTGATGGGTCAGTGTATCACTGCGTAAGCCAGCCCAGCAGTAAATCAATCCAGCAGCTGAGGCAGCTAAGCAATGAAGCAACCCATTTATTAATTAAACCTTACCCAGGAGCAAACAGTGGGGATTCCTCAAAGGAAAAAGAGCTTCTTGAGCTAGGAGATATCCTGGGCCCCATGTGTTCCTTATAGTTTAATTTTATTACTTCATATTTTAACCCCAATCCCCGCCAGGAACTGAATGTGTGCAGAGCAGAGAGTGGGCCCTCATTCTGAGGTGATGCTTTAGTAACTTTTCCTTGTTATGCCTTTTCACTAAATTTGTTGTTCAGTTTTCAGTCATGACTGACTCTTTGTGACCCCATTTGGGGTTTCTTGGCAAGGATACTAGAGTAATTTGTCTTTTCCTTCTCCAGTTCATTTTACAGATGAGGAAACTGAGGCAAACAACGTTAAGTGACTTGCCCAGGATCATCCAGCTAGTATCTGAGGCCCAATTTGAACTCAGAAGATGAGTCTTCTGGACTTCAGGTCCAGCATTCTATCTACTGCAACACCTAGCTGCCCCTAATTTCAGTAACTATTCTTTTGTAAAAGCTAATTGATATCACCTGGTTGATTAATATTGGAGAAGGATCAATTGGCTAATTGATATTGGGGTAACTTACCAGATTGGGGCTCATGAACTATGCTATTAATCACAAGTCTTTAGGATTACCCCTAGAACCATGAGAGAAGAAGTAATCATTGCCCTCTGGGGACCCTATTTGTCTGTGCAAGTAAAGTATGAGTTGGGGCTGGGAGAGTGAATCCAGAGGGGGAGCTACTTATAGATCTGGGAATCTTCTGCATAGAGACAACCATAGAATCTAAGAGAGTTTATGAGAACACAAGTGAGAATGCAGAGGGAGAAGAGGGCCCAGTACAGAGCCTAAGGGGACACCCACAGGTAGTAGGCATGACATAGATTAACAGCTACCAAAGAGACTAAGAAAAAGTAGTTAGGTAATAGGATTAGAACAAGAGCAAATAGTGTCATTAAAACCCCAGAAAGGAGGGAATATTCAATCAGAGGTGAGCAACAGCACCACATGCTACAAAGATGTCCAGAAGAATGACGACTGTCCAGGAAATCTTCTTTGGGCAGCATTTTATCCCAAGAAGAATCCCATTTGGCCTCAGTTTCCTCATTCCTAAAATATGAGGACTAGGCTAGATGATTTTTTTTTTGGCTTTTTTGAGAAAGAGGAAGGGCAGTTTGGGGTTAAGTGACTTGCTCAAGGTCACATGGCTAGTAAGTGTATCAAGTGCTGAGGTCGCATTTGAACTCAGGTCCTCCTGACTCCAGGGCCAGTGCTCTATTCACTGCACCACCTAGCCACCCCATGGCTAGATGATTTTTAAGCTCTTTTCTAGCTTAAAATTCTCTGAGTAAATTTTCATTAGAAGTCAACACTCAGACTTCAGCACCTACTTACTTACCTGGAACCTATTGGTCCTTTAGCCATTATAATACATGGCATTAAGTCTAGAAACACGAAGTTCTTTCCAACTAGGAACAGGAATGCTCTTGTGTGAGAGATCATTTCCCCTTTTAAACACTTAAATTTTTTTTTCCTCCAAATATTTTTATGCTCTGGGGATTCCTGAGCCCACTTCCTCTTTAACCCCATGTTTCTGGCCTGATTCAGATAGAGGTTAGTTCTCTCCCTCCCACCTGCTTCCCCTTTCTTCCTCCCCTTTTCCCCACCCCACCTTCCCTATTCTCTAATATAGCAACTTCTGCATTCACAGAGTGGTCCAAAAATACATTTGACTGATTAATTGGTAGACGCATTCTAGTTGTGAGCCCTCACAGTCTCTACTCTTCTCGCTTAGTACTCTTTCTAGTGATGCCATCAGTTCCTATGGGATCAATTATCATCTCTATGCAAATGACTCTCATATTTATATACCTAGTCTTTGTCTCTTTTCTAGACCATAGTCTTTATTATCAACTGATTGTTGGGCATCACCATCTGTGTTCCAGTTGGCATCTCAAACATGACATATCCAAGAGGAAAATCACTATCTTTCCCCCCAACTCCAGTCCTCTCCAAATCCCCTATTTCTATTGAGGTTACCGGCATCCTTCCAGTCACTCATGGAATCAGCCTTAGATCTCCCTCTCTTATATCTAATCAGTTGCTAAATATTTTTATTTCTATATCCATAACATTGCTCATATGTGTCTTTTCCCATCACTCACATAGTCACTGTCCTAGCTCAAGCCCTCACTCATCATCTCTCATCAGAACTATTGCTATGGTCTCCCTGTTTCCAGTTGCCCCTCTCTCCAACTTATGTTCCCAAAGCTGCCAAATATTCTTAACATACAGATCTATGTCACTGCTTAAAAGTCTTCAGTGGCTCGTTATTGCCTCTAAGCCAAAATGCAAACTCTCCAGCCTCAAATTTAGCCCTTTATTGAGGTATCCTTCATCTGCCTTTCTAGACTCACTTCATATTATTTCTCCTCATGCATTCTATATCCTACCCAAAATGGCCTACCAGTTGTTCTGCACACTCAACATTCTACCTCCCTCATTATCAAATGAGACAGTATTGCTATAAAGTACTTAGTATAGTGCCTAGCACAATTAGGTACTTAATAAATGTTTGTTCCCTTCCCTCCTCCCCCTCCCTCACCTCTTTGCATTTGCATTAATTGTTCCCATGTCTAGAATGCATTCTCTTCTCATCTCTGCCTTTAAGCATCCCTAGTTTCATGTGCTACCTTCTAGAGGGGATCCTTTTCTTATCACCCTAGTTGTTAGTGTTCTATTGTATATCTCCAAATAATCATGTATATAAAGGCTGTCCCGTAAGTCTTAATGTGGCTTTTATGCTCTTAAAACTTAAAAAAAAAATGTATATGTAATTGTGATAGTAATGGAATATAAAGATTCCCCTGTACTGGCTTGGTTTTCAAACTGATTGTGTTAAAACCCAGAGCTTGTTAATCCCACCTGTGGGATGGACTTGTTGATGTGAAAAGAAAGTCCTGAACTGGGAGGAGCTGGTGATGTAGATTTGGAGAGACAAGAGAGAGGCAGAAGAACTTTTTTGGAAGCAGCACCCTCGTGGAGGCAGAGAGAGAGACTGAGAGAATTGCTGGGGGCCACTTTGAATCGCCCTGGACTTTTGAGACCTGCCTCCTGAGCTGCCAAGGACTGAAGAGACATGGCTGTTTTGCTGGTACGTTGTCTGTCTGTTTTGATGTTGTTTTGCCAGATTTGTCCACTGGTGAAAGACAGTCCTTTTGTTGAAGAAGTCCTGGAACCTGGCTGTTGGCTAAGAGCTCCTGAGACTGTCCTGCAGACAGAGAGTGAATACTGTCCACTGGTGAAGGACAGTGCTGTTGTTGCAGGGGTCTGGAGACTGTCCTGCAGACAGAGTGAATACTGTCCACTGGTGAAGGACAGTGCTGTTGTTGCAGGGGTCTGGGAACCTTTCTGTTGGTTCAGAAGCCCTGAAGAAGGATTTTCTTGTTGTATGTTTACAGAAATCCTGGGAGAGGGTTTTGCTAATGTTTTCAGGGGTTCTAGAACTGTTCTACAGACAGAGGATGAATTAATGAAGGGACTGGCAATGTATCTTGTGGCCTTGTCTCCCCAGGAACTAAGATTGCTGAGAACTTGCCTGGTGTCAAGATGAAGAAAAGACCTCCATTTGGGTATTAAGTGCTGTGCTTAAATTTGATGTAACTCTGGGGTAGATTCAATTGTGATCCAGGGGTGGGGAACTTTTGACATTTTTGTGTTCTATGGTTGAACAAAATGAATGTACTTTACTTAGATTGGAAACTAATCTCCATTTGAGAAGAGGGGCTTTGTGGTGGACTGGATGAAGGTACAGCCTAGGGGTGGAATAGTATTTAGAACAGGGACTTTGTAATTGATTGAATGAATGTAAGGTCCTGGGGTGGGGTAGTACTTGGAGATTATTTAATCACACTTAGTAAATGCTGTATTTTGAATGATGTCATATTATGATCTTCTCTGTTCTTGGTTGGTCACTGAATAAAATGGAGAGCACCTATGCTGGTATTTTGAACCTTGGGAAGTTGCCTTTCCTTGGCATTACATTACAGTAATATAATAGGAGGATGGGCTATTGGGAACCCTGTAAGGACACCTAGAGTTTCTATAGGTAGTAATCTGTTTACATGTTGTATTGCCCCCAGTAGAATGTAAACAGACTATTTTTCATTTTGTCTTTGTGTACCAACACCTAGCATACTGCCTTACACGTGTATTTTGGATTGAAACTACAATTTTATTGGTATAGGAACTCCCTCTACCTATATAGATTAGCATCTTCTCTACAACTTATATTTTAAAAGAATTCCTTGGGGTACACAGTAGATGCTTAGTAAAGGCTTGCTGAGTTGGACTGGATTGGGTTGGAGCTGTGCCAGCCCTCTATCCATTCTCTCATTACTAGGAGAACGGAACTTAATACAACCTGGAAATAGCTGCAAGTACTTTCATTCTCTCTCTCTCTCTCTCTCAAATGAGGGCCCTATTATTTGACTTTTGTAGAGACTGCACCAGAGGAAAGATGCAACATTCTTTTTAGGGAAAATGGTGGATGTTGGTTTTGAGCAGGAATCTTACTTTTTTCTCTTTCAATGTAATGGCTCACTAGGAGCAGTAGCTGGCTCTCCAGTTCCTCCAGATCCTGTAAGGCACAGTCGTACATCACATAAGCTCCCCGCTGGTCCTGGACATGGATGTATCCATCTGCCACAGTGTAGAAGTCATCCTGATTCTCCACTTCTGAGAATTCCATGAACTGGGTGCTCTGGACCTGAGGGACAACCAACCCCTGAAGTCATCACGAAAAGGACAGCGTATATTTCAAGCTAGGACAGGGTGCCTCCCAGCGGACCTAATGGCAGGACCTTGCCTGTCAGACTCAAAAAGCATCATGCGCAGGAAAAGGGGAGATCTTAGTATGAATGAGGGAGGCAGTTTGGCATAGTTGAGAGAGTGCTGGATTTGGAGACTAGGGTTTTAATCTCAGTTCTGTCACTTTCTAGCTGTGTGGCGTTGTACAAATCACTTTATCTCTCTGGGTCTAATTTTCTAATCTGGAAAGTGAGAAGGTTGGAATAGATGACTTATAGGTCCCTTCCATCTCAGAATTTAAGATCTTGTGAATGCTTAGGAGTTGGGCTGTTGAGATTAATATTCTAATTAACCAAGAAAATTATTTTATTTTTGACTTTTATTAAAACATTGTCCTAAAATGCCCTAGAACACTTTTCTGCTTCAGGAAATATAATATTCTAAGCATATTTGTATTTTTGTTTGAGCACTGAGGATCATTTCAACTGAAGGTCATTATTTTGAAAGTATTATTATTTCTCTTTTTGTCAGTTTCATTTGATTCTTGGTAGTAATGCTAGTGACTTCATGGGTTATCTCTGTATCTCGTTCATAACTGTTTGTCTGTTGTCCCTCCTATTAAACTAGGAGAGAAGGGTCCAGTTTTGTTTGTATGTTTTTGCCCTTCTTGGCACAAATGCCAGTTGACTTGAATTCCAGATCTCCCTGTACAGTGCTGTAGTTCTGGAGTGGGACAGAAAATGAGTATGAAAATATATTGACCATGTTGTTGTTCAGTTGTTTGTCCCTTTTGACTCCTGGTGACCCCATTTGGGCTTTTTTTGGCAGATACTGGAGGGATTTGACATTTCCTTCTCCAACTCATTTTACAGATGAGGAAACTGAGGCAAACAGGGTTAACTGACTTGCCCAGGGTCACACAGCTAGTAAATGTCTGAGGCCAGATTTGAACTCAGGAAGGGCCCAATACTCTCCCCACTGCACCAACTAGTTTCCCATACTGACCAAAGGCTCTATCTGTAGTGAGTTTTGGGTTTTGCTTAGTTACGTTTTAGCTAGTTTGGTTGTAACTATATATTTTTTTATGTGCATTTTAGGTCCTTGCATTTTTTAGTGTACTAAATTTGGAGTCAGAGGGCTTGGATTCAAGGTAGCTGCTCTACCTGTGTGACTTGTACAAACCGATTAAACTGTGTTTCCACTTCTTTATCAGTTTTATGAAGTGAACAGAACAGGATTTAGAGCTGGAGGAGACTTTAGTGATCATTGGAACAAATTTAACAGTTCTCTAAGGTCCCTTCCAGCTTGAAATCCTGAGATCTTATGAAATCTATCTTTATACAATATATAACATTACATAATATATAGCATTATGTACTACACAAACTTACTTTGCTTTCCATAGACATCTGGTCTCGTTTTTACTGGAGTTTAGTGCCATGATTTAAAGAAAAACACAAACATCATTTTTGTCCAATGTCTCATAATATACAGTTTCTCATGCAATAATTCTTTCTACATGGAAAGCTCAGCTAAGTAAAGCAGTATATTGTTTGGATGGAATCCCATTACAGATGAAATTTTAAGCAATCATTATTTTTTTGGATGTGAATGGGCTTGCTGATTGATTTATGTAAGGAGAATTACATGGTGTGGGGCTGTGGAAACTTGTCTAGAATTCTTAAAAAAAAACCAAACCCCAAAATAAGATGGATTCTTTTCTGTCTGGTACAGTGATGTGGTCTTGCCAAAGAGATGAAGATGAACTCACTCATCTATTCAGGTTTCATCAGAGGTTGTAGAGCTGGGAGGAACTTTAGAGATTATTTAGTTCAACCTATTTATTTTATGGATTAGCAAAGTCCTTGAAAGGTTAAGTTATGTAAAATATTCAAGTGGTATACCAGAAGTAGTAAATGAGCAGATTATTTTTAAAAAATCTTTTTTTTCCAATTTGAGCATTTTACAGACTAGGAATCTGCAAATGACATTTACCAGTATACCCCCTGTGTAGAAGTGCCTATACTGTCCAAAATCATCACAGGAATTCTCATGGTTGGGGCTGTAAGTGACTCTTCAAATTTACATTAAAAATGGAAAGATAGTCATTTAATCAAGATTTTTTGTTTCTTTATGCTATTTATAAACCTTTCTTCTATAAACTTTACAACTGGTACTTGCATGTCGGAAGTCAGTCTCAGTAGGTTTTGGAGTATAATACACATGATGACTATAATAATAATAATAATAGTAGTAGTAGTAATAGCTAGCATTTTATATAGCACTTTAATAGGTTTGCAAAGGGCTTTACAAATACAATCTCATTTTATCCTCACAACAACCCTGAGAGGGAAATATTATTATTATTACTACTGTTATGACAACATAACAACATGTAATTATATCCCATTAAGTTTTTAAATTTATTTTTATTTATTAATTTTTAGTTTTCAACATTCAGTTCCACAAGCTTTTGAGTTTCAAATTTTCTCCACCTCCCTCCCCTCCCCTAGATGATGTGCAATTTGATATAAGTTCTCTATATACATTCATATGAAACATATATTTCACATTAGTCATGTTATAAAGAAGAATTAGAGCCAATATAGCCCATTAGGTTTTGCAAAGATCTTTACATGTATTATTTCATTTGTAAATGTAATGTACATGGAGAGACAACTAGGTAGCACAGTGGATAGATCACTGGTTCTGAATTCAGGAAGATCTGAGTTCAAATCCTGCCTCTGATACTTACTAGTTGTCTAACCCTGGTTAAGTCATTTAATCACTGCTCACCTCAGTTTCCTTATCTGTAAAATGGGGATAATAATAGCAACCACCTCTCAGGGTTGTTGTGAGGATCAAATAAGATAATATTTGTAAAGTACTTTGCAACCTTTAAAAAGCTATATAAATGCTAGCTATTATTGTTGTTGTTGTTTTTCATGTTTCTATTCCAATGAAAAATAAATAAATGTAAATTAAAACAACATAAAAAGTCAGCCAAGTTCAGTTTAATTGCAATGATCAACTTTGGTCCCAGAAAACAGATGGGAAAAAATTTCTCTCCTCTCAAGAAAGAAGAAACCCAGGGAAGAATTCTGCATTTAGTATTATTCATGAGTGCAAATATAGCCTGTTTAAAGCTATTGATTAGAATGAGATGGGATCAGAAAGGCAGGAGCTGGTTGTGCTCCTGGGTACACAGTCACTGTCTTTCCTCAACAAATTCCCATATTTCCTGCTTCATTTTAAAAGTTGTTCAGGAAATTGTTTTAGCTAGCAGACAAAGCCATCTTGGTCAGTGGAAAGAGTTTAGCATTTGAAATCACAGGATATGGATTTGTATATAAATCTACATGATCATGGACAAGTAGGCCTACTATGTTCCAGGCACTGGGTTAAGCCTTGAGTATACAAAGAAAAACAAAAACAGTCCCTGCCCTCAAGGAGCTCACAGTCTAAAATGTGGGGAGACAAGGCAAACAACCATGAACAAACAAGATATAGAAAAGGATCAATTGGAGATGATCTCAGAGTAAAGAAACAAGCATTAAGGGATGATCTCTTAACACCTCTGGACCTCAGTTCCTCATCTGAAAAATAAAGGGGTAAGAATAGATGACCTCTAAAATTCTTTCTGGGGTAGGTAGGTGGCACAGTGGATAGTGTGGCAGGCCTAGAGTCTGGAAGTCCCATCCTTCCTGAATTCAAATCTGGCCTCAGACACTTAGTAGCTGTGTGATCCTGGGCAAGTCACTTACCCCTGTTAACCTGAATTTCCTCATCTATACGAGATGGAGAAGGAAAATGCAAACCATTCCAGTATCTTTGCTAAGAAAACCCCAAATGAAGTCACAAAGAGTTGGATACGACTGAAACAATTGAATAACAACAAAAAATCCATTCTAATTCTGAATCTATGATCCTATGATATTGCAAAATTGTGCTCTTGTGCTATGTATAGCAATAAAACAACAATGATTGAGCTTAGCAAGTACTACAGCATAATTTTCTTCTATTCTATCTCCCTGGCCTTCCAATATCTTTCTCAGAGCAGTCATTAACCTATACAACTGTAAACAAATCACTGTGTTCTGACAAGGTTGGTTATTTTAGGAAGAAATATTTCCCCAGTGGTAGGAGCATAGAATTTAGATTTGGAATTAACTGATCAATCTTTCAATAAGCATTTGCTACATGCTTATAATGTAGGTGGGTGGCACAACATATAGAATATGGGACTTGAGTTAAAATCTTGCCCTTAGATACTTATTAGCTATGTGATACCAGGAAAGTGCCTTGAGCTTTCTTAGCCTCAGTTTCTACATTTGTAAAATAGAAATATTAACAACATCTATCTCATAGAGTTGTTGGGAAGAATCAATGAGATCACATATGTAAAGTGCTTTGCCAACCGTAAAGTGTTATATACATGCTTTTATTATTGATGTTATTATTATTCATGCCAGACCCTCTAGGTTAAGAACTCCTTAACCTAATCTGTAGACCCTCTAGGTTAAGAACTCCTGCTCTAGATTCTAGTCATTGTCAAATCTTGTATTTCTTGAGTTTAAACAAGCTTTTATGGCAATCCATTTCTAAACCATGCCCACTGTTCCCAATCAAAGGCAGATGCCACTGGACTCCCCTTTCTCAGCAAACATATCTTAGTGGAGCTTTTGAGTGAGAGCTTTTAATTCAAGAGACCCTTTAAATTAGCTTTTGTTTTCCTCTATTTAATTGAAACCATGCCAGAAATTTCTAGGGGTTGTTTTTACCAAATTTGCTCTGGAACAATACTGAAAAAAAAAGGTACCACCAAGGTCTTATAGAGCCACATATATAACTTTGAAAGACTTATTAATGCTTGGCCACTTCAAAAATAGTAGTAATAGTGTTGTGCTTGGCAGTGTTGGAGAGGGAGAATGGGGGTGAAAGGCACCTTTGATACCCATGGCACTTTTCTTCTGAAAAACTAAAATGCGCCTGATTCTGTCCAAAGGACTGAATGATTCATTCGTTCTATTTATTCATTCATTCAACAAATCTTTCACAGTGTTCTTAAGGTAGGCTGTATTTTGCCAAGCATAATTTCACATGAATGGGGTCATGATGCAGTGGAAAGGGCCCTGGAGTCAGGAATACCTGGCCCGTGTAAAAGGGGGACAACAACACCTACAGTATCTGCCTCAATGAGTGGTTGTGAGGCTCAAACGAGAATGGATGAAAACCACTTTGAAAATCTTAAAAAGCTATGGAACTGTCCATTATTCTGCTCCTTCTCTTTTCTTTCTTCCTCCTTTCTGTCCTCTACATCTCCAAGCTCCTTTCAGGCTCTACAACCTATTGTCCTATGATTCCCAAGTTGGAGAAGCAGAGGAAATAGGTACAATGGAAACAGAGAGGGAGTCAAGTTCAAACCCTGGCTCTGCCACTTCCTAGCTGTGCAACCTCAGGCAGATCACATTAATTTTCTCCGGGCCTCAGTTTCCTCCTCTCTCCACCCTTGGAGTTCTTTGCTCTGACTGGTTGCTTCTAGGAACTCCATTGTAAGGAAAGCATACTGGGCGGCCACATCTTCATGCCTCTCCAAATACCATGCCAGAGAAGTCCCCTCATCCTGGAGGCATTTTCCACTGTTGAATTTCTCACACTAAGAGAACTCTCTGTCCCCAGACCCCTTTCCTCAGATTGGCTTGTTCTTCTTAGAACCT
This sequence comes from Petaurus breviceps papuanus, assembly GCF_028583685.1. Taxonomy (NCBI): domain Eukaryota; kingdom Metazoa; phylum Chordata; class Mammalia; order Diprotodontia; family Petauridae; genus Petaurus; species Petaurus breviceps. Next base: position 43,519,671 of record NW_027187391.1, read on the forward strand.
CCATTTTAAGGGACAATTTCCAGGCCAGCCATGTCTTCATTTCTTTCCTCTAAAGGTAGGTAGGTTATGGTGGATAGAGCATGAGGCCTGAGGTCAGAAAGACCTGAGTTCAAATCCAACCTCAGACACTTTCTAGTTTAGTTGTGTGACCCTGGGAAAGTCATTTAGCCTTTGCCTTAGTTTCATCATCTATAAAATAGAGATAATGAGAGCACATACCACCTCCTATGGTTGTTGTCAAATCCTTATATAGTAAGAGTTATATAAATACTAACTTTTATTATTATCACTAGCTATGTGACCTGGGAAAGTCACTTAACTTCTGTTAGCCTCAGTTTCCTCATCTATAAAATGGGAATAATGATAGCACCTACCTACCAGGGTTATTATGAGGATCAAATAAGAAAATATTTGTAAAGTGCTTAGCACAGTGCCAGGAACATAGTACATGCTTAATAAAGGCTTGTTTCTCTCCTTCCTTCCTCTCTAGGCTCAAATCCTAACTCTCTAGACTTTTTCTACCCTCTAACCCACAGACACTTTCTTCTCCTTTTTGGCTTCCTTTTATATATTGTCTTGTTTTGTTATTGTTGAGTTGTGTTGAACTCTTTGTGGCCCTGTGGACCATATTTTCCATAGGGTATTCTTGGCAAAGATACTGGAGTGGTTTGCCATTTCTTTCTTGAATGCATTAAGCAAATAGAGGTTGTTAAGCAACTTTCCCAGGGCTACACAGCTAGTGAGTGTCTGAGGCCAGACTGAACTCAAGTTTTCCTAAATCCAGGCCCAGTTATCTATCCACTGAGTCACCTACATTGACTTACCTCCATTAGAATGTAAGCACCCTGAGGATAGGTACTGTTGTTTTTTTTGTTTATATTTCTATTTTTCAGCACTTAGTATGGTGCCTAAAACACAGTAAGCACTTAATAAATGTTAATTTACTTATTGAATCTAAGATATCTTCCAGCTTAAAGTCTATCATTCTATGACCCAGACAATGTCTGGCACATATTTAATAAGTGCTCAGTAATTTCTTTTTGACTTGACTTTGAAACTATGAACCAAGAAAATGACCTTAGGTATACTCGAACGATTCAGGGAACAAATCTCAAGGATAAAGTCTAAATCAAGACTGTGGTCCTAGTTTTGCTATGATGAGTAAACCCAGCAAATATTTCCCTTGGCACTGGTTAATTTGTGGCCTTCCGTCTCCATTCCTGGGACATCAGGTTATTTTCTAACGCCAGTGAGCAGCTCTGCTTGCAGCCTTCCTCTTACTTCTCCAAACACAATATTGGAGGAACAACTCTCTAGACCACAAAACCCTCTGAAGGAAGGTCAGAATTGGGTCATTAGCACAAAGTTAAAGTAAAGGAGAAATAAAGAAACCTCATGTAAGTGGTTGAGCTGTAGCCCTGCTGGGATACGTCTTGTTCATATGGTCTATGAGAATCTGATTTGCAGAAAAAGCCCCCAGTTTCACAGGGGGGGAAACGATGGAAGGGAAGGTCATAAGGTCCTATAGTTCTAAAACTGGTAAAGTCCTCAGAAGAAGCCCAGAGAGGCTGTGGCTTGCTCAGGATCACACAAGGAGTGACAGGCCTGAATCTGAACCCAGGTCCTTTGATTCCAAAATTCCTACTGCACCATTTTGCTATCATCCCCAATTGTTTACTCCATGTTTTACTATCACAGATAGATATTATTAACATATTTGTACATGTAGATCTTTCCTTGCTGTCAAAACTTTACTTGGAGTCCCAGGAGTGATAACTTTAGATTAAAGGGTAGAGTGGAAAGGATATTAGATTTAGAGTTAGAGGACCTGGGTTTGAATCCTATGTCTTTTATTCATTAGCTCGGTGACCTTGGCCATTTCTCCACTTCCACTCCTCCAGGCCTCAAATGCTTCAGCGGACAGAGTGTTAGACTTGAAGTCAGGAAGACTTGAGTTAAAATTCTACCTCTGATACTTTCCAGATGTGTGATACCAGGCAAAGTCACTTAACCTCTATCTGCCTCAGTTTCCTCATCTGTAAAATGGGGATCATAATAGCATCTACCTCCCAGTGTTGTTGTGAGGTTGAAATGAGGTAATACTGTAAAGTGCTTTGTAAACCTTAAAGTATTATCTAAATGCTAGTTATTATTATTATCTGTAAAAAAAAAAAAAAGACAGTACTAGCAAGATGATATCTATGGTCATTTTCAGCTTTAATATTCTCTATTACTACTGATGTGTGTGTGTGTGTGTGTGTGTGAAAGAGAGAGAGAGAGAGAGAGAGAAAGAGAGAGAGAGAGAGAGAGAGAGAGAGAGAGAGAGAGAGAGAGAGAGAGAGAGAGAGAGAGAGAGAGAGAGAGAGAGAGAGAGAGAGAGAGAGAGAGAGACAATGCATACTTTGAAGTTAATCTCTTATTTCATAGGTAATACGAATTCCCAAAGCTTCTACTAATGCAAATCAATGTTTGTTTGGCAACTCATTGCCTTAGAACAATAGTTCTTATCCTGGGATTCATTAATTTGTTTTATAAAAAATGTTTTGATAACTTATTTCAATATCATTAATTTCCTTTGTAACCCAATGTATTTTCTTTATGCATTTAAAAACATGAGTCTTAGAAGGGGCCCATAAACTCCACCAGACTTCCAGAGGGGCCCATGGCATAGAAAAGGTTTGGGATCCCTGTCTTAGAAAGTTACCTGGAGTGCTGAGGGGTCAAAATAAGTGTAAGAGGCAGGATTTGAACCCTGGTTTTTCTGGCTCTGAGGTTTACTCTCTAAGCACTGTGCCAAGTTACCTCTCTAACCAGAAAGTACACAGCATACTGCACTTAAAAAGGAACAGTTATAAAACATCTCACCTTGTAGTCTGCTGGTGTATAATGCACATAGTGGTGAGATCCCAGGCCCTGAACAGCACCAGAACCTCCTCCTCCTGCAGTATTTACCCAACAGGCATCTTCAACACTGGAAACTAGATTTCCTGCATTTGATGTAAGGCCTGAGGTGTGGATTGTTAGGGTTCGCTCAACAGATCTGAAATAATTTAGAATTCCTAAGCAGATACGCTGAAACAAAGACAGGAAAAACAAAAAAGATAGGTTCAGAAGCTATGCTAGGGGCTAACTGTGTGACCTTGGACAAACCAGCTCTCTTAAACATACTTGGAGCTCTCTGATTCTTAGGTGCCGAAGATACAGGAAGGACAGATAGGCTCCTCTCATCATGATAGGATTTTTATCAGCGGTCTCATCAGCTTCATCAAATCCGAGCAGTTGGAGGGCTCCAAAATAACTGTATCTTTTATAGACAAAAGAAATCTAAAATTGATTTTTTTCTCAAAGTGATCTGGAAATTTCACTGACACTTAAATTAATAAGATTTATATAGTATTTAAAGTTTGTACAACATCTTGCATATGTTATTTAAATTTGATTCAAGCTCCCTTCTAGTTCTACATTTATGATCTTGAGGCAGCTAGATGGCTCAGTGGATAGAATATCAGCTCTGGAGTCAGGAGGACCTGGGTTCAAATCCAAATTCAGACACTTATTAGGCTATGTGACCTTGGACAAGTCATTTAACCCAATTGCCTCCAAACAAAAACAAAATAAATCTATGACTCTAGGAAAAGGAGTCTTTCCCTACTTCTCTGCAGCTAATAGTGCCTCTTCCTCTTAGATTACCTTCTATCTAGTTGGTACCACACACATACACACACACACACTTATCTATCTACCTACCTATCTTTCTATATCTCCTCTATTCTACATGTTATTTCCTCCATTAGAATATAAGCTGCCTAAAGGTAGGGACTGTTTTTGCCTTTCTTTGTATCTCCAGCATTTAGCCCAGTACCTAGAAGTAGTAGGTGCTTAATCAATAATCAATGATTAAGCCCCTTCTATGTGCCCAGCACCATGTGAAAAACTTAATGAATGCTTACTGGCTAACAACTTTGAAAGGCAGGTAAACACTACTGGCATTAAGATTCTCATTTTTAAAATGGGGAAACTAAGGCTCAGAGAGGTGGAGCTTTATCCAGCAAGTGTAAGAGGTAGGATTCAGACCCAGGGCTCTCCTGACTTCAAGCCTAGAACTTTTTCACTAGACCACAGTCTCTAAATGGAAAGATTTGTTTTTAAGGGTTTTTGTAAATTACTTCCCTTGGAAATTTCACTGGGAATGATGCAGAATAACAAGAGTGCCAAGAAAAATTTCAAGGAGATTTCCAGATTTCAAGGAAATTTTCAAGGAAATTTCCAGATCAAGGAGAGAATATCTCAAGCAGCCAGGAAGAAACAATTTGAATATTGTGGAAACACAATCAGGATAACACAGGATCTGGCAGCTTCTACATTGAGGGATTGAAGGGCTTGGAATGTGATATTCCGGAGGGCAAAGGAGCTGGGATTAAAACCAAGAATCACCTACCCAGCAAAACTGAGTATCATGTTTCAGGGGAAAATATGATTATTCAATGAAATAGAGGACTTTCAAGCATTCTTGATGAAAAAAACAGAGTTGAATAGAAAATTTGACATTCAGATACAAGAAGCAAGAGAAGCATGAGAAGCTAAACAGGGAAAAGAAATCATAAGGAACTTATCAAAGTTGAACTCTTTACATTCCTACATGGAAAAACAATAATTATAACTGATGAAACTTTTCTCAGTATGAAAATAGTTGAAGGGAATATAAATATATATATGTCTATACAGGAGGGTATATGGGCATATGAATACATATGTGAATGTGTGTGTATATGTTTACAGGTATACATAGACAGAGGGCACAGGACCAATTTAATAGGAAGGGATGATACTTAAAAGGTGAAATTAAGAGGTGAGAGAGGAATATAACGAGAGAAGATGGAGAGAGACAGAATGGGGTAAACTATCTCATATAGAAAAGGCAAGGGAAAATAGTTGCAATGGAGCAGAAGAACAGGAAGGCAAAAAGGCAAACCCTTATTCTCACTGAATTTGGCTCAGAGAGGGAATGACATACACACTAAATAGGGTATCTCACCCTACAGGAGAGTAGGGGGGAAGGGGATGAGAAGGGGGATATTGGAAGGGAGGGCAGGCTGGGGGGGAGGGAAGTTGGAAGCACCCACTTTTGAAAAGGGACAGGATCAAAGTAGAGAATAGAACAAGTGGGAGGTGGGATAGGAAGGAGGGAAATATAGTCAGTCTTTTACAATATATCTACTATGGAAATGTTTTGCATTAGCTACACATGTACAACCTATACTGAATTGCTTATCTTCCCAGTAAGGGTGGGTGACAAGGGAGGAAGGGAATGAATCTGGAATTCGAAGTTTTAAAGTCAAATGTTTAAAAATACATACATACATATATATATATATATACATATACTATTATTAATACTATTTTACATGTAATTGGGAAATAAGATATACAAGCACTGGGGCACAGAGATCCACCATGCCCTACTGGAAAAGTTGAAGGGGGTATGGGAGAAGATATGGGAGAGAGCAGATTGGAGGAGGGGATATCCTGTGGGACTGCTATTTTGGGGCAGTGAGTAGGGGAAAAACGGGGAAAAAATTTGTAACTCAAAATCTGGCGGAAATGAATGATGTAAACCAGAAGTTAATAAAGCATTTGGAAAAAAAATTAATTTCTCCTAAGAATCATACTTATTAAGATCACAAATTCTACTTACTTTTTTCATCTTTTCTTTCAACAGATTTGGATTTTTTTCTCCTGCATCAAATATTTTTGAGTTAACACAAAAGTCACATATTAATCAGCATTATGTGTTTCCAAAAAACATGCATGAAATGATCCAACTTCACCCTGTACCTTCTTTGTTTCTTTTTTCTTGAAGGTTCCCCAGCATACTGGCTGGGACTAATTTGGGGTCCACTGGTGTCACTGCCCTCCATGGAAAGATCTTCTTCCTCAGTATTTTCTCCCTGAGGGGATATGAGGAATAAGAGGAAAGGAAAAAAAAAAGATTTAATTGGAATTATATGAGTTTAATACTACCCCAGAAGTGATTATCTTTTCAGTCATACCGTTTCTACTTAGATTATTACCTCCATCTCCTTCCCACCTATAACCTGGACTCTGTTCCTGGGTCCCTTGGCTCGATAAGTCAAATTTAGCCTTGTCTTGCCAGGGACTGGATCTCTGAGAACTATGTCCTGCTGCCCTGAGAAGTGCTCCCCAACTTTTCAACTCCCCTTTTTGTATTGCCCTTCCAGTTAGAATATAAGTTCCTTGAAGGCAGGGACTGTCATGTTTGCTTGTATTTGAATCTCCAGCATGATGCTTAGCACATAATAAGCATTTAATTTCTATCTACCTATTCTCTATATCATTAATTTGAAAATAAAGCATGGGAAGACTTGATTATTTACCCTCGTGCTTCAAGGACCAATGCTTTCAGGAATTTGTCTATTTGTTCCACCAATGGCGATCACAATCCCTCCACATATTAGTCTTTATGAGTTTCTGTGGCTAAATCAATTTAGTGACTACCATTTTTCTGATAATGAACCCTTCTGCACTGTTCCTTGGATGGCAGATATGTAGTCACCTGGCCTCTTCTTCAGCCTTTTCAACTTGGTAGATCTTGCCAGAGCCTGTACTTGGTGTGGGCATAGCTTCTGACAACTCAAGGTTACCTTCATGAACCCTGAGGTATCAAAAGAGGACTTTAATGGGAGTTACTGATGGTAACACGACTTTATTTGCTTGGTTTTCTCTCTTAATTTTTTTTATTGATATCTAAACCCAGAAATGATATGTCATCTGGCAAATGAAAGCAACGTGTGATGTTCCTGAGGGATCATAGAGATTGTAAACCCTTCTAGAAACTTCCCATCCCTTCCTTTCTCCAGGAACTTAGCCACTTCCTTGGAAACTCAACAACTTATAGATCCATAGTATGTAGTGTTCATTCTAGATGCCTTGGTTTCTGTTCACTGAGGAGCACTGATGAAAACAGATGTGATTTACCAAGAATAAAGACACTGGGTCTTTGTTTATTTGCAGAAAGCTTACTATATAATTTCACTTGGCTTTGTGCTGATTTTTAAAATTATATACCACATGGAGAGAATGGAAATTTAAAAATAAAATAAAAAGACTCTAATAAATATAAACTCTAATTTCTCTGGGCCTCAGTTTCTTAATCAGTGGAATGAAGGGTTGGATTAGATCCCTCTAAAGACTAAGGTGTCTTTCTACTCTAAATCTGTGAATCTACAGGAATTAAAAAAAAATTCCAAAAGTTCTTACTCTCTCTCCTTAACCCCAGCTGTCATTTTTGCTAAAAGAGATCACAGGATCAAAGTTTTGGAGCTAGAAGGGATTTGGGAGATCATCTAGTCCAATTCCTTTATTCTATAGATGAGAAAATTGAGGCTAGAGATGTGAAGTGATTTAACCAAAGACACAGAAGGACTGAGCAGCAGGACCAAGGACCAAATCCAAGTCTTCCACTTTTAGAGTCCAGTTCCCTCCACTACACTACTCCACAGATGGGTAGATTAATTTCCACAGAGACTGGGGCCTGGATTCTAGAAGAGCAGGTATGGAAATCCAGGTTTCAGGTCTGGTATGGAGGACGCTGGTCCAGGTGGAGAGAATCAGATCAGTGTTGGAAGACAAAGGTTAGATAGCTCTGATGGATGGGATGTAAAGCTGATGCATGGTCTGGTGTGGGGGTGGGGAACCTATATCCTCAAGGTCACATGTGACCTTCTAGGTCCTTGGGTGTAACCTTGAGACTGAGTCCAGTCCAAGTTTTACAGAACAAACCCTTTTATTAAGGGGACTTGTTCTGTGAAGTTTGAGCTCAGTCAAAGGGCTGCACTTGAAGATCTAGAGGGCCACACATGGCCTTGAGGCCGCAGGCTCCCCACCCCATCTGGCGTCTAGGGCCAGCCAGTAAATACAGGAAGTTGAGTTGAATTAGTTGAGCACATACTCAGTCACCAATCAGCTGTGTGGAAACTCCAAAGATGAATGGATCAACTTCCCTAGGGACTGGATAACAACCCTAAGAAATAATTTTCCAGGTTCTACCTTAAGACCCTGAGTGATGGGAAACTCACTACCTGTTGAGGAAGTCTATTCCATTTCTGGACAGTTCTGATTTTGGGAAGCCTTTGCCTCATGTGGAACTATAATCTGACTCTACTATACTCACTGACTGCTCTTAGTTCTGTCCCCTGGGGCCAAACACAGTCAGTCTCATCTCTCTTCCACAGGACAGCCCTTCAAATCGTAAAGGTAGCTGTAGCTATCGTGTCCTCTCTAAATCTTCTCTACCACCAAACTAAACATCTATAGTTCCTTCAATTGATGTCCATATGAGATGATTTTGCGTCCACTCATCATCCTGGTCACTCTCTTCTGGGCATGCTCCAATTTGTCCACTTCCTTTCTAAAATATGTCATCTAGAATTGGATACAATACTCCAAAGGTGGTCTGATCAGGGAAGCACATCATGGATCTACTACTTTACTCCTTTTTGACATAATGCTCCTTTTCATGAAAACTAAGGGATGCATCATCTATTTTTTTTTACTGCCTTATCACATTGTTGATTCATTTTGAGTTTGGGGTCCACTCAAGGTGGACAAAAGGTCTTTTGCACATGCAAGCCTTATCTCCAAGCTCATGTGCTGGGTCTGGAGTCAGGAAGATTTGAGTTCAAATCCAGCCTCAGATACTTACAAGCAATGTGATCTTGGCCAAGTCCTTAACCTCCTCTGTCTGCCTCAGGTTCCTCAATTATAAAGTAGGGGAGCATAATAGCTTCTCAGATAGGATTTGAACTCAAGTCTTCCTGATTCCCTGTGTGGTACTCTAATCACTATGTCACCTAGCTGACATTTATATAGCACTTTAAAGTTTACAAAGTATTTATGAAGATTTCATTGGATCCTCATAATGACCCTATAAAGGAAGTACAACAGGTACTATTATCCTCATTCTGTGGTTAAGGAAACAGAGGCTCATGTACACACAACTCAGTGTCAGAGGTAGGATTCAAACTGGGATTTCTTCTGACTCCAAGTCCAAAGCTCTTTCCACTATTCTATGCTGTTTCTCTGGTGTATTGAAAAAAAAAAAAGGAGTGGGTAGGTATGAGGAGAGAGGGGAAGAGATCAGCAAAGTATATCATCAGCTCAGTGGCTTGTGGTTCCCTTGGGCTCCTGTCTCAGGGACAGCTGATGCGGTCTCAGAATGAAAGCTATTGGCCATGATCTTTCTCCCATCACACAGCAGCCATTTCAGTGGTCCTAAAATTATAGAGAGCCATTTGGAGGTGGAAACATAATGGTGAACTCAGGTTACGATAGAAGATATTTTCATGAAATGACTGGAAAACATGAAAGCCCGGCTGGATAACTAGTCTATGCCAAAAGGGAGGGAGAGGCATCATTTACTGGATATGAAGGAAGAAAGGAGAGAGACATAGCCTGGGGGGAAAGAGGGTGGAGCACAGCTCACAGAAACAAATTGCAAAGGAGAAAAAAAAATCTAATATCTAATCAAATGTTTTATAGATGAGGAAACTTAGAATACTTAGAACCATTTAGAACAAGATATAATATAGAAAAGAAGTTATCAATTAGAATCTAAAGTAATTATAACAATTTATCTGTTTCTATATATACATATATATTTTCTTAGGGCCAATGATACAATCTGTAACATCATTATTATCATCATCACTAGGTGGCATAGTGAATAGAATGCTGGAATATTTATCTTTGTGATTTTAGATCCAGACTCAGACACTCATTAGATGTGTGACCTTAGCCAAGTCACTTATCCTTGCTTGCCTCAGTTTCCTCATCTGTGAAATGAGCTAGAGAAGGAAATGGCAGACCACTCCGGTATCTTTACCAGGAAAACCCCAAATAAGACCATGAAGAGCTGGAAATGGCTGAAATGACTGAACAACAAAAATTATTTATTTAGCATTTACAGTGGTGCCAGGCACTGTGCTAAGCACTTTGTAATTATAATGTCATTCTATCCTCACAACAATCCTAGGAAGTAAGTGCTATTATTATCCCCATTTTACAAATGAAAAAACTAAGAAAACAAGTGATTAAATGACGTGTCCAGAGTCATATAGTTAGTAGGCATCTGAGGTCAAATTTGAATTCAGGTCTTCCCAACCCCAAACTCAGTGCTTTATCTACTGTGCCATCTAGTTATCCCCTAGAGAATGAAAGAAAGATGAGCAGAGAGCTGAGATTCCACCTATATATACTTTGTTTGGAGACAATATTTCCCTGACATTTTAAATTGGGCATTATAGGACTGATTACTTTCAGGGACCATTAGTTCAGATCACCTTAACGAGACATGTACTTTGGACAAAATCAAGAAGGAATGGCCAAGACAGTATGCACTCATTTTTTAAATGTGAAATTTTAGCATCCCAAGTGTGGTAAGCAAAGAACATTTTCACTCACAGAATATTACTGAGATGAGAATGCATACTTAGTAGTAATATGATGTTTTTAAAAATTATTTTATTATTAGACTAATCTCAATCAAAGAGATTGATCTAATCACCTACACCCAAAAAATTAAAATGGATTGAAAAATGAACATTGTCCAGACTGTGACATTCAGTTATATAAATGGTGATGGTCTGAGTCCAGAACTGAGTAGATGAGATTGGGCTGGACCACATTGAGGATATATCTTTTAATAGTCCTCAAATACTTATTGCCACAAAAGGTTTCTCTTTAATATCAGTATTCTTTCCATGCTGCCATTTGACTAGCAATCAAGGAACATAACAATCTTGGAAAAATGAAAAATTCAAATGCCCCAAAGGGAAAGACAAGCTTAGCATATGTCACCTTCAGCATATTACCAGTGCTTTTAAGAATTGATGTAAAAAACAATATTGAGGACTTGTAGCAAGGCATGACAGATAAGAGAGGTGGGCCTCCAGTTCCTTGGAAGGATTCTTTATAGAGCATGGCAAAAAACCACACAGGATGATTTTATTGGTAGAGAAATGTGTGCTGATGAAATCACCCACCCATTGCATCTATCCATCAACCAAACAATCAGCAAGCACTTATTAATCACTTCACTATGTGCCAGGCTCAGGCCTGGGAATATAAAGACAAAAATGATATAATCCTTTACTTCAAGAATTTGTGTGAGTGATATAAGGAGAAAAACAAAACAGTCTCTAACCTCGGGAGGCTTATATTCCAACCAAATATCAAAACAGAGTCTTTTATTAGACTATTCACCCAGTCCCTAATTTCTTAGCATACTAATTTTTTTTTTTTAGAGCCAGTATAGTTGCTTTCCTTGCTTGGTTTAACGACACAGGTAAGAACCAGAAAGGAACTCTCAAAATTTATTTAGCTTACTCCCTTGTCATCACCTATAGAAAAAAGGAGAAGTTGCTCATATGCAAATACAGGTCCAGTTAGTTGTTCCCAATAGGTTATCAATTAATGCTTCTTGACTAACTAACAGGGCAAATTTTCCCTTCTAGGGCAGTAGTAAGGTTGGCCAGGGGATAGAGTGCTGGACCTAGAGTCTTGAGTTCAAATCAGCTCTCAGACACTTACTAATGACCCTGGGCAAGTGACTTCACCTCTGCTTGCCTCGGTTTCCTGTAAAATGGGGATAATAATTGCATTGTTGTGAAGAGATGATATCTGTAAAGCACTTAGTACAGTGCCAGGCATGCAGGAGCTTAATAAAGGTTTGCTCTCTTCCTTCAATTCATTAAGTATTGCTACCTAACGACTTCAGAATCGTTTCTTTTGACATCTCTGAGATATGTGTGTCAGTATGCAGTTGTTAAAAAAACTACATGCAGTTGTTAAATTTGTTCAGGACTTTACAAAGCTACAACAGAGCACTTAGCGACAGGATTCACACCCCTGAAGTTCCTCATAGTGGCCAACATTGACCTTGATCTCCACGCCAAAGGCCACATGTGGGACTGTTTTCTAAAAGTCTAAAAAGGGAGTGTGGAAAAGGCCCCACCACATGACACAATGATCCCAATGAGCTGACACACTGAAGTTCCTTTGAAACAGTATATGTAGGAAGGAAGAAAGTGTTGCTTAGGCAAAATGTAAAATCATTTGCAAGTTATGCCGTTGCCCCCAAGCATTTCCTCTCCTCAGATCACGGGATCCCAGGTTTAGGTCCAGACACTCTCTGCTCTTCCAAAGCTTGAGGAGCTTCTAAGATGTGAAGATGTTGATTTGTCCCTCAGGACTCAAGGCAGAAGGGTTCCTAAGACTTCTTAAGTCCTTCTTACTATAAAATGCTTTATGTGTCCAGTATTCAGAGCTGTGTTTTCTCCTTGGCCAGTTCCAAGAACAACATTTGTGAGTCAGTGAAGGGCCAGAGGAAGTGGTTTTCTTACTTTTCCAATGTTTGGGCAGTTTTATACAACCCACACTTTTGCCAAAGTTCTCTATATTTCCTTTTGCTACAGGCCGCACTCTGTTACCTCTGCAAATGCAGGAAAGCAGTAGCAGAGTTAAAGAGAAAATAATGGCTAACTCACTTTCCCTCTCAGTGGGCAGGACTAGTGGAGAACTGGTGCAAGGAGAAGGAACCCTTTCCTAGCTCACTAGCTACTGCCTGGATTTTCTCCTTCTACTGTGGTTACTGCTCTCTATTCACAACATTTCCTGCTTTTAATTAAATCCAACAAACATTTATTGTTTAGGTCAGAAGTTCTTAACCTGGGGTCCCTGAACATGTATTTTAAAAAACATTTTGATAACTATTTGATACGGTTACTTTTCTTTGTCATCCTAGGTATTTTATATAATGCATTTAAAAACATTACTCTGAGAAGGGATCTATATTACCAGATTGCAAATGAATCCATCACTCACACACACGTTAAGAACCCTGATCTATCTTAGAAATGTTTTTATCTATTTACTTTGTGTACATTTTATATAGATGAAACCAAACCTTTGTGTAGAGAGAGCTGGTCTTAGAGGAAGAAAAACCTGAGTGTGGATCCTTCCTCAGATACACAGACACTGGCTGTGTGACCCAAGGCAAATCCCTTAACCTTTCAGCATTCTTAGGCAGATATGTAAGACAATAAGCTACCAGGAAGGGCCGGCTCTGCTTGGGTAGAGGGAGCTTCCTTGTCCATGGGTTCCCTTTATCAGCGAAATCACAGGTCCAGGTTCTTTCCCCTATACTTTGTACAGAGGCACGAGAGTAGATGATACGACCATTGTCTACAGCTTTCCTGGGACCATTGTCTACAGCTTTCCTAAGTACAAGCTTCTCCTAAGTAAGTATTCTTTTTCTGCTATTCCATTCTGGCCCCAGTTCGTTGTCCCTCTGCAGTGTCTGTCCTAGATATAGATATTATACTGAAGGCTTATTAACTCTGATACATAGAGAGGCAGCTAGGTAACAGGTGGATAAAGTCCTGGGACTAGAGTCAGGATGACCTGAGTTCAGATATGGCTTCAGATACTAGCTATGTCTAGCAAGTCTCTTAACCTCTGTTTAACTCAGTTTCTTCAACTGTAAAATGAGAATAACAATAGCACCTATCACCTCTCAGGCTTGTTACAATGACTAAATAAAATAAAAATTGTAAAGCACTTAGCACAATGCCTGGTACATGATGAGCATTTAATAAATGTTTATTTCCTTCCTTCCTCCTCTTGCTCCCTTTTTCCTTCCTTACTCTGGTCAAAGCATTTAAACCTTCAGTGCCCCAGGCAACTCTCTAAGACCACAGGTTGGAGAGGCATTGTTCTGCATTGCTGGAGGAAATTCCTCACTGGGCATCTGTACTCCTGTAAAACCACATATCCAATAAAATTAAAAATATATATTATATATGTATATACATATATGCAAGTATGTATACACATATGTATACACAGTGCTTATAAGTTGATTGGTTGTATGGCATCAAAAAAAGATTTTAGTTCAGTATAACTTCATGTGGAGTTTTAAGGTCATCAGATCGGTAATTCATTTGTTTTTATTTTAAAGTTCAAATTTAAGATGATATCATTACTGGTAAACATCTGTACTATCTATGCTGTATGAGAAGCAGTTTCTCTTAAAGTTTTGGAGTAATTTGGAAAAATCTTAAGCTTCCAAGTCTGTCTTTATTTAAAAGGAAGTTTCAGTTAAGATTGTTTAAAATTGTAAGACTGTTAACTAAGTTATTGGGCTACTGTTTTAAATGCTAAAACCTAAAACTGTGACAACTATTCTGACTAGTTCTGCCCATTCAGAACAGTCCTCCTGCTTATATGAGAATTGGCTAAACAGGGGCATAAAACTGCCAAATTCCCTGGAAACTATCTGTTAAGCAAGGTCATTGGGAAAGGAATAGTTTTAGTCATGTTGTTTTAAATGAACCTAACTTGCTAAAAAGGTGCAAGGATTAAAAAGGATTTTTATCAATTAGCTTCTAGATTTCAGAAGGAAAGATGGTAAATGGAATTCCTTACAGTTGTGGGACCTGATAAATCTTTATTGCTTATTGAAGCTACAAGAGAATAGAAATAATTATAACTGGCTCTAAGCTGTGATTGTTGAGGCTTGTTGTTTAAGGTAAAAGGCATTTGGGACCATAACTAAATTTTATTTTGAGTTTGAATTTGGGTATAGTTATCTGCATTAAATCAGTATCTGAGAAAATGCCACAAACTACTCAGAGCCTGTACTGTGGACAGGTGGAAGCCTGCATTTGGTAAAGGCTGGAGGGACAGTCTTAGCCTCTGTCTGGGATGGGATCCCTCCTGGCTCAGTTTACCTATGGGGTTCCTTCGAAAAGGAATGTTCCCCACCTATTCCTGAGTCTAGCACTGAAGTGGAATGGATACTGCATGGTTGGATATCTGTAATTAACCTGAATTTAAACAGAACCAAGGATGTTTTATCCTGTCATATTTGGAATGTCACATGTCCCTGTTTTTTCCTTCTATAGCAGGTTTCTATGATCAGAGCAACGAGTCAGTAAAAGATGTGAGCTCTTTCGTGTTAGCTTACTGGAAAATCTAATATTATTTTCATCTAGGATTAGAACATGTGCAGAAAGTTATGCAAACTGCTTAAGATCATTCTAAAATTTTTATGAATTTCTAACTGTTTTAAAGAAGGGAAAATACTTTTAGAAGAAATTTTAAATCTCTAGTGGGATTTTAAAAGGCCTACTATATCTTGTCTATGGGAAAATATAAAGGACAGTGAAATAGTCTGAGTAATGGGTTATACTAGCCCATACTCACCCCACTTCTGGTCAATTTTCTCTTACTCCTTTTGGCCCTGTTTGTTTAATCTTTTTGCTAGATTTGTGTCTTTTTAGACTCAGCACCCTTCACTGGCAGGTGACTCTTCTGCCGGGAACGTTGTCATGCAATCTAACTGACCCATGGAGCCTCCATGTTCAAGGCCTACAATGAGCGGGCCCCCATTTGTGCTCCCCAAGGATATTCCTTTCTTTGTGTAATGGGTGGGCCAGAGGGTGTGAATTCTGGGGACGAGGTATGTGCTCCCTGGGATTTTCTCGAACCCCCTCTGACTATTTATAACATCACTAAGCCCAGAACTTCTCCTTTAAAACGAGTTAAACGGGGTTTTTTGGACAATGTTCTAAAATCATAGCCTTAGATTATCTGCTGGCCTCTAGTTGGGGGTGTTTGTGCCCTAGCTAACACCTCCTGCTGCATGTATATCAATAATTATCGACAGGTAGAACTCCACACCAAAAATATACTGGAAAAGGCCAATTGGATGGAAGAACTTCATGAAGCCCTTAGTGCACCAGGTTCCTCCTCTTCCTCATGGTGGTCCTGGCTTTTCCCTATACTTGCCCCTTTTCCTGGTCCTTGTCTGCTTAACCTTCTTGCTAAGCTTGTCTCTTCTAGGCTCAGTGCATTCCACTTGCAGATGATTGCGCAGGCTGAGTACCAACCGTTGCCCGAAGTCGTTACCAATCACCCCTTGGACCTGGCATCGGCCAAAATTCCGGACCTTGGCCACGGACCCCACCCCTTGAACGATGATACCCTGAGAGGCAGGGACAGCTCTATGCCCCTCCCCAGCAGGAAGTAGCTCGGGAAGCTGAGATAATCGTCCTGTACCCCCAAATGAATTCAGGTGTCATCTGTTTAAGGGGGGAATGATGGGGTACCTGGGGTCTAGGTCCGACCAACTTGTGGAGCCAGTCTGTGAAGTTGTGATTTGTCCTTTCCTGCCCTTGAGATCTGCCCCTTCCCCCTATCCCACATTCCACCTAGGCAACACCCTTTGACCCCTTTTGTTCTTACTTAATCTCTTGATTAAGTAATCAAGGCCAGGCCTGGCCCATACCCTCCTTTATCCTTGCCTTTTGTCTCCTTAACGACCTGGCCCAAATCTTATCTAAACTATCTATTCACATGCTCCTCTTGGTCAGCTCTGACCTTTGTCTATGCACCCAGGCCCCTCCCATCAGGCCAGCCCTGACAATGGCAGCCCTACCCTTTAAAGTAAAAGCATGTACCCCTCTCACTCGCAGGTCCCCTAAAGGACTCTTGCTCGTTTCTCATAGAAGCATAACAATAAACTTCTACAACTCTCACTCCAATTAAGCCTGAAACCTTGAATTCTTTCCAGACGATATTGCAGATTTTCTGGTCTTGGATAAGATCAGAATATCTGCTGAACCTATTGGGATCCCCTCCCCCATCACCATTGCATTCTGGGCCATCTCCAGTCATCCTGATCAATATCTGGTCACTGGACCTACATGGCTCTGGAGGAGAAAGTGAGGTTGGTGACCTTGCACAGCCCTCACTCACTCAAATCAAAGTCAACTACAAGTCATGTCATCATTTCCCTGATGCCATGGTCTCATGGTCTTCTTCGGAACCGAAAGACAAACAGAGAGGTATAAGAAGGGACAAGAGGTGGTTTATACAAATATATGGAGTCAGGAAAGGATTAGGAAAAAATTTTCACCTGTTTGTAGAATGGAACTAATGGAGATTAAGTAAATAAATAAAAAAGAGAATAATATGAAATAAGTCTGTCTAAAGAGTTTATATCATATTTTAGAGGCAACAGGGAACTAAAGAAGATTGTTGAGCAGGGGAGTAACATGACCAGACCTGTGTTTTAATATGATTATTTTTGGCAGCTATGTGAAGAAGGGACTAGAAAGGGGAGAGATTAAAGATTGGAGAACCATTTATGAAGATGAAGTGAGATTTAATAAAAGCCCAAATCAGCACAGTGGTTATGTGAATAGAAAGGAAGGCCATGAGGCGAGAAGCATTGTAGAGATAGAATCAAAAGGATGGTGGGGAAGAGAGGGAAAAGAGTTGAATATGACATCACTATTTCAAGGCTAAGTGACTAGAAAGATGGTGGAGAAATAATGGAGTCAGAGGAGTTTTAGGAGGAAGGGGATGAGTTTGAGATTCCAGCAGGACATCTAGGTGGAGATAATTGACCAGTAGTGGCGACTAGAGTTAAAGAATAAAT
The DNA here is from genome assembly GCF_028583685.1 of Petaurus breviceps papuanus. Classification (NCBI taxonomy): domain Eukaryota; kingdom Metazoa; phylum Chordata; class Mammalia; order Diprotodontia; family Petauridae; genus Petaurus; species Petaurus breviceps. The sequence continues at coordinate 43,537,192 of NW_027187391.1, forward strand.
AATGATGGCTATACCGCTTTGGAGTCATCTGCATAGAGAGGCTTCAATTCTATTGCTATAGCCACTACTCTACAATGGTCCCAGGTTCATTCCAATTTTCTCAATCTAATAAGATCATAGATTTAGAGATGGAAGGGACCTTACAAGGCATCAAGCCCAACACCTTTATTTTTGCAAATGACACACAAGTATGTCAGCACGGAAGTGCCCGAGGCAGGATTTGAACACAGGTCTCTTTGATTCCAAGTCCAGAGCTCTATCTGCTTCATCATTCTGCAGCCTCAATACATTAGCTACGCACTGGAGCTGTTATTGTTGTTGTTCATTCTTTCAGTCATGTCTGATTCTTCATGACCCCATGGACCAGAGCACCTCCCACTGGCATTACCAATGCCCTGTCTGACTGCTGCTACTCAAGAGCTGCTCTACCTACATGATTTAAAACTTGGTATCTCCCTCTGACCACAATTTATTTTTCTTCTGCCTCTCCCACTCCCTTTTACTGGCACATAATCTATGTTCCCTTTAATTATTGCTTGTCTTTTAAAACATAGGTCCTTTCTTCCCAAATAGAGTTTAATCCTCTTGAGGGCAAGCTGACACCTGATAGAGTTGGTACTGAACAAATAAGTATTTCTTATTTTGGATGGTGTTGATGATGAACCTAGTTGTCTTAGACAGGGCCCCTCAGAAAGTTTTCTTTCTTTTTTTTTTTTAAAGCAATTGGGGTTAAGTAACTTGCTTAAGGTTACACGGCCAGTTATTTCTGGGTGTGGTACTAAGTATCAGAGCCCAGATTCGATCCCAGGTCAACCTGACTCTGGGGCTAGTGCTCTTACTCACTGAGCCACCTGGCCGCCCCTCACTCAGAAAGTTTTCAAAGTAAAATGCTTTGCATTGCATGTTTCTTACATATACAATCCCAGGAGCTTGCTGTGAGACATGCCCATTACTTCTAGCTGTAATACCTGGTGAAGGTTGATGTTGCCATAAATTTCTTCCCAAATTCGATCATAGGTACACTGGTCCAAACCTTGGGTGTTCACAAAGGAATGAAGTGCTGAAGCTGGCTCCAAGGCTGCTGATGCTTGAGTCTGCAGTGACTCCATCACTCGTACTGGGTTGGAAACCTCAGGGGGAACACAGAAGAGGACAAACTGTCAGGAGAAGCACTGTACTTTTTCTCAATAGTGTGATGTGCTATTACTTCAAGCCACTTCAATAAGATCTGTTCTCTGCAGGACTAGCACTCTATCCACTGTGCCACCTAGCTGCCCAGAAGGCATTTTAAACACTATCTAATCTAAGATCCTCCTTTTGTAGCTAAGGAAAACACAAGGCAATATAGTGTAATGAAAAAAGGATTAGCTCTAGAGTCAGAAAGCATACATTTAATCACAATTCCCCTCCTTACTACTCATCTAGCCTAGGGAAAGTTATTTAATTTTGCAATTTCCTTATTTGTGTAGAGAAGGAGTTAGATTAGATGATCTCTATGGCCCTTTCCCCTCTAACTCCTACGATACCACAAGATCCAGAGTTAACAAATGATTTGTTCAAAGCCACATAACTAGTTGGTGGAAAAGCCAGAACTAGAAAGAGGGAAGTTAAGTCTTCTGACATTCCATCCACGTTGTTTTGTACCAGATCACACTTACTCCCTGAAAGACTGAAATTGCCATCATGGTTAGAAATGTTCCTCATATAAGTCACCACACTTACATTTAAATTATAAAGTTAAGATCTCTCGGACATGATTCCAGCAAGACAGATTGAGATTATCTAAAAATGAACAAAACTCACCTTCAGAAACTTTGTGTGCAGTTGCATCAATGCATCGATTCTGTTTCGCTCTTTTAGTTTGATCAAAAGCTTCTGCTGCCAAGGATCACGTTTTGGTTTAATCTGTGTGACAATCTCATCATCACCATCATCATCATCATCATCATCATCATCATCATCATGTAACAATAATTCTCAAGTATTATCCCCCAAACATTCAAATTCCAGACTATAATGAAATGCATGATTGAAGGTAGAGGATGGAATGAGGAATTTTTATCAGAAAGCTAAGATACTGTGAGAGTGGAAATAGTGTAATAAGTTCATAGATGCATAGACAAGATACCACAGTAGCAGCAGTTGCAGTGGCAGCTGGCACTGGCCACTGGGGCGTACGTTTCACAAATGCAGTGGCCCAGTTTGAGACAAACACAGTACTGCAATATCTTTGGTTATGAAGGATATTAAACATATCACAATCAAGTATATGATACGCATGGGCAGAAAATGAGATGTGAAGATTCAGGGAAAGTTTTACTGCTCCAAAATATCTCTTTGAAATTCTATCATTAGAAAACAATCCCTCTAAATTCTACTTGAAAGAATTACTTGTTCTTCCAAGATGTAAATGGTCTGGAAAATTCATGCTAGTCTAGCTGACAGTGACATATGAGGTTAATCCGACTACAAGGCTTGTGTTAACATACACTGGTACTGATAATTAACATATACTGACACTCACGTACACACATATGTAATGGGAATGCAAATTTAAAGATCTTCCCTGCCCCTAGGCTGAGGTGCACCTGGAGCCTGGGGTGGGAGGCTTGCTTTTCAGTAGATACTTCTTGATTGGCCAGTGAGTCAATAAGGTTGTTACATTCTCTGAGCCAGAAGAAGGCTATATAAGCCCTGATGTGTAGCTTTGTTTTGGGGGGCTCACTTTGAGAAGTGTTCTGTGATTTGATCTATATTCTGGGAAGCCGTTGTCCAGGGTCCCCCCGGCTTTGAAAAACCCAGATGTGGAAACCCAGATGTTGACTGGGTATGGATGTAATGGTTGGACAGTTTGGAAATCTGTCTAGTTGATCTGTTTCTGTCTTGATAATTCTGCCTGTATACTTTGAAGTTCGGGGTGCTGACCTTTTCCCCTGAACAAGGTAAACGATATATGTCTGACTGATTAAAGTAAGCTTGTTAACCCATTTTGAGTTGCTTTCCTTTAACAAAGCAGATCCAAGAACCTGTGTGAGCAGGCACCCTGCTGACGCCGGGGTGCTTGCTGCTACAACATACTGAAACATGAATGTAGTAACACGTAGACACGTGTATACAGTGACAATGTACACACATCAGGTATAGCAGCAATATGTAGACTGACATGTACTGACACATATGTATATGTGACACACTAACCGATATATGGATTGGTGCAGTCACATGTACATTATGAGTCATAAATACATTTATGTTAGGTTCACATCCCAATTCAGATGCTTACTACCTGTGTGACTTTGGGGAAATCCCTTAACTTCTCTGAGACTTAGTCTCCTTATCTGTAGAATGACGAGGAACAAGATGGCCATTGAGGTCCCTTTCAGTTCTAGATTTATAAGTCTATGAGCCCAAGATGGAAAACTAAGTGCTTACCTAGAATCTGGGTTGGATTCTCCCCATGTCCTTCAAGAGTCTGCTCCAGGAGTGGGGGGTAGAGACCTGTTACCTCTGAAAACTGCTTATAGTATGACATCCTAGAAGTTTATTTGTCAATCCCCCCACTACAACTCACAATGACAGAAGACCAAGAGTGGCTAGCTGTCTTTACCTTTATGAAGGGAATCCAGTTGGCTGTCTTTTTGAAAGCCATGCTAGGTTTTAACAGATCCTGGTTTTCAGCTTTAGTCACCTTGACATCATAGGCTGGAAATATTTTCAGTCTCTGTTGTTCATGGAAGATGATCTGAAACTTCTGAACAACCTAAAAGGGACAGGGAAAAGAAGGTGAGTCCCAGAGGAAGTGTCAGGAATTTGATTGAAAAAGTGGCCATTAGTTTACCAGATTATTGGATAATAGCAAACATATTCTAAAATGCCTTCGAGCTGAGATGGTTGATTTTCTAGGTAACACCATCATGTCATCTGCAAATGATACTTTGACCTCTTCATTTCTAAAGTTAATCCTGTCAATATATTTCTCCTGTCTCATTGCAGTTGATAGAATTTCCTCATATTATACCAAGTAAAAGTAGTGAGAGAAGGAATCCTTAAAAATTTTAATGGGAACTTAAAGGCAATGATGAACAGTGTTATGGTATTTTATGCATGAAAACCATCTACATTTAAATAGTAGTAGCTAAACAAATTTAGTTGTTTGCATTGATGTTTGATGTTTTTAATTAAACATTTCTTTCCCCTGTGTAATGGAGTGATAAAGGAAATCCCTAATTTGTAGAGCTGGAGGACCTCCCAAGGAGCTAGATATGTGTTCTGGCCCCTTCCAAAGAGACATACATCTTGCTGGGATGGCAGAGGAAACTTCTGATTGGATCCCACTGACTAGGACTGTGCTGAAGATAATTGGGACTGAGTTGCTCCTTGTTGGAGGAATCAATCTCCTCTCCTGGGATCTACAAGGACTGTGGAAACAGCTCTCTCTTTGGACCCCTCAGTGGGGGGTAACTCTCTTTGAGCACTTTCTCTTCCTTGGACTCCAGTCTTGCTTCCACACTTCTCTTTCAGGAACACCTGCATGTGGATACAGAGTTTTTCAAGTACCAGGGAAAAGAGCTCCATCTCATCAGCAGAATTCTTTAGATCCTCTGTGTTGTAGCAGATGTTGAAATGAGACAGGAGGAGTTCTAGATGAGGCTTCAGTTCTACCATTTCTGTTTTATGGTGGGGCAGAACAGAGGTAGCTTCTTTTCCAATTGACCCTACAAAAGAAACCAAAAATCAAATATACTAAAAAGCAACGAGCGCATGTCTAGGAGGGGAAATGGAGAAGTCAGTAGAAGCAGTGGGTAGAAACTTCTCCTCCACATCTATGCAGTGGTGAGGTGGAAAGAACACTGAATTTGGAATCAGAAACTGGGTTTGGGTTCAAAACCTGGCTCTGATAATTATCAGTTGTGTGATCCTGGGTGAGTCCAAACCTCTCTAAAGCCTCAGTTTTTTCATATCTAAAATGAAGATCATAATACCTGAAGTACCTGCCTCACAAGTCTATTGCAAGAAAATGCTTTGTAAATGTAGGATATTATTAATGTTATTGCTCACAATATTTATTTATTTTTTTGGATTAGGTAAAGAGGCCATTCTCTGCCTCAATTTTTATTAAGCCTTAATCACTGAAGGAGTATTGCATCAGACAAACTGAGACCTGGAAAAGACCTTAGCTTGAAAAGGCCAAGGTCTCCCACTTCATGCAGGGCCTTCTCCAGCTGTCCTGATCTGTGTCTAGCCACCAACCCCAGATGGCTCTGGAGGAGAAAGTGAGGCTGGTGATTTTGCACAGCCCTCTTTCACTTAAATTCAATTTACTTGCATGTCATGGCATCATCTCCCCAATGTCATGGTCCTCTTCAAGAATGAAGGACGAAAAAAAAAAGAATGAAGGACAAACAACAACAACAAATTACAATAATATTCTCATACACCATTCGCTTTGACTATGGGGAAACAGGACAAAAGCTTTTCCCATTGAATTTGCTAGATCTTAGTTTTTTTTTCTTGCCTGAATTTAGAAGAAAAGCCTCCCAAACAAAACTGCTTTTACATATTTGTGTCTGCCATAGTAAAGATTTGGTTAGACCATGTTCAGACAGAGGGCTGTATATTCATCCATTCACCCAATATTTATTTAGAGCCTCGTGTGTACAAAGCACTATGCAAGGCACCAAGGGGGATTCAAAGATTATTATTAATTAATAATACAAAAATCAATCATTACTCATATTAACAACATTAATTAATAATGATAATTTATTATGCCATAAATATGGATTCTTTGTTCCTTCTATTTCTCCTTCCTAGGAATCAGATCTCCTGCCCCAGAGCCTAGGGTAGTATCAAGTCTACAGATGGCAGAGGCCAAATGGGAACCAGAGAAGGGAAGGATTCAGGGAGTCAGGCCACTTATTACAAAAAAGACCTCAGAGATGCTAAGTAGTTCTCATACCACAGTATGTAATGTTCTAGAAATTGCTCTAAGATGAAAGTATGATCTGATTGTCCCATAGAAACAAAGAGGGTTACAGTTCTTTTTTTTTTTTGCCTCTTTTTTTTTGGAAGGCAATTGGTGTTAAGTGACTTGCCCAAGGTCACACGGCTATTTTTTGTGTTAAGTGTCTGAGGCCGGATCCAAACCCAGGTCCTCCTAACTTCAGGGCCGGTGCTCTATTCACTGAGCCACCTAGCTGCCCCTACATGGTTACTTTTCTGATTAGGAACTGATGATCTCAGTCTCTTTAGGAAACACCCATGTTTTAATTACCTTCAGGGAATATTCACAATGTAGTAGAAAGAACACAGGCTGGAAACCTGGGTTTAAGATGTGATCTGATATTATGTGACTATGGGCAAGTCACTTAAATTATCTGAGTCAGTTTCTTCATTCATCAAATGGGGATAATAATTCCTTCACCAAATCGCAGGGTTATTGTGAGGAAAGTACTTTGTAAACAGTAAAGTGCCCTATAAATGGGGGCATGATGGCATCATCATGAACTAGATAGCCAATTGTTAAATTTTCAGCATGAGCGCTTACAACCTGGAAACTGGCAAATACTATTACTGTCTTGTTGATGGAGAAAACATTAATATTGCAGATTAACCTTAAAAGTGTGTGCTGTACACTTCTCCCCCCAGAGAGCTTGTCGTTAACCATTTACCAGCACATTCCTGATATAACCGTGAGCTTTTATTATAATATGCCAAGATAGTATAGTATTTAGCAGAAAGCTTTCCAGAGTGTATATAAATCAATTTTAAAAGGACAATATAGAAGCAAATAAAATAAATCATATTTCACATGACAAAGTGACAGTCCTACTTCTGACACATGTGGCTCATCACCCCAGGCTAGGTACTCAACTTCATAGTATTTTAGGCAGCTCTAATGCTATAAGTTATAGAAGAGCAAACGCGGCTCTGGAATGCATTGGTAAAGGGAGTTACCTCATTCAGGAGTTTCTGATATCAATGAAAGTATGAGTTCAGGCTCTATCCCTATCCTTAACCCTATCCCCAAATAACAATGGCAGAAGAGTCTGAAGAATAACGTAGTTCTTGGACTATCTGCAAACATTAGTTTAACTGCTGGGTGTCTTTATAAAGGTTATCTCTGACCAATGATTTGCTTCACTGCTGGAGGACACCTCACTATAAATGAAACCAGAAAACATAAAGAAGCTACAGCTAAAATGAAAGGGTAGCTCTCAGGTTCTTTCCAGAGAAGTAATGGGTGAAGCTGGTTCTATTACGTGACAAAAGGCAAAAGAAAAGGGTGATTTCATGGACAGCTGACTTTCTCACCTTATGGTTTTCATAATCTTAAACAAAGGAACTACCAAGAAGAAAAGAAGAATTTATACAAAAGATGAAAACAATTTCATGATGAACTTGATTTCAATGTGAAAGTGGGCCCATGGAGAACAGTGGGAACTATGTTGGAAAATAGAGATATAAAAGAGGTCAAAATTCTGGAGACTTCCTACAAATCTCCCACTTGTATTCCCTAGATGAAAAAAAGAAAAAGCATAGGCAATTCTCATAAAGAGTTTGTAGAGATATGAAAATAGAGTTTATGGGTCAGTAAGTTACTGATTTCTTCTGGTTACTTTTTTGAACAAAAATACTATCAGAGATCTTTTTCATTCTTTTGAATTTTCTCCTTGAGATATCATGGAAATTGATACCTGAGAGCCTTTGAAACTGTCACTCCTTGTATAGATTTCTTCAAGAAGAGAGTCAGAAAGCAATGATCATGCTAAACACTATAAAATTACATTATAGAAATGAAATTGATTATATCTTAAGTCAGGGAGCAAATGGTTATGGATGTGGCAGTCATTTTAGAATTAAATGTCTCTGGGCAGACAAATCATCTGGTTGGGGCAAATAACAAATTAGAAGAACGCATAAAGGTAAGAAAATAAGACTTATATTGCTTGCCTTCTCAATGAGTAGTGGAGGAGCAGAAGGCAGAGAGAGAATTTAGAACTCAAAATTTAAAAATGAATGTTAGAAAATAATGCATCTAAAATAAAAATAAAAGATAAGACTGTGACTACAGTAGCTCTCATCCAATCTCTTTAAATATACTGATTCTAAGAAATAGGAAGAGAACAAACATAAAAACATTGACTCTATCATCATTTCGTAGAGAAGATTAACCAGAGTAAAATAGTCAACACACAGATGCTAAAATAAATCAGAAACTATTATCATCCTTCAAATATTTGGTTTCATCGAGTGGAAGGAAATGGCAGCCAGGTTGGAAGGCTATAATCTGCATCACCTCACAAAACAGTGACAAGCAGATAAGGAAAAAATGAGCTTACAGAGAACTTATTTTCAGACCTATCTAAGTCAGATTTTACCCAAAGCATTCGAAGATGAAATAAAAAAGAAAATAAAAATTATTAAATGGAACAGAGCTGCCAGCATTTACATAGTGATCAACAGTGATGATACTGTAATTATCACATTTGGATTCTGCCAATTGATAAGCTATAGGAAAAATAAGCAATGGTACTTAGAAAGGTAAAATCAGAGATTGAGACTAGATCTGACCAAATATGTGGAAAAGGAATCTGTGTTACAGATGGTATAATTTCAAAGACACCCAAGGATCAATTTCCACAATATCTCCAAGAAGAGAAGATTCCAAAAGAATGGAAAAGATCACAGATAGTACTTTAATTTATTTTTTAAGTAGTAACCAAGATTAAATCAGTAATTACCAATATGCAAAGCTACTTTTATATATATCTAAAATTTTTATAAAAATAGTCTATGTATCCATGAAGGGAGATCTTGCTGAAAACCTGAGAAAGGTACAGGCAAGTTTTTGTAGACCATTTTCTATAACATGCCAAATCAATTAGTTATACAATTGATTAAGAGGTCTAGAGAATACAAGATTCCACTGCTACTATGGTGCATTTTTTTTTAATAGCACTTGGGGGGTGGGGGAAGGAGCCAAGATGGGGGAGTAAAAGGAGGAAGCTGCTGACCTGGAAAACAGATCCAGGGGAGATAATTTAAAAATTACTGGACTACCTGAAAGCCATGATCAAAAAAAGAGCCTAGAAATCATCCTTCAAGAAATTCTCAAGGAAAATTTCTCTGATGTTTTAGAACAAGAGGGCAAAATAGAGGTTGAAAGAATCCACCAATCACCTCCTGAAAAAGATCATAAAAAGAAAACTCCTAGGAAAATTATAGCCAAATTTCAGAATTACCAAGTGAAGGAGAAAATATTACAAGAAGTCAGGAAGAAACAATTGTGGAAACACAATCAGGATAACACAAGATCTAGCAGCTTCTACATTAAGGCATCGAAGGGCTTGGGATATGATATTCCAGAAGTGAAAGGAGCTAAGATTAAAACCAAGAATCACCTACCCAGCAAAACTGAGTATAATGCTTCAGGGGAAAATATGGTCATTCAATGAAATAGAGGGCTTTCAAGCGTTCTTGATGAAAAAAACCAGAGCTGAACAGAAAATTTGACTTTCAACTACAAGAAGCAAGAGAAACATGAGAAGGTAAACAGGGAAAAGGAATCATAAGGCACTTATTAAAGTTGAACTATTTATATTCTGACATGGAAAAATGGTAATAGTAACTTATGAGACTTTTTCTCAGTATGAGGATAGTTGAAGGGAATATACACACACATATATGTTTGTATAGGGGGGTAGATGTATATATAAATATATATGTAAGTATGTGTATATGTGTGTACATGATACATAGACAGAGGGCATAGGATGAGTTGAATAAGGGATGATAGCTAAAAAATAAAATTAAGACATGAGAGAGGAATATATTGGGAGAAGGAGAAAGGGAGAAATAGATTAGGGTAAATTATCTCATATAAAAGAGGCAAGAGAAAACTGTTACAATGGAGGGGAAGAACAGGAAAGTGAAAGGGAATAGGTCAACCTTACTCACTTTGGATTTGGCTTGAGGGAAAAACATACACACTCAATTTGGTATCTTAACCCTACAGAAAAGTAGGGGGTAAGGGAATAAGAGGAGGGATGATAGAAGGGAAAGCAGATTGGGGGAGAGGGTAGTTAGAAGCAAACACTTTTGAAAAGGGACAGGATCAAAGTAGAAAATAAAGTAAGTGGGGTCAGGATAGGATGGAGGGAAATATAGTTAGTCTTTTACAATATAACTACTATGGGAACATTTTGAGTAACCACACATGTACAACCTATATTGAACTGCTTGTCTTCCCAGTGGGGATGGGTGAGGAGGGAATAAGGGAAAGAATCTGGAAATAAAGTTTTGAAAACAAATGTTAAAAAAATTTTTTAAAATTTTTTATATGCAATTGGGGAATAAGATATACAGGCACTGGGGTATAGAAATCCATCTTGCCCTAGTAGAAAGTTGGAGGGGGGGATGGGAGAGGATATAAGAGAGAACAGCTTGGGGGAAGGGGTATTCAGTAAGCTCGCTATATTGGGATTGGGAGTAGGGGAAAGATGGGGAGGAAATTTGTAGCTCAAAATCTTGTGGAAATGGATGCTGAAAACTAAAAATAAATAATATAAAAAAGGAAAACATTTGAGTAAACAAATAGTGTGCAATTTTATGGAAAGCTTCATGACTGACTATTGATTGATTGCATATAATTGAATTCACAATTGACCTCTCTTCAAGTAGCTGTGTAAATTGAAAGGGATAAAAAAGGTACTGGTTGAATGTTTTTATCCCATGTGGCTAAGAAGAATATGTGTTCTTGTACTATAAAATAATTACCCAAGGGTTTTAATTCCAGTATCTTAAGATCTAATCTATATCTACCACTTTATGATCATTAAAATAAAGGCAGAAAAAAATGTCAAAAAAATAGCACTTGATGCATTAACACAAAATATAGCACTGAAGGCTCTCCTGAAACAAAATGTAGTCCATAAATATAAAGAGAAAACAGAAATCCAGGGCAGGTATGGCTACAGAGATAGCTTTGTTTAGTGTGGTTGGTACTGACATGAGACTAGGGAGATTTATCAACAATCAATTAACCAACACACATTTATTAAGTGCCTATTATGTGTCAGGCACTGTTCTAGGTGCTAGTGATAGAAAAATAAAAGGAAGACAGCTTCTCCCTCAGAGTTTATATTTTATGGGAGACATAGAATGCCTTAACATGTATTTTGTTTGGGAGGTAGTACTAACAACTTGGGAAATCAGGAAAGGCTTTTTAAAGGAGATGACATTTGAACTGAAGCTTAAAGGGAGTCAGGGTTTCCAAGAGGCAGAGGTGAGAAGCAAGGGCATTTCACACATGGGGGACAGTCTGTGCAAAGGTACAGAGAAAAGAAATGAGAAATCATGTATAGAGCACTTCAGCTTGTCTAAGCTATGGAAAATGTCCTACATGCAATACAAACAAAAGGATTCACTATCAGCAGTGAAATTGTCTAAATTTCCAGGTAGTTTTATATTAATTGCATAGAGCCCCAGAGAAATATAATGCCTTCCTCACCAAAATTTACAGCAATGCTAAAGAGATTGGTCTAAGTACTCACACTGGAAAAATATATCTTGCCCAAACTATGACATGCAGCTAGAAGTTTTTTCATTAACATATTCATCAATCTTGAATGGATGTTATGCATTGACTATAGAGCTGAACCTAGAACTGACTAGGAGTTTGAGCTGGATCACATTCATTAGATTGTAGGCTCCTTGAGGGCAGGACTCTCTTCTGCCTCTTCCTATATCCCAAGCACTTGACACAGTGCTTGGCACACAGTAGGTATTTAATAAATGTTTACTGACTAACTTATTACATTTGCATAATTGGACAGTGCATTTAACAAACCCAACCTCCTTTGTTGCCACAAAAACCCATCTTCTGATCATTATTATTTTCTTGGTGAAATACCTGTGGATGTAGGTATCTCTTTGAGGGGAGGTTAAAGATGACCAGTGAGAGTCAACCCCACCCTTTCTTCTCTCCTGGCTTTTTCTCCTGAGATACAATAAGTCACACCGAGTTAAAATGATTAGCCTATTTTAGGCTTAGGGACAATATAATGGTCCCTCAGCTCCATGGAATAGCTTTCTCTGCATCTGTACAGAGTTCATATTAAATAAAGACTTAGAAGCTATTTTAGAAATGATTCAGACAATCAGAAAGAAGATACTAATTTTCTCTAGTCACTTTTTACAATGTCTCCTATCTTCAGCACTGATGATCATTGCCTGTTGATGAACGGGAATGTGTCTGATTGTCTATATTTCACACAAAAGGAAGGGGAATGGGACGAACATTTATATAGTGCCTAATATGTGCTAGGTACTGTGTTAAGGGTTTTTTACAAAATATTATCTTATCTCACATTTTCCTATAAAACTCTGATATTTTAAATCAGAACTATGAACGTTAATCTAATTTGTGAAATTGCTTATGATTCTCATGCTGTACATTAGCTTCTGGGGCATCCTGATTAGCACATTAAGCTACTATAATTCTAACATAATCGAAATGTAACTTGACAGTATGCAGGACAGGTTCAACCTTGACTTACCAAAGCAATCTATCTCATATTTAAAATTACAAACTTATACATACATACATACATATATACATACATACTTATATACACTTCTCCATAAAGTGAGCAATTTTTCACCTGAAGTGCTGGTTATTGAAGAAGCTGGATAGCCAGAATTTTGGTTGTCAACAGACAAAGACTCAGGGTCTATATGTCCAGTGTACATATCTCCATTTTCTTGACCCACCTCAGGGTGTTCCTGTACAGCTCCTTCCAACCTGTCAGATATAGGCAGGTACTGTAACACCTGTGGACAAAGAACCAAATTAAGAAGGTTTTCCTAAGAAAGCTCTAGAATGAGGCTTAGAGATGTGACTTTATTTTACACACAGTCTATATATGTACATATATATGCACCTGACTTTGTTTATAAAAATACATATACACATATGTATACATGATACAGAAGGAGGTGAATGAAAAGGGAACTTCAGTAGCCAGAGCAAACATGAAGAACTCTGTTCTTTAGCCTGCTTTTCTCTCATTGTTCATAAATGCTTAATGAACAAATATAGCATTAAGCTAAAGCTACACTTTATAGCTTCACAAGCTTCCAAACAGTCATTGAAATGAAATTGCATTTATTATTTCTTCTTGATTTTTGTTAGCTCTGATGCTAATAGTTTTTGTGGATTTATTTTGTATCCTGCTACATTCGTTTCTTTATTGATTCTGTGGGGGTGTTTTAAGTATATCATCATGTCATGAGCAAATAGGGAGAACCTTATTTCTCCTTTGCTGATATTTATACTTTGTTTTTTGTTCTTGTCTTATTATTGAGCTGGCAATCTTAGACTCTAGCAAATAATAGTGAGGAGAAAGAGCATTCTTATTTCATCCCCTGCTAATAATGGCAAAGATTCTAGTGTTTTCTCTGCTGCCAATAATGCTAGCTCTTAGTTTTTTAGATAAATGCTTTTAATCACAGTAAACAAAAGCCTTTTCATGCCTATGCCTTCTAGGCATTTATGTTAAAAATGAGTGCAGCATTTTGTCAAAGGCTTTTTATGCATCTAATGTCTGTAGGCATCTCAAATTCAGCAGCTCCAAAACAACTCATCTTCCCTTACCCTCAACCCTCCCCCTCTTCCCAACTTCACTATTATTGTCAAGGGCACCATCATGCTACCAGTCACTCTGGTTTGAAACTTCAGAGTCACCCACAATCTCAATCCATTTCCAAACTCTTGCCTCTATCTTCATTTGATGTTGCTCAGTCGTTTCACTTGAGTCTGATTCTTTGTGACCCCATTTGAGGTTTACTTGGCAAAGATACTGGAGTAGTTTGTCTGGCGCAGATGAAGAAAGTTAGGCAAACAGGGCTAAGTGACTTACTCAGGGTCACACAGCTAGTAAGTGTCTGAGGCTAGTTGACATTCTATCCACTGTGCCACCTAAGCATCTCTTATATACATCTTTTTTTTCTCCACTCATACAACTACCTACAATACTACCTACCTACCTCTATGATTCTTAGACACTGATCTATTTGAAGTTCCTCAATTCTTATTTTCCTTATTCTCAGCTCCCAACTCACTAACTCCCCCTCCCAACCATTCTTGGAATGGACTCCTTCCTATAACCTCCATCTCCAGGCTTCCCTAGCTTCCTTTAAGACCCAATCTAAATCCTATTTTCTACAGAAGGCCTCTCCTGGCCCCTCTTAGTGCCAGTTTCTTCCTTTTGAGATTACCTGCCATTTTATATATACATAGTTGTCTGCATGTTGTCTCCCCTATTAGAATATGAATTAGAAGGCTCTCCTTGAGGGCAAAGATGTTTTCTATTTTTTTTTTTTATCCCTACCACAGGTCACAATGCCTAACACATGTAAGTGCCTAATAAATGTTTGGTGATTAATCAATGTGAGTTTTGTTATTTTTGTTTTGTTCATATGATTAATTATGCTAATTGTTTTTCTAGTGTTTAATTATCCTTGTATCCTTGGTATGAATCCAACTTAATCATAATGATTTATTCCTGCTGTTGTCTCCTTACAATAATTTTATCTAAAATTTTTTTTTCACCAATAAGTATTAAAGCAAAGTGAAATTGGTCTATGGTTTTCCTTTCCTTTGTCTCCCCGTGGTTTTGATAACAGGACCATATTTGGCTCATAAATGGAGATGGCAGATTGCCTTTTTCATTCTTGAGAATATTTATACCATAGGTATATTAAATGCCTTTTAAATGTATTAAAGACTTCATTTGTAAAACCACTTGGTCTAGGGTTTGTTATTTTGTTTTGTTTTGGCAGTTCATTTATAGCTTATTTGAATTCTTTTTTTAAGTTGTTCAGGATCTCTATTTCTTGTTTTATGAATTTGGGTATTTTATATTTTTGTAGATAATCATTCACTTTCTTTGAATTCTCAATTTTGCTGACATATAATTCTTTAACATAGTTTCATGTAACTCTTATTTACCTTCTGTATGCTATGAATTCATCTTGTTCATTTTTTTCCCCTGGCAATATGAATTTCCTCTTTCCTTTTTTTGACCAGGCTAGGCAATAGTTTATCCATCTCATTAGCCTTTAAAAAAAAAAAACCTCAGAGCTTAGTGTTATCAGTTGTAGTCTTTTTTTTTTTAGTGTTTTTTTACTCCTTGTTTTCATTTTAACATAATTATTGTTTTTGATTTATTCTTTGTCATTCATTATTTAGAATTTTGTTACTTAGTCTCTAAGTAGGTCTGTATTTTTTTGGCCTACGAATTATTCCCTTTATTGTTAATATTTTATTATGCTATGGTCTTTAAAAGATGTATTTATTATGATTGCTTTTTTTTTTTTTTTTGCTTTTTGGAGGGCAGTTGGGGTTAAGAGACTTGCCCAAGGTCACATGGCTAGTTTCGTGTGTGTGTGTGTGTGTGTGTGTGTGTGTGTGTTAAGTGTCTGAGGCTGGATTTGAACTCAGGTCCTCCTGACTCCAGGGCCAGTGCTCTATTCACTGCACCACCAAGCCGCCCCTATGATTGCTTTTTTACGTTTATGACTCAACCTGTAGCACATGATCAGTTTTTATAAAGGTTCACTGTCGTGCTGAGAAATACATAAATCTTTTAATAAATCTTTTTAATTCATAAGATACTTAGGTCAATTTTCCCACCAATCTAGTCAGCTCAATATTTTCCTTTTTGTCATATTTTTGTTGGATTTATTCCATTTTGAGAAAGGAATATCAAGGTCTCTTATTATGTTACTATTAACACATTTTTTTAATTTCTTCTAGCTTTTTGAACTTAGATGATAGACCAACTGTATATTTAATATATATGTACACATATACACTAAAGCTCAGAGGTTAAGTCCCTTGCCTAGGGTCACACAGCTAGTTAGTAGCACAAATGGGGGTGTTCTGGAAGTACTGCTTCCTCTACCTCTCTACTCCTCTACCCTCCCTATGACTGTCTAGGATAAATGCTAGCAATTAATTAATTATCATAACATAATTATGTAACATTCTATGGAAATTATAGCATAATTATATAATATAATCAATTAATTATTAGTTAAGGTATTTTGATATTAAAGTAGCTCAAGAAAGGCTCATATAATCATAGATTTAAAAACAGAAGGGACCATAGAGGTTATCTAGCTGAAATGTCTCATTTTACAGATAAGTAATCAAGCCCAGGGAAGAAAAGGGGCTTGCCCAAGGTCATAGAGGTAATAAACAGCAGAGTCAAGAGTTAAACCTAGGTTCCCAAATCCAGAGCTCTTTCCATTGACTAGAGAAACTTAATTCGGCATATATTTATGGGGTCCCTTCTACCTCTAAATACCTAGTTTATGGTAGCTAAATAAAGATGATGCAGAGGAGTTGTGAATTGTGGAGTAGGGAGAAGAAGAAGCTCAGAGCACATAGCCTCAGTTTTCTCAATAAAGTAGTGAAGGGTCCTTGCTGAGAGAAAATGGAAAGAAGGTGGTATAGGGATATTAAGGAAAGAAAAGGGTTGTAATAGCTGCCATAGGGAATGTGACAGGGGCAATCAGATAAGAAAGGGAGGTTTTCTGTGCAGCAAGAAGGGCCCAACTGAGAATGGATATCATTAATTTATAGTTGACCCAATCAACATAGCTGGGTTGTTTAGTAGCATTGTTCAGTAGCGTGAAGTTACATAAGGGGTGTAGAAGGCAAATGGTAGCAGTAAGCCAAGTATGGAATTTGGGAAGGTATTAAGAATAAAGGGAAAAGAGAGCAATGGATTCAAAGGTAGAGGGCAGAATAATGTGAATTGGTCAGTCAGTCAACTAGCATTAACCAAGCAGCTACTATGTATGTGTATGGTTTGTCCTTTGTTCTTGAAGAAGACCAGGACATCAGGGAGCTGATGACATGACCTGCAGTTGACTTCAGTGAGGGAGGGTTGTTTAAGGTCACCAGCTGCACTTTCCCCTCCAGAGCCACCTGGGTTCAGTGGCCAGATACTGATCAGGACTACTGGAGATGGCCCAGGATGTAGTGGAAGATCCTGGCCTTTTCAAGTTTTCACTTTGAGTGAGGTAACACGCATCCAGTGAATAGGCCTCTTCAAGAAGTGAGTCAAGGGATGGGCCCTTTAACAACAACAACAACAAAATCAAACTGGGAGGGGAGAACCCCAGAGCTGCTGGCCAAAAGAGAAAGAGTTACTATTTACATTCACACTGAGCCAGGAGGGTCCAAAAAATAACCATTAAGTGGTACTTGGGCAGGGACATATTGTTGTCCAATCTATGAGATCCAGAATGAATTGGGTTTAAGGGGAAGGCAACTAGGTGGTGTAGTGGAAAGAATGGATAGAGCCCTAGATCTGAATTCAGGAAGACTCATCTTTTTGAGTTCAAATCTGGCCTCAGAAAATGTACGATTCCAGGGTTTGCCTCAATTTCCTCATCTGTAAAATGAGCTAGAGAAGGAAATTGCAAACTACTCCAGTGTCTTTGCCAAGAAAATTTCAAATAGGGTCACAATGAGTTGGACATGAGTGAAATGACTGAGTAATAAACATAGAGGCACTGGACTTAGCTCTGAGGATAAGCTTACAGTCTACCTGACCACTTGATCAAGACTGTGGAAGCTGAGAAGTTGGGCCAGCATAGGGTTCAAGGACTTGGAGAAAAGGGAGTAGTGGAGAAATTAGATGTCCCAGTAAGTACTAAGAATAAATTTAGGAGTGAAGCAGAGGTTTAGGGAGTTAAGATCAAGGACAGGAATTTCAGCATTTAGGATCATGGAGGTAGGATGGTTATGGGTGATGGTAACATGCCAAAACTTGAGTTTAAAAACTGAGGCATTTTGAGTTTCTGCTTAGTTGTAATTCTCCTAATTGGTGAAAAGAATGATAACAATGCTGAGTGCCTACATGAAGAGCTTTAGAGTAGAAAGACATTTTTTTCATTCTTGCTTTGAGAGAGAGAGAGGCATATATGCACAAATGATCCCAGATTCTCTTCAAGAAGAGACTCATGGAAAGAGGGAGGGAGGCAGGGAGAGAGGGAGGGAGGGAGGGAGAGAGAGAGACAGAGAAAGAGAGTGAGAGAGAGAGAGAAAGGAGAGATTGATTTTCAGAAGGAGCAGACATGTAGAGGAGCTAGCTCTTCAGTATTTCCCTGATTTCCAGTTTGACTCCATAGAGACTTGAGGGGATTTCCCCTTGAGTGAGATGAGGGCCTCCCTCAGTTAAACTGAGATATTTCACTCCCATATGAAAAGTTCATTCATTCTTGTGTATTTTTCTGGTCTGGTCTAATTGGGCTTACACATACACCTATTTGATGAGCTCAGAAGGGGAAAAAAGATGGTTGATATTGCTTGAGTGACAAAAGACAGTGAGAACTAGTCTAGAAAGGTTTCTTGGAGGAGGTGAGAGACATGGTATTCATTGTCACCTTCCTAAAATGGATAAATGGAGCAGAGATACATTGTCAAACAAAGTATCATAGATCATTTTCATAGGTGTATTATAGTCACACTCTGTCTCCAACCTGTATTTCTAGAGAATGCTCACATTACCCTCTCTCACATACTCTATATTCTAGTCAAACTTACCTACTTATTCCTTGTACACAACCTATCAATTTCCACCTCCATCTCTCTGCATGGCTCTTCCCTCTTGGAATCCCTTTTTTCTCTCAGCCCAAGGGCCATTTCCTATAAGAGGTAATTCTCCTAGTTGTAATTGCCCTGCCCCTGAAATTACTTAATCTATAAATCGTATTTACTTATCTCTGTACAACTTGTTTCCACAAGTAAAATAAGCTTCTAGTGGTCAGGGACTGTTTCCTTTCTGTCTTTTATTTCCCAGTACCTAGCACACAGAAGGAGTTTAATAAATGTTTGTGGATTTGCATAAATGGGTATATCAGGGGCAGCTAGGTGATACAGTGGATAGAGCACCAGCCCTGGAGTCAGGAGGACCTGAGTTCAAATTTGGCCTCAGACACTTGTTGCATACTAGCTGTGTGACCCTGGGCAAGTCACTTAACCCTAATTATTTCACAAAATAAAGTAAGATAAATGGGTATTTTAGTTACTTCTCTTATTACCCTCAGGTAGCTGTGAATGTCTTTAAGTGAATGTAGGTGACATACTAGCCACTTGGTATAGATAACCAGATCTTCTTGTGTTACCAAGTGCCCAGGATTGTTCTTTCCCGTGAGTAAGTTTTCTCGGGCAACAGCCAACCTCTCAGCTCTCTGAACAGCATCATTGTACTCCTGCATAATGTGCCCAACCTGCTCCTGTTTAAGAGAAAGATACAGACAGAACTGGACTCTCCACTTTCATCTATAATTTTCTCTGCAATTTCATTCAACCAATATTTACTAAATGTGCACAGAGAGGGAACAACTCTCATTTACATAATACTTTAATTTTTATAGAGGGATCTCCTCCCAACTGAGTCAGGTATCACATGCTTTTATAGGTGAGGAAACTGGTTCAGAGAAGTTATCCAAGGTTACATTGCTAATGTCAGCAATAACCTTTGAACCCCAGCTTTTCTTAAGTTCAGTACTCTCCCTACAATAACATCATTGTGTCAGTGGCTAATAAGGGGCTCTTTTTTTCCAAGGTTCTTCCACACTCTATAAGAGTCTGGGAAAAGGGGAAAGATCACATTCTTAATATCTGGGGGGGGGGGAAGGAGAGAACTCCAGGAAAGAGTTAATTTGGGGGGCTTCATTCTTCAGCTATTGGCTTTGGTAGTAGGAATCTGCTGTTGAGTTTACTTTAGCACTGAATGAATTGTGCTCAGGTGAAGAGACAAACAGTTTCTGCAAAGAAAAAGCATTTCTCCGCTTGTTTCATGGGCGACAAATCCCACTCAGGTGCATTTTTAATAAGTAAATAGGCAGTCCTGGGACACCAAGATTTGCTGCCACATCAACCAACAGCAGGTTCATCTATGAATTTCTAGCCCTGACTTTGAAATTTGACAACCTTCTTTGGGACTTGCCACTTGGATTTTAAAGAGAACGTCACATCTCATGGAATGCCACATAGGCTCATCTCGTCCTGAGGCTTCCTACCTGGTAAAGAGGATAAAGTTGTTCCATGACGCTGCTATGCTGACAGAACCTCTTCCACCTAAGCATGTGTAAGTATTTGCTCTGGATCAACTGGGTAATCCTCTCTGTGTAAAACTTTAAACAACAAGCACACATTAACATTGACCAGCAGACTCTGTTCATGTTTTGAAGATGGATCAGGAGCCTGAGAGCAATGAAAGCAGGCAGAACTATCTCAGTAACTCTAGTGCCTAGCAGTGTCTGGCATATAGTAGGTGATTAATAAATACCTGCTGACTGTATAATTGATTGATGAGTTCTGAAAACAACAACAATAATAATGATACCTAATGTTTATATAGTGCTTACTATGCACCAGACACCGTGTAAAACACTTTGAAATTGTTATCTCATTTGATCCTCCCAATAACCCTTGGGAAATAGGTACTGTTATTGTCCTCATTTTATAGATAAGAGAATTGAGGCAGATGGAGGTTAAAGGACTTGCCCAGAGTCACACAGCTAAGTAAGTAGCAGAGGTTGGATTTGAACTCGGGTCTTCCTGACTCCAGGCCCAGTGCTCTATCTACCAGGCCATGTAGTTTCATACAATGTGAACATCATAACATCATAGGTTTTCAGCTGGAAGAGACCAGAGAGACCAGTTAGTCCAACTTCCTCAATTTATAGACAAGGAAACTGAGTCCTAGGGAGGTTAAGTGATTTGTCCAATGTCACACAAAAGTCAGAGGTAGGATTTGAACTCAGGTCCTCTGCCTCCAAATCTAGTGTTATTTCACTGTATTTTTCTCTCCTACGAAATTAAAACCCAGCTCAAACTCACTAGCCATGATGCTTTTTCAAAAACTAACTGGCACTTTTCATCTCTATGACCTGCTAAAATAACAAGAGTCAAAACCAGGGCAGGGCAAATAGAGCTTTGTCGCAGAGTACAGATTTTAGAAGATAACGAAAGCACTGATGATGCTTTAGCAGAAGGAAGACCATACAGTTAAACTTTGTTACAATGTTCTAAATCTATGATTTCATAAGTTTTTGGAACTACAAGTGTTGAAACCATTTCTACTGAGAAACCTCTCTGTAACTTGGAATTTTACAGAGTTGCCTAAGGTATTGAAAGGTCAAGTGACTTGCCCATGGTCACATAACTGGTAGGTATTAGTGATATCACTTGAACGGAGCTCTCTCTGACTCTGAGGCTGACCCCTCTAATCATCAGCCACCTCACTTCTAGCAAGTTAGCAAGAAAACTTAGTTGAAGTAGGAGGCTACCAGGTGACCACTTGTTTCATTTAGGTAGCTAGGTGGCTTAGTATATAGAGAGCTGGGACTAGAGTAAGACCTGGGTTGAAATCTGACCTGACATTTACTAGCTACATGACTCTAGGCAAATCACTTAACCTCTGTTTGCCTCTGTTTCCTCAACTGTAAAATGAAAATCATAACTACTTCCCAGGGTTGTTGTAAAGATCAAATGAGATAATATTTTTAAAGCACTTATCATGGTGCCTGGCACATGGTAGGCATTATATAAATGCTTATTCCCTTCCCATCCCAAGCAAGCAAGCACCTCCCTGGTTTGATCTGCCTGCCTCATTTACGTTGGCCCTTCTCTCCCTTTTTTCAGTCTTCCACCCTTCCCCCTCCCACTTCCCAAGCTCTTTCTTCTTGTGACTTGGTATGCTGGTTTAAGGGCGCATTTCATACTCATGCCCCAGGAAAGTTTAGACTATTCTAAGTGACAAAGACCCAGACGTGGCAAATAATTTCTGTTCCAAAGTTTTATCAATGACTTAAAAATTTGACAAACTCTGTAACTTCTGACCTGAAAACTTCCTTAAAAAATGAAGTTATTATGATCATTTCAAAAGTAAGATTACAGCTGTTAACCTGAGGTCTGATGTTTTAGTTATGTGTGGAAACAGTCATGGTAGCCAGCTATGACAGTAAAGGGAACTAAAAGAAAAGGTGTATACAAACCAGGCTCTCAAATAAGTAAGCTAATCATCTAGGGAAAATTTTTCTCTCTGGCTTGGAGAGAAGCCACATGTTTAGCTTTGAGTAGACTAAAGGTAAAAACCAGGTTTAGCCCTGCAGAAGGAAACAGACACTTACCTGGTGGAGAAGCAAAGGTAAATTTTCAACTGTGTATTCTTTCCTTAAACAGCTTTCTAGCTCCCTCTGCAGGACATCTGCTTGAACAACAAGGGGCTTTGATTCAGCCACCTAAACATCAGAGACAAAGGTAACCCACCTCAAACACAATAAAAGACGGATAAAAAGGAGACGAAATAAAATGATCAATATGACATAATAGGAAAATTTATCTACTTCATTATTCATCTTCCTTCCTTGCTTCTTTCCTCTATCTCACCCATACGTGGAGTAACACATTGGTCTTCATTACTTCCTTCTTTCCTTCCTCTTCACTTTCTCCCTTCTTCCCTCCCTTCCTTCCTCCCTCTCTTTTCCTCTTCTTTTTTCGAACAACACATTATACTACTATGCAAAAGTTTCCAAATGGCCAAGTATAATAACCGAAATTAAGAAACTATAAAAACTCTCCCAAAAATGTTTTTCCAGGAAAACAAAGGCCCACACCAACCCAATAAGATTGGAATTGCTTCATTTTTTCCTTTCACTTAATTAAAAGCAAAATAAAATCCTTTGCTTGCCAAAGGTTCTCTTCTTTACTTTTGAAATGTTTACTTTAATAACTTTTTTGGTATTAAAAAGGAAAGAGTATAACTATAATAAATTACAGAGGACTAAAGCTTTGCTGAAATAATGAATGGATTGCATTAACTTGGAAGCAGATACTTTGAATAACATTCATTTTATAATATAATATCATACAAATATCTTTCATTATTTGTTCTTTTCAATATCATATCCTAGCACATGGTATGATTATTCCCTGTCAAGGATAGGTAGATAACACCTTCCTCTTCCATGAGAAACAAGTTATAAATTTTGCCTCTGCAACCCACTCGGCTGGCTGGAGAGGGGAGTAGAATTAGGGGGTAAGAGATTTAGGAGAAGTTATTTCCTTCTGATCTGAGACACTGATGGATTCAAGTTTGTGAGAGGATGGTCTGTGAAGAGCTCTCAGGTGCAAGTTTTGGTAAAGTTACCTGCTCAACTCACAATCACTGCCCTATATTGCCCCCTGTATCCCTGCATCCCCAGGCACAAGGAGCTTCTGCCAACAATTTTTAATAAGTAGTTTTCAATAACAGTGTTCTTCATCTACTCACTTACCTGTAAGCTTTTCCTCAATGCCAGTTCCCTCTCTTTTCTAAAGTAAGAAACATCCTTTGGTAACCTGATAGAGCTGTAAAAAGATTTATGTAAACGAAGAATGTTACACATACTATAACAGATAGCAAGTAGTGCTGGAATGAGTCCCTTGTGTGGCAGTATATTCAGACCAGAGCTGACAAGCTCTTTGTGAGGATAAATTGTAGCCCCTACCTCTCAGACTTGTTGTGAGAATTAGATGAAATTATTTATGTAAAGTGATTTAAAAACCTTAAAGCATATATAAACGTTATCTATTACTATCTTATTTCCTTAAGTGTAATTTACTTTATGTAGAAGTTAGTGACAAACTACCTTGCTGAAAAATTCTTTATTGTTCATTCTTTTCAAACTTATTATGAGAATCAAGATCAAATCAAATTAAAATACTTTAGAAGATAACTTTTCTTAAGGAGCATAATCATTGCAGCTTACATCTAAATAACACATAGTTGTGAATTATTATCTCATTTGATCTACCCAGCAACCCTGTGAGGCCATTAATAGAAGTATGAATGCCTTTATTTTACAAATGAAGACAAGGGAGTTCAGAGATGTTATGTGACTTCTAGTAGATCACAGATACAGAACTGGAAAGGATCAGCTATTCTTTTTCATTTGACACATGAGGCAAATGAGGACCATCACAGGGAAATGGCTTGTCCAAGATCACACAGGGTATTAAGTGGTAGAGCTGGGATTTGAACCCAGGTTTTGTAATTCCACATCCTGTAGTCTTTCCACTACACCACACACAACTAGAATGGGTGGAGCTTCATTTTGGAGATGGTCCTGGGCTGACCATGCTTCATTCTCCTCCTAGCTTGACTTCCGATTCCCAAAACTTTGCCACCATGACAGTCTCACCCTAAAATTGCCTTCAGTGCCTGGGACCTTCTCACCAAGGAGCATCCCTCCATCTCTCCAGCCCCCTTGTCCCATTGGTGAGTTCTTTCTGTGGACTCCATTTTGGGGACAGAATCCAGGCCAGCCATCCTCCATTCTTGTCTCAGCTCTGCTTCTGACTCATGGGATTTTGCTTTGGCACAGGCACCTACCTCCTCCCTCCCCTTTTAGCTCCCTTTTGGGTATTGTCTTCCCTCTTTAGAATATAAACTCCTTAAGGTTAGGGAGGCATCCCTAGCTCTTAAGCTGAGTTCCAGGCTCTTAAAGAATGCTTGATAAATGCTTGTTGCCTTGTTTTGCCTTGCTTTGAGCTGTAACTTGAGCCTGAGGTCTTTTGGTTTCAAGATCAATGTTCTTGTTTCTATGACATGATACAGACCTCTTGTCTATGCCTAATGATGGCACAATGATTACACTTAGGAGTCATTTTCTACTTTGTTTCAGCAAGACATTACTTTTACCTGTAAGGCCAATGAGGTGATCTCTTAAGAGCTCCATGTTCTTGTATTTCTGTCTTAAGTTCAGTCAACTGAACCTCCAGCTCTTTTTCCAACTGCTGGATCCTCTCTGTGGAAGCGATCTTATAAATTTCATCCATGTTCTGTGTTTTATCTGTTGACTCTGTTGGGAATGCAGTACAAAGTCGATAGCTAACTCTCCCCCTGGTCATTGATTGTTAGCCCTTATGAAGGCGTCTTTCTACATACATCCTTTCAAGAAAAGCCCTCAGATAAGTAGAAAGGTGTGTGTGACAATTTAAGATTTAAACAATCACACTAGACAATTATAACTTTTCCCCCCTGGATCTGTGATTTCATTAAAGCTAGGAGCTCTAGAAGAACTCCTTCTACCAATGGAGACCACCATTTTCTCTGCAACTTACAGTCTGATAGAATGACTTGGTGCAATGAGCAGTTAAGTAACTTTGGACTACACAGCCAGGATGTGTCTGAGACAGAACTTGAAACCACATGTTGCTGACTTCAAAGCCAACTCAAACCATTCCACCAGTTTACCTTTTTGTGACTGAAATAATACAAGTAAAATGTTTTATAAATGTCAGCTATTATATGAGGAGTTTTATACACATATATGTATATATAGACAAATGTATATATAAAAACATATTTGTGGATATATGGATACATACAGAATATATACAATGTGTATGTATATAATAGATTAATATGTGTGTATATATACAATAGATAAATAAATACATATACACAAGTATAAATTTATTGTTTAACACTGAAGAGGTGGGAAAATGTATACCTAAGTGACTTTGGGGAAACCTTTAATATTTCTTCACCAATAAACATTCTTTTAAATCAGAAGATATGTATCCTATCATCATTACCTTTTCCTCATCTATTTTATCTATATGCCCTTGCATGTCTCATGACTACCAGAGTCTGGAAAATTCCATCTATGTTCTTTTCATGAAATTTTCTAAATAAAACCTCAACAGAAAAGGCACACAATGCAAACCACTCCAATGCCTAAAGGTAAACTAGGGAAGTAGGAAAGAATTTCTTAGAAGTTCATAGATTGTACAATACAGAAAGAACTTCAGAGATCATTTAATTTCTCTCTTTTTAGAGATGCATTATGACGATAAGCTCCAGGATGATTTTAAATGCTTCTCCCTCATAGTTATGGGTAGATTTATAAGAGTTTGAGAACTATCTGGCATTTTGGGATTTGCAGTGCAGAAGGACAGACACCCCCAAATCTCTCTCATTGCTGAGATGGAAAAGCTTATTCCTCTAAACTACAGTCCCAGGATGCCAGGTAGTTTTCAAACTGCTGTTGTATTACTATTATTATCATTATTACTCTTACATATAGGAAAGAGGATTTGATTTCACTCTATGGTGAACTCCCAATGGGGAAATTTATTCTACCCTGAGTAGATCAGAAAGCCTTCTATGAGATTAGTAGATCAAGTAGAGAATCATTGCCTGAGGTACAAAACAGTGACTTGCCTGAGGTCCTTTAACTAGGAAGTATCATAAGTAGGATTTGAACCCAGGTCTTTCTGACTCCGGGCTTAGTGCTATATCTACTATACCAGCTGTCTATTACTGTTATTGTCATTATTGATAAATAGAACTTATAGGATGCATGACATGACATTATAACAAGGCTTCTAGGACCACCATTAAACATGCCCTGGACCATTCACTTTCTGAAACGATAATTGTGTGTTCTAGGGTTTCTTTGGAGAAGCTAACTTTTTTCTTCTTAAGACTTCATGAATGTTAAGTTGCTTTGAGGAGGGTGCTCTTCACCTCATCTGTGAAAATCAGTTGTTGTCTCAAAGCCAAGACCAGCTTGTAACCTTCTTTCCAGTTGGAGCCAACTGTATACTACAGGGTCTGCCACCACACACCTGGGGTGTTCCTTCTAAACAGTTTCATCTTGGAGATGCAGAAGTGTGGCCAGCCTTGGCATGCCTGACATAGACATAAGCATAGCTGGAACATGTCCCCTGACCTCTAGGAGTTGGAAGAAAATCACAGATTCACTCTGATTTGTCTCCTCCTTCCTGAGCAACCGGACTTGGCAATTTGTCATTTACTGAAAACAAAAATGCTTGCACCACCAAATTCCCTTCCTTCCCCATTGAACCTTGTTTCTGGGTAAACAGATTTGGGGGTCCAGACCTGTAATTTCATTGGTACAGGGAAGATCCAGTGAGGAAACTTCCTCTACCAATGCAGATTAACAACAGCTCCATGTAATGGTAATGGAAATTTGAAGATCTTTCCTGCCCTTTAATAGATTTAAGGGGGAGTTTGAAGACCTCCCCTGCTTTGAAAGTAAACTCTGCCCCCTAATAGCTGAATGTAATCACTTGGAGCCTGTGATGGAAGGAATTTGCTAAAGAGTGGAGCAGAGCCCACAGGAAGCTTCCCTGCTGGGAAGATAAACTGCCTCCTGATAGGCTGGATGTAGTCACATGGAGCCTGTGGTGGGAGTAGTTTGCTGAAGGGAAGCAGAACCCACAGGAAGCTGGGAATCAAAGCCAGAGAGACCGTGGGAGAGAGAGGTGCTCAGGCAAAGATAGAGAGAGGTTTGTGAGTAAATATTGATCTTGTATTGGTTTGTGGAAAGGCTGAAGGATGCTGTGGCTCTCAGCATTATTATGGCTTCTGAATATCTTTGGTAATATAATGGAATCAGCTTACTGGTTTGGGGATTCGGTTTCCTGGTATCTAAATAAATGTTTCAATTCTGTCCTCTACATGGAGAGTTTGTTATATTTTGCAATCAAACTTCATGCGATATTTATAGTCATGGTCTTTATTGTGATCATGGGCACTGTAAGTACTGCATTGGTACTACACTCCACAATTTAGTTTTATTGAATATGCCAGGACGTGGAAAAGCTACGTAAGCTGCCCAAAGTCACATAACTGCTATGTGTCAGAGACTTGATCTGGGCCCAGGTCTTCTTGGCTCTAAGGCCAGTGCTCTACCTCCTTATACCACATGCCCAAATGAGATGGTTTTGCTAAGCATGCTAATTCCAATTTTTTCCTGTGTTCATGCTACTCAACTTTTTCGTACAAATTTCCTCTAGTGATATATTACAAATGAACTTCAATTGCTTTCCACAATTCACCATAAGCTATAGGTAAGCTGTGATCTCCACTGGTGGAGACAATTCCCACAGCAAGGAAAGTGATAATCCCTTTGACTAGCCAGAGGTCTCTCTCCCAGCCTGGCTCTGGTTACACAATGCTAGTACTTAAGGCTTAACTCCATGCCAGTTCTAATTAGAACTGGCTAAAACTCCCCCCACAAGCTTGCTGATACAGCACTGTTAGAAATCTACCTTTCTCATACTAAGTAGGCCTTCTTGGTTTGACACTTATCACCCCATGGGGAACAGAGACAGGACAGCTGCATGTCAGAGCCTTTATCTGAAAACCTGCCCCCTCCTTCCTGCTGTCCATTTGTCCATATCCTGGGTATGTTTACCCTGAAGAAGAGAAGATTAAGAGGGGACATGGTTGCTGTTTTCAAATATTGCAAGGTCTGTCAGATGGAAGTTAGGATTAGACCTGTTTTCTTTGGCACCAGAGGACAAAACTAGATCAAAGAGCTAGAAGTTACAAAGACTTTTTAAAAAATTTAGACTGTTGGAAAAAAAGAAAAAAGAAAAAAAAGACCCACCCAAAAACCAAACCCCTTAACAGCTAGAGTTGTCCAAAAATTGAATGGTCTGCCTCAGAAGGTGGTGGATCCTTACTAAATGTTGTCTTCCAGCAGAGGACAGAAGACAAATTATCAGAGATGTTGTAGTGGAGGTTTCTTTTAGGTTAGTGGGGACGACTGGTGAGTGGTGTGCACTATATAAACATTAGGTTTACAAAGCACTTTATATGTATCACCTCTTTTGATTTCCCTACAACAACACTGTGAGGTGGGTGCTATTATTACTCCTATTTTACAGATGAGGAAACTGAGACTGGGAGAAGTTAAGTGACTTGCTCAGTAGACTCACACAGCTACTAAGTGTCTATGATAGGATTCAAACTCAAGTCTTCATGACTCTAAGCATAGCACTCAAAAAATTCTGTGATTCTATGACCTATACCCCATAAAGATATACCTCTTTCCATGATTCCCCCAACACTGTCAGGTGATAGATTCTTTTTTGTCCCAGACATATTTTCTACATTGCTACTTTTATTCCTTAAACAAGAATGAGTAAGGCTATCGTTGGGTAGTTTTATAGAAATCCTCAATAAATATTGCATAACAAAACAAATCTAAATTCTTTCTTATTATTCCCTTTTCCATATAAAGTTAATTTTCTCAAGTTTGTCTAAGTTCATTTCAAGAAATGTCATAAACATGATTCCCAAATGCTTAAAATGAAAATTAATACACATATGCAGCTTAAATTACTTCCTGAGTAGACAAATGTGCCCAGCAGATGCCTAGGGCACTTCTGGGGCCCAATAAATGCTTATTGTTATTGCTACTAGAAGTAAAATATTGTTGAAACCAACATTTGCCACATAGTGCTATCCTTTTAATTGGGAGAACAGTCAGGCAGCTACCTTAACAGCTGCATTCTAGCAGTCAGACAAAAAGAACTGTGCCAAGAGACACTGGTTAATTCTCTTCCTAGAGGACAAACAATCTGTGTTGGCTTTCTGACCAAATTCTCTCCACATGGATTTCTGAGCCCAGAGCTGAGAACATTCAAGCTTAGAGATTGTTTATTTGTTGTTTAGTTGGAGGATAACACTTTAGTCAGATACAGACTTCAGAATAACTAAGGCAAGGAGGGATCAGACCATGACACCTGTCTTCAGAATGGAAGCCATCAGAGAAGGATCAATGCCTGTCTAGCCTTTTAGACTTGCTTAGAAAGTTAACATACCACCCTTCAGAGAGAGTAAATTCTCAAAAACAGCCCAGGAAGCGCTTTGTAGAAAGATGGCACAACCATTTTCACTTAAGTGAATGCCAGAATTTCCAATGGCCAGTGGAAAAGCTTACCCCATTGGAGCTTAACTCTTCTATTCTTGAGACTCTCCAGGGATGGAGACCCCATAGTTTCCTCAGTAGCCCATTTAATTGTTTTGTCATGCTGACCTACAAGAAGGTCTGCTTTTTGTCCGAATGAAATCTCTTCTACTTTAAACCCATGTCCTTCAGCTTGATCCTCTAAGGACATGGGAAACAACTGGTTGGCATCCCAATCACAGAAACCCTTCACATACTTGGAGACAGTTAATCTTAGCTTTCTCTTTTCTAGACTAAACAATCTCTACTGCTTTGACCTCTCTCCATAGGATTTATTTTTCCATTCTTTTAATCACTGGGTACTTTTCTCAGAATCCTTTGCTGTTTTCTTTAGAAGACTTTTTAAAGTACCCCCTCCAGAATTTTTCTACCATGCCCCAGAACCCTCTTCATACTGAATGCTCATTCCAGCCCTGTAATTCACACATTGGAAGCACCCTCCGCCCCTTCAGTCTCTTCCCTGTTACTTGATGGCTTCTCCTAGAACTTCCATTTAAAGAGGGAAGTCAAGTCAACTAATGTCTCTAATCTTCTCTAGCTTGCATTCTGGACTTTCTCTATCATGTTCCCCAAGTTAGGTACTTCCACCTCCCTTTTTAGCTTCCTTTTATGTGTAGTTCTCCCCCATTAGAATGTAAGTTCTTGAGGTAGGAACTATTTTTGTGTTTATATTTCTAGCACTTAACACATCGCCTGGTACACAGTAGGCACTTAATAAATGCATGTTGCCTGACATAGGGTTGACTCAATGGCTTGCTGGACAATCAGTTTTGCTTTGAGAAACTCACACACAATTAGGTTTGTTCATTCCTTTGGTTCTCCCAAAGGACACTGTTAAATCTTACCTAAGGGAAGTAAGGAATTAATAGCTCAGTAACTGTTTAAGTAAACACATCAGTTTAAACTTATAGTAGCTA
Organism: Petaurus breviceps papuanus; assembly: GCF_028583685.1. Classification (NCBI taxonomy): domain Eukaryota; kingdom Metazoa; phylum Chordata; class Mammalia; order Diprotodontia; family Petauridae; genus Petaurus; species Petaurus breviceps. The sequence continues at coordinate 43,567,968 of NW_027187391.1, forward strand.
TATAAAAATAAAAGGTAATGCATAAAAAATTAAAAATATGATTAGTAAGTTTTGACACTCGAAAAAATGTGCTTCCTTTTTAGGTAATCAGTAGAAGTGCTTTAGCCAATGATGATCTGTCAGAATCTTAGAAAAGGAATTCCTTCATCAGATAAGAATTCTGATTCAATGATCCTAAGTTCCTTTGTGAGTCTAAGGTTACTAAACAGGATTGGAGGAAAGGGTAACATCTACACTGTAGTGTACTCTGGGAAAAAATATCTGATTGAAACATTAAAGTTGGATTGGCTTGGTTAGTCTGTACATGAAATTTTAAGTTCTGGGTGAGAAGGAATAAAGAAAGGCTAAAAATTATGGCGGTCAAACCAAATATTTTGAAACTTTTACTCTACTGTGGACCCAATAAAGTTTGGGATATGGGATAAGACCTATGATTTCACTGATATAGGGAACTCTCAGATAAGGAAATTTTCTTTGCCAATGCGGGTGGGTACCTCCTCTGCAACTCAGAGCCTCAGAGACCTCCCTGAAACACTCTGAGGTTAGGTAACTTACCCAGGTCACTTGGATATGAAGTAGGACTTAAGCCCACATCTTCCTGGCTCAATGCACTATGCAACACCACCTCTCTGACTAAGATTCACAGAATCTTAGGATTTAGCACTGGAAGAGACCTGAGAGAGATCAGTCAGTCCAATCTTTTCTGAAATGGACTAATCCTAAATATAGGATCAGAGATGTAACTGGATAATTTTTCCATCTAGGGCAAGCAGCATATTCTGTGGTCAAAGCCCGGAGCAATTACATGAATGTTTCCTAGTTAGTTGATGGGTAGAAAGAATGCCCTACAGGAAGAGGTAAAGACCCAAGGACATCATGAAACTTCTTGGTGGGAAGTTATCTCCTAGGGAGAGTAAGTGAGCTAGTTGTTAGCTTCCTACTTTATTCCTGACAACTAGATTCTAAGGTTGCTAGTTTCTTCCTTGTTAGGTTTGCAAGTTTGAGGTTGGGCTTCCCTCTAGGTATAAGGTTAGGTTCATAGGTTTATAGATTTAGGGTGAAAAGGGACCTTAGAGGGTGTCTGTTCCAACCTCTTCATTTTATCAATAAGTAAAACGAGGCTCACAGAGTTTGAGTGATTTACTCAGCTGTACAGGGAGGTCCCACCAACTGTAGCCTCTGCTGTGTCTCCCTTCCTCAGGAGATGCCACAAAACACAGAATGTCAGTCAAGCTGATTTTCCTCAGGGAAGCTCTAGCTTCTGAGTTTATCATCCTGTTATCTTGGCTCCACTTTGCCATAGCTCCCACCTGTCTGTGGACTTTGACGTGACCTCTTCATTTCCCACTTTGGGGCAAATTTTCTGCCCTGGTGAAGCATCTTGGTTCCACTTCTGGGAAGGATTACTATCTCATTCTTGTACAGTGCCATGTCACTCATCATTAAATGAACCCTGCAGTCAGCACATACAGGGCTGATGGACTCAAGTGAGGTATACCTCCAGAATCTGGGAATAGTACAGGAAAAGTTACCCTCTGGAATAGAAATGAAAAAAAAAAACCCAACCTGAAGATAGAATGGCATTGTATAATCTATCTTACTGGCACATATGCTATCACGAATGAATTTTGAGAATAGGTCTGACCTCCCCCATCAACTCAGTAAACTCCTGTGGCACCCTATTACCTTTAGGATCAAATATAAATTCCTCTGTCTGGCATTTAAAGCTTTTCATAACCCTGTCCCATCCCACCTTTTCAACAACATTACTACTTCCTATTTAAGGCCTTTCTTGACTCCCCTAGCTTCCAGGGCCTTCTCCTTTATATATTCCTGTCTATGTTGTTTTTTCCCATTAGAATGTCAGAATCTAGTCTAGTGACTGTCTAGTCTACAATAATAACAACTAGCATTTATATATAACTTTAAAGTTTGGAAAGTGCTTTAAAAATATTGCCTCATTTATCCTCACAACAATGCTGAGTTAGGTGCTATTATTAAGTGTCTTACAGATGAGGCAGATAGAGGTTAAATGACTTGCCCAGTATCACAGCTACTAACTATATGAGGCTGGATTTGAACTCAGGTCTTTCTGAATCCATGTCCAGTGCTCTATCCACTGCACTAGCTGCCTGTATTTATTAAGTGTTTACTATGTGACAGGCACTGTGCCAAGTGATAGAGATACAAAAAAAAGCAAAAAAAAAAAGTCTCTGGTCTCAAAGAATGTGTATTTTAATGGGAGAGAAACCATGTAAATATCTAGGTACACATAAGATGTTGTTTTTGAATCGTTTCAGTCATGTCTCCTTGTGACTCCATTTGGGATTTTTTTGGCAAATATACTGGAATGGTTTACCATTTCCTTCTCCAGCTCATTTTTCAGATGAGGAAACCAAGGCAAACAGGGTTAAGTGACTTGCCCAGGGTCACACAGCTATAGTCTGAGGCCAGATTTGAAATCAGGAAGATAAGTCTTCCTGACTCCAGGGTCAGCACTCTATCTGCTGTGCCTCTTATATTATATAGGGCAATCTGGAAAGATATTAGCAGCTTGCTTGGCAGTATGAGGGTGGAACCAGGAAAGGCTTCCTTCAGAAGGTTTTATTTGAGTTATATCTTGAGGGAAGACAGAGAAACCAAGAGGCAGAGGTGAAAGGGCAGAGAATTCTCTGCATAGGGGCCAGTTAGTGCAAAGGTACAAAGATAAGAGATGGAGTGTTATGTTGGAGGAACTGTAAGTAGGCCTGTGTGGTTATATGGTAAAATGTGTACAGGGGAGTAAGGTAGAAAAAGGCTGGACATGTCAGCAGGAAGAGCTTTAAATGTGAAACAGAGAAGTTTATGTGTGATTGTAGAAACAATAGGGATTTACTAGAGTAGCTTAAACAGAGGGGCCTGACATGATCAGAGCAATACTTAGGAAAAATCACCCTGGTGATTGAAGGATGGGTTAGAGGGAGTAGGGAGACTCTTTGAGGCAGTGTGGGTGACCAGTTAGAAGGAATCTGCAAGAATAAATTTAAGGGGTGATGAGGGACTGAACTAGTTTGACTGTATGAATGGGGAGAAGAGGATATAAGCCAGAGATTTCTAAAGGTAGAAATAACAAAATGTGGCAATGGGATGGATATGTGGGGTGAGAAGAGTAAAAAATGACACTGAAGTTGTGGACCTGCATGATGGAGAAAGGGGGTGATCTTGATAATAACAGGAAGAGATAACAGTTGTGTTGGGGACATGTTGGGTTTGTAATGGCTATGAGACATGCAGGTGGAGATGTCTGAGAGGCAGTTGGAATTGTGAGACAGTATTTCAGCAGACAAGGGCTGGATATATACATAAGAATTTCTCCTTGCAAGCAGATTTTGATTTTGTCTTTGTATTTTCAGTGCTGAGGACAATGTCTCCTAAAGGCTTACTTGCTTATGATGGTAAGATCTTAATTTAAGGAATAAACAAACACACATATCTTATTCAAGGCAGGCCCTTATCTGATAAGAAGAGATAATCTGCTCATTATTCAGGCACACTGTGTAAGTCATCTTTTTATTCCAGATTTCCTTCAACAAGTACTTATTAAGCTCCACTGTGCTAAGTGCTACAAAGACAAGTAAAAGATAGGGCACTCCCTGTCCTCAAGGAGCTCACAACACGGTAAACAACATGCAAACAACTATGTACAAAGAAGACAAGACTTATACACGACAAACTGGAGATAATTTCAGAGGGAAGATACTGACATTAAGGGGATCAGGAATGGCTTCTTGAACAAGGTGGGGTTTTAACTGAAACTTGAAAAAAGGCAGGGAAACCGGGAGGTGGAGATGAAGAGGTTTAAGCATTCAAGTATGAGTGACAGCCACGAAAATGCCCAGTGTCAGGTGACAGAATGTCCTGCTCAAGGAATAGCAAGGAGGCCAGTGTCACTGGATGGTAGATAATATGGAGGGTAGTAAGGTAAAAGAGGGCTGGAAAGGTAGGAGGAAGTCAGGTTATGAAGGATTTCAAAAGCCAAATAGAGATTTTACATTTGATGCTGGAGGACATAGGAGTCACTGGAGTTTATTGAACAGGGGCATGGCATGTTCAGATCTATATTTTAGGAATATCACTTAAGTTTTTATTATATATATATATATTATATATGATATCTGCTGTGTATACACAGAAATAGCACTGCGAATTAGAAAAATCATAAACACAAATATTACCCCAAATGAAAGGTAAGGGACCCTTTGTGCTAGAGATCTATTTCTTAAATGGCAAAGAGTCCTTTCTAAAATTGGTTTGGAGACCTAGATTTAAATTATGCCACTGGAAAGAATTAAAGCTGACCACAACAATCTGTGGTGCTGATTAAGCCTTCTTAGCATACAAAGCACAAAACCCACAGACTTGCAAATAATTATACAGCATATTTTCAGAAAAAACAATCTTTTTTTTCTGCACAGAAAGTCAGTAGATTTTAAACCTAATAACAGTAGCACTTTTATCAGTTCTGACATTGAATACAATGTCTAACTTTTGTGATTAAATTTCCTTATGGGAAAAATAAGAAGAAAAACGCTTCTCTGAAAAGCATTTTATTCAAGACACCAAACCACAGTACAGTATTCTCTCAGATACAATGTATGTGTGTGTTTGTGTGTGTGTATAAAATGTGTCTGACTGACATGTCTTTGGAAAATTGGATATATTTTTTAAAAAGGATATTAGTGGCTGTTTTGCAATTCTTGTTCCTTTTGCTCCTGAAAAGTGTTATTATATTTAATTTTGCATGAATTTCCTCTGTACCAATGATTTATGTTCACAAACACCACACTTATAAAGTATAAGGGACTGAGAGTGGGAAAAACTGAAGTTCTCCACTATTAGGCCGAAGACTCTGGATGACTGCCCTACCAACATCAATCCTGCCCCTGCCATGGAGACAAGAAATAAGTCACATTCTGTCCTTGTTCAGTAATAGGCTTTTCCTAGAAACAGACTACAAATCAATGCTGTTTTAGAAAAAGATCACTAACAAAATACCTTTTGAAGCTTGGTAATCTATCCTGAAACTTCTTCATCCAGGTCAGCTGGAGGAAGATCACAAGTGTACACACCTCCAGCAATTCACAGACGATGCAGCTTTCTTTACAATCCTTCTTTTCATGAAGTCTGAGATCTTTCTTTATTCACTAGTTTAAAGGGACACAGTAGTTTCATAGACCCTTGCCTAACAACTAGAAAAAAGAACATGAGTAACCCTTTACTACAATGGGTAGCAGAAATTTAATAATTTTAATTTAATAAATACCACTATAATGGCTAGCTCTCTATAACAAGGCTATTTGCCTGTTTTGGTCACATCCTATATTTTTATTGTGATAATGTAGCTGGAAAAAAACTTTATGGAACAAGAAAGCTTATATGACGGCTGCATTCAAAAATCTGTTCATTATATAGTTAATCTCTTTCATAAAATTTATTTAATCAAACAAGACAGTAATTTCTAAGGGCTTAGCACAGTGCCTGGTACATAGTAGGTGCTTAATAAATGCTTATTCTTTTCCCCTTTAATGAAGATGCCTTTTTGGTGAGGTATTTATGTATGGAACTTAACATATTAATGTATACTCCACAAAAGTTCAAAGATAGGGAAAAAATCCATATTTATCAAAATATTCCTAGCAGTACTTTTTTATAGAAGGAAAAAAGTAGAAACAAAATGGTGCCCAGTGATTGCATAATATTTGCGGTATATGAATGTAACGGAATAAAAGGATTTGTTCTGTGAAGTTTGGATTCGGTCAAAGGGCCACACTTGAGGACTTAGAGGGCCACATGTAGTCTCGAGGTTGCAGGCTCCCCAGACCTGGAATTGTTCACTGTGATGAACATATAAGAGGCATAGTGGTATGGTAGAAAGAGCACTGGATTTGGAGTTAAAGAACCTACTTTCAAATCTCAGCTTTGCTATTTACTGCAAGACCTTTAGGAAATCTTAACCTATCTAGTCCTGTTTCCTTACTTTGAAGAATGAGAGGGTTGGATTAAATGACTTTAAAGTTTCTTGTGTATGAGTTCAAAGAAACAAGAGAAGACTTGTATGAATGGATGCAAAGTGAATGAAATAAACAAAAACAGAAGAAAACATACTTGACTACAAAAAAGGCAAAGGAAAATAACACTAAAAATTAGTCAAACTCATCACAATAACCAACGTTGGTGCTAGAGAACAGGTCAATATTCTCTTTGGAAGAGAGGCGGGGGACTGTGGGTAAGTAATGCTGCATGCAAAATATTTCTATAGCGCAGAGGGAAAGGAACAAACATTGATTAAGCACTTAACCATGTATCATGTGTAATGCTTTACAAATATCTCATGTGATCCTCATGACAATCTTAGGAAGTTTGTCCTATTATTATCCCCATTTTACAGCTAAAGAAACTGAGGCAGAGGTTAAATGATTTGCACAGGATCACAAAGTGATCAGGTCTTCCTGACTCCAGGTCCAGCTCTTTATCCACTGTGACACCTACTAGGTCCACTTTGCTTAGCTATCTTCCTTGTAGGGGAGGATTTAATAAGGAGATAGAATGGACTGGAAAATAACTATGATGTTAAAAAAAAAGCAGACATAAAACTAAAAAATTTCAAGCAATGTTGAATATATATATGTATATATTTTTAGTAACGGAAATTTAGAATTGCATAGAGGCGATGTGTATGTACATATATAGTTCATTATTTTGGGGTGAGGTGGGGTATAGAAGGTTTCTTCTACCCTAGAATTGTTATACTTTGGCAAAGATGGTGAAGGACAATTACAGGCAGTTTCAGTGATTGAGTTAGTTTGTGTGATGCCTGATGGGAACTTGACTATGGGGCAAAGAGGGCTGGGTTAGGAAAAGCAAAGGGTTGAGGCTCCCCTGGGTGGCAGCCTATCTTTTAGTGAAGGGAGAGGGGAACGTCTTCACTGAATTCCCTAGGTGCTCCACTGGTATTCTTTTTACTTGGATAATCCCTAAAGTTTCTTCCATTCTAAATTCCATTATAATCCTTTTAAAAGGATACATACAAGTATTAAATTGTATTCACATTAAATATCAATGGATGTATTTTTAAAAAATAAATAACCATACCTTAACAAATATTTTGGGGACATCCTATTTTGACCTTTATGTAACAAAAAGAAACCAAAAGAAGAAAGTTAGATGAAAACAGAGCTAAAGAAATAAGTGAAGAATGGAACTAAGGATATACTTGATTGCTTTTCTCATTTTTCTGGTGCTTCTAAGTGGTAGGAAATTTTATTTTTATTTTCATTATATGCTAAAGGTGCTATGGTACCCTTAAAAGCTTTTTTATCTCATAGAGACTATTATGCTCCAAAGATATAGTACTCATCTAGTATAACATTTAACATTGCAAATTTGCCGTATTTTCAGCTTACCTGCTATTAGTCGCCCTTAGACGGTACTTCTTTAGTTACAGCTGAATAGTGTTCCTGGAAGATCCATTAGTAGACTATTTACACTGTATTAGCAATGGCAGCTGGTACATATTGGGCCAAGGTGAGCACTCCCTCATCTCTCATGGCCACCATGCCTCTTTCTCCCCCAGCCCCACTTTGGATTCTCCCAGCACATCAAAAACAAACAAATAAGTAACAGCACAGGAACATTTCTTATTTAGCATTTTTAATTTATCAAAGTTTACTCCCAACCACTTCTGGTGAATTCCTCTCCAATTAAAATTACATTCTCAGTAAGAAAACAGAACTAAAAGATCTCAAAGTAAACCATCCAAATTCAGCGAATTCTGTAAAACATCTATACTCCCTCCCCCATGATTAAGTGGAAAGTGAATAGTTGCCCAAACCCTCCAACTTTAAGTTCTAAACCAATAAAAAGGCTTGAGAATGAAGGCTGATTTACAGTCTAATTAAAAAAATGTACTTTTAAAAATCCCAATATCAGAATATACACTATTACCTGATGCTTGAAAGACTGGAGTATTCTTGTCTTAGTAACAAAGATGAGGCTTCCTTGGGCTGATGAGTTGTTTTTTTTTAATCTGCTTTGGGGAAAAAGAAGAGAAAAGAAAAAAAAAGGAAAAAGGGGAAAAAAACCTAACTTCAACCTAGCATTTTATTTAGGTAAATGGAGATTCTGTGAATCCATTCACTTACCAACTACTTGTGAATTTCCACTGGGCAGACAAGACCAGCTGAGAAGTTGCTATAGCAACACTTGTACACTGAACATTTTACTGCTCTTAGGCAGAGAAGGAAATTTGCTACTTTGCCATAAGGGTGGAGTCAGAGGTAGTGAGAGGTAACTCTCAGATATATAAGGCATTTCCAGAGGATCACAGGATGTTAGAGCTGGAAAATATCCTAAAGCAACATGATCAAACATTTCTCTATTTTCCTGTTTAAGGGAGGGAATTGCTATAAATTTATCCATAAGCTATTACTAAAAACATGTAGATCTGCACTTTATGATTATAACTACTGTATATTAATCAAATTCATACTGCCATAAGTATACATGGAATGCTGTAGTTAGGTGGCATAGTTAACAGGGTGCTGGATTCAAACACAGGTCTTGCTGCTCCAGAAACTTATGGGCTGTGGGACACTGGGCAGGTCATCTTCTTTCAGCTTCAGTTTTCACCATTTATAAAAATTGGGCTAACAATACCACCTTCCTCACAGGGTTATTGGGAAGTTCAAATGAAATTTTATTTATACACACACATAAACACACATAAATACATTAGGGGACACAGTCTTTTTTTTCTTTCAAAAATTTTTTATTATTTATCTGAAATACAAAATGGAAAGCACTTTGAAGATCTTAAAGTGCTATATAAATGCTGCCTGTTACTATTATTGTGGTTAGAAGTGGCACTTACCTAGTTCAATGCCCTCACTAAAAATAAAGTTCTATGTCCTTCAACTATATCACACTACCAGAAAACAAACACTGAAAACTACATTAAGTACACATGGGTCTATTTGGAGAGGCAGGACCACATGGTGGAAAAGAACACTGCACCTGGAGTCAGAGGAATAGATTCAAGTCTTGGTATTAACATTCATTACACATGCTACCTTAGGGACTCAGTCCCTCTCTGACTTCACAAAAATAAGGAGGCTGGACTAGATGACTTTTAAGGCCCCTTTCAGCTCTAAATCCATGAATCTATGAGTAAAGTTCATACAAAGGCCTGGGCCCTTGAAAAAAGGAAGGCAAAAAGAGAAGGCACTCTGGTATGGACAATGTTAATTAGAGGTGGTTTCATAAAATGCTTACTATGTGCTAGACATGGTACAAATGTAATAACATGTGGAGTGGAGGGGTTATAGGATCATAAGATGATTTAGAGATGGAAAGGACTTTAGAGGCCATCAAATACAATCTCATTTTACAGATGAGGAAACTGAGGCTAGAGAGCTTAAGTGACCTGCCTGGTTCTTCCTGACTCCAAGTCCAAAGCTCTAGCCACTGAGCCATGTTGCCTCTTGGATCTTCCAAGGGCTTATTACCTGTTGGGAGTTATTGTCAAACATGAAAAAACTATCCTATTTATTTTCCTACAGGAAAATATCATCCAGGGCAATTGCATATAACAGAGTTCTTTGTTCTCAATTAGCTCGCATGACAATGTATAGCAAATTTTTTTGCCACAGCCAGAGTGAATTATTTTTTTTTAAAGCAATTGGAGTTAAATAACTTGCTCAAGGTTACATGGCCAGTTATTTCTGGGTGTGCTGCTAAGTATCAGAGCTTGGATTCGATCCCAGGTCATCCCGACTCTGGGGCCAGTGCTCTTACTCACTGAGCTACCTGGCCGCCCCTAAGCAATTGAGGTTAAGTAACTTGCTCAAGGTTACACAGCCAGGTGTTTCTGGGTGGGTGCTAAGTGTCTGAATCTGGATTCAATCCCAGGTCATCTTGACTCTGGGGCCAGTGCTCTTACTTGCTGTGCCCCTGGCCACCCCCAGAGTGAATTCTAATTCCGCTTTCCCCTGGATACTACTCATCTTCCTCTTTCCTTTTGCGTACAATTCCTTGGGAATAACTTTCCCTAGATCCTTAATTCTGACCCTCATATAACCCCAGCCAATGTACTTGGGGGATGTGGACTCACTAAAAATGAAAATTTTGAAAGAACAGGAACAATGAGTAAAAGGATTATTTTCATGAAATAAGAGGGATAAGGATTAGATTTATGATTTTATAGGGAATTCCTGGATGAGGAAATCCTGAAGCACCTTTTTTGCAACTTATAATCTTAGAGGTGTGCCTAGCACCCTGAGAGGTGAAGTGATTTTTCCAGAATGACATAGTCAGAATATGCCAAAGGTGAGACCTGAACCCAGATCTTTCTGGTTCTCTATCTACTACACAACTGCCTCTGCTTTATGAAATTCAAAACAAAATCAAATCAGAAGCAAAAGAAATGGGTGCTTACTAAATATTCCCATATAGGAAGAAAACTATGTGAGATTAGAAAAAAAAATTCTGATGAAGACTTGGAGGGAATGACTTAAAAACAGATACTTATTATATTGAAATAAATTAAATTACAATTAAGTTTATTTGGTTATATTGATATTCCAGCTTAAGTCTTAAATAAAACATCGATTTAAAGCAATAAAAGTTGCAGAGGGGGATTAGAGCAAAGATATTTATAAAGTAGAAACATAGGTAGAGAAGGGAAGCTTCTGTAGTTGCATCATAATACTGTCTCAAGGCTAGACAAGTTGGGGTTTAGAAATCGTCAATTTTTGAAGACATTGGGTAGAGTGAGTAGTTTAAGAAGGGAGGGACCACAGGTTGGAGCTAGAAGGAACCTCATAGGTTATCTAGACTCTAATTTTAAGAGATGAGGAAACAGGCTCAAGGACACTAAGTGATTAACCTAAGGTACTTGGGGCAACAGGTGCTAAAAGTAGCAAAAGTGAAATTCAAATCACTGAAATGACTGGGAAAGATTTCATGGAAGAGGTGTGATTTGTGTTGGGTTTGGAAACTGGGTAGGATTTGGACTATAGGTCAGAGATGAAAGAGGAACATTTCAAGATCATGGAATAATATAAGCAAAATTAATGAGGCAGAATGTTATTAAGTAAAGAATGTTATGTTGTGAAAACAGTGAACAGACTTCAAGTAAAGATGTGATCGGGGTTACTTATGGAGATCATTACATTTTAATCTAGTTTCTTCTTCTTAAAAACAGATTAATTCATAGACCTAATATGAAGTTGAAGAGAAGCCCCAATTCCATTCCCCTCAAGATTAGAGATTTTAAAATTCCTTACTCAAGAATGAATTTTGCCAGTACTGTTTCTAAAATTTAGTTCTAGCCATGTCCAAAAATAAATAATTCTTCTAAAATGTGATGAAATCATGCCAGGATATTTCAATGAATAAGAAAAAGAAAACATTTAGTTTTGGGAATTCCTAGCAAGTCACCCAGCATTAATTTTTAAAAATACTACAATTTAATACAGGCATGAAACATAATTAGAAAATTCTTAAAAGTTACATTAAATTAAAATCACTTCAGACAATTAAAAATTCCCAATGATCAGTCAGGTTCATTGAAATGGAATTTTACACCATTGCACTACTGTTCCCACTTGACGTCATCTTTCCTCAATGTCATTCGAATCTTTTGGAAACATTTTTGCCGCATTTGACAGCTGCAGTTTTCCTGTGGAAGCTTAGTCTTATTTGTGCCCCTTCTGGTGACCACCATGACTGGTACATTCTTTGTTCCTTTATGGTTTTCATCTTCTGGCTCACTGCTGAATACTTCACTCTTTGAATTTTGAGACTTCTGTTGTAGTTTATTTACCTTGGGAGGAAAAAAAAAAAAACCACAAGCTTTTCAACATTGTAGTTAACAAGATAGCAAGAAATCTTAAAATAGTTGGGTGAGGCTTTTTCTTTGCCAAGTGAATATCTGAAATAAAAGGAACATATATTGATAGTTTAGTTGAATTGGATAAGTGCCTACTATATTGCCTAGTGCTGTAAGCTATACAAAAAAAGGGCTGCTGACAATCTTATTAAAGGAGATGAGACATATAAACATGAAACGAAGAATGCCACAAAAAATAATAATTATCAACAAGTGAGACTCTTCATGACAATTCTACTCTAAACCACCAAATTTAGATGACAACAACCTAGTACCTATCTGAAGGGCCTCGATGAAGAAGTGTCAATGGTATTAAAAAAGATGAAATTGTTAAGAACACCTAACCCTGGGACAAAATGTATAGAACATCATATTGAAGGTGACATGATATTAAGGGCATTTGGGGGTCAATCTTCAACACATTTCAAAGAGAGTAAGATTCCAAAAGAATGGAAAATATTATAAACAAATGCTTTTACAAAAGGCAACAGGGAAGACATCAACAGTTACTGGATCATATGCAAGGTTTTACCATGTCTAAAAAGTCTTTATGAGGATAGCTTATGTATTTTTTAAGGGTACTTTGAAGAAAATATAAGAAGGAATCAGGCAGGCTTTCACAGATGATTTTCTATAGCAGACCATATGTTTATGGTTATACAATCGAGAGGTGATGAGGATAGAAGATATAGCTATGCCTATCATTTATTGATTTTTCAAAAGCATTTGACTTGGTACAACAAAACACAGCCTTAAAAGGTCTTTTCAAATAAGATGTCTCTCCTGGAAATGTTAAAATCATACACACCTGAGAGGAACTTAACTACAGAGATAACTTTGGTCAATAATATGCCAAATATTGACATCAAATGGGATGTAAATCAGGGAAATAGATATGCTTATGTAAAGACATGGCTAATCTAACAGAAATCTTAAGAAAAGAAAGCTTCTCTGCAGACCACAAGGATGCCTCAAATGATATTTGCATGGAATACTGGAATACTACAAATCTTCCTCAGTGAGGTCCACTTCAAGACATCAATCAAATCATCTAGACTGGAAAAGTTAAAGATATGAAAAATGAAAAATGGACCACCTCCAATCCATGTAAAAGGGGACTCTGAACAAACTTTGGAGTTACAGAACCCACAAAATGACACAGAGAAACTAACTTCCCGCTGAGGACAGCCCGGTAGGAATTGGCCAGCACAGCACTTAGCTAGGAGCTGAGCCCAGCTCCATGCCGAGGTTTTAGCCCTAGGGCAGGCCTGACCAGCTGCTGGCTGGAGGGACTCCAGATCACCAGCAGCTGTGGCAATCCAGAATTATCAACACATAGATGCTAAGGACAAAGTGAGAGGTCAGTGCAGTGTGGACTTTGGGACCCAGTAGCTGGGAGTGCATCGGCTTTTGCCCGTGGGGCGAGAAGCCGCTGAGGGCTGTGGCACAGCTGCCAGGTGGCAGCTTCAACTCCTGGCCTGCAGACTGTAGGGGGACCAAGTGACCAGTCTGAGGGGTAATCACTCTTGCTTTAACCTGCTTGGATCTGGATTGCGGTCTAGGTCCTGGGGTGTGTGACCAGGTTGCCAAAGCGTGTGGAGGCTTCAGAGAGGGCACCCAAATAATACCTTCGGCAATTGACAAAACCCCAGCATTTGGGACGAAGCTCCCCTGTCTGGTAGCAGAGTCCTACTCTGGCAAAAAGCCCAAAGTCAAGTAATTGAGTGGCAACATGACCAGGCAATGGAAGCAAAGCAAACAGAAGAAGCCAACATTAGACTCCTATTTTGGGGACAAAAAGCATCAAAACACGGAACAGGAAGAAGACAGTGAAGTCAGAACTCCTGCACCAAAAGCTTCAAAGGAAAATACGAGCTGGTTATAGGCCATAGAGGACCTTAAGAAGCAGATAAGAGAAGTGGAGGAATAATTGGGAAGAGAAATAAGAACAATGCAAGAAAATTATGAAATGAGTCAACAGCCTGACTGAGGAAAAAAAACACCTTAAAAAATAGACTAAATCAAATGGCAAAAGAGGCTCAAAAAAGGCAATGATGAGGAGAAGAATGCCTTAAAAAGCCAAATTTGCCAGATGGAAAAAGAATGTCAAAAGCTCAATGAGGAGAATCATTGCTTCAGAATTAGATTGGAGCAAATGGAAGCTAGTGACTTTATGAGAAATAAAGATATTATTAAACAGATCCAAACAAATTAAAAAAATAGAAGGCAATATGAAATATCTCATTGGGAAAACCACTGACATGGAAAATAGATCCAGGAGAGATAATTTAAAAATTATTGAACTACCAGAAAGCCATGATCAATGAAAGAACCTGAAATACAGACCTAGAAGAGGTACTACTGGGCCAAAGGGTATGAACAATTTTATAGCCCTTTGGGCACAATCCTAAATTGCTCTCCAGAACAGTGGGATCAGTTCATCACTCCACCAATAATGCATTAGTATTCTAATTTTCCCACATCTCTAGCATTTATCATTTTCCTGTTTTGTCATGTTAGCCAATCTGATAGGTGTGATGTGGTACCTCAAAGTTGTTTTGATTTGTATTTCTCTAATCAATAGTGATTTAGAACATTTTTTCATATGACTATAGATAGCTTTAATTTCTTCCTCTGAAAACTGTCTGTTCATATCCTTTGACCATTTATCAAATAGGGAATGACTTGTATTTTTATAAATTTGATTCAGTTCTCTACATATTTTAGAAATGAGGCCTTTATCAGAGACAATGGTTGTAAAAACTATTTCCCAGCTTTCTGTTCATGAAAACAAATTTTATCCTAATATGACTTCAGCAAAACTGAATACACAATTAAACCTTTCTTGAAAAAAATTTTAAGTAAATATGTAGAAAATATAAGTTTTATTTATATCATCTTAAATTGTTATATAGGAGGTGAGTATTAAATTTTAATGAAAGAAAATGATAAAAAGAAGTTGTTGACTCTTCCACTTTCACTACCTGCTGCCTCTAAATACTGCCATTAATAGATTCTTATCCAGTAGTCACAAGGGCAAATGCCTCCTTTTGCTCAAGTTTTCTTTAAAGAGTATTGTTTGACATTTCTTTTAGGTATAGAACTTTTATAGCTAGCACCAGAAATATCACTGAATCTACTAATATAGACTTTTTACTAAAAGCATTAAAGAAAAACTTACATGATCTTGATATTTCTTCAGTTTGCATATTTGCTCCCCTTTCATTTCCATTTTTCTAGCTAAACATTCCAGTTCACATTCTATTTCTTCATTAACTGAAAGACTTGGACTCTCCTGTACTTGCTTCAAAAGTTCTTGGTGTTCACTAGGAGAGAAAAGCAAATATTACAAATGTCTCTACTCATGATATATGCTTTTGGTATATTTCTCAAAAACAGTTTCACAAAAGTCATGTAATTCCCAAGTTACATACCAATATTTTAAAAAGTCAAGATTTTCTCTTTAGCATTGTAGTTTCTTTAATACTGATGTACAAAGCTTGGCTTTTAAGTTTTCTGAATTTTACTGACTTATCAATCTCTTGTTCTGCCTTTCAAAAATCCTTTATATTTAAATGTTCCATTAAAAACCTTAGATTAGGAATTCCTGATATAGTGACAATGAAGCTGTCAACTCTATAATTGTTTGCCTAGGAAAATTCCAGAACACTTTTAACATGTGGTTTAAAATGCTGACAAAGGGACTAGTTTCAATTTCTATTTTAAGCTTAAGACTTGTTAGCTCTCAAAGAGCTGTGGTAGACCAGTCCTGACAGGAATGTCAATTCTGTACCATTATTCAAATTTGTCAATTATAGCATCTTACATACTCTGGGTACTTCTAAGTCTTAAACTCTGATAACAGATGAACCATGGGCTATAAGAAGTATGTGCATTTTGGGGCACCTAATGAAATCACAATTCCAAAAGGGAAATGTTCCTTGTAGTGTCTTTTGTGGGATAAAACAAAATATTATAAATTACCAGAACTTGATGTTTATAAAGAAAATTTTAGCTATTAGTCCAAAAAAGGGAAAAAAAGAAATATGTTCGACTAGCTATTCATTTAAGAAAAAACAAGTTAAATGTTTAGTCATATTCAATCTATAATTTTAAGAAAGCTGTCAGATAAATCTAATAAAACATTATTAGACTCTGTGATACAATATCTTTGAAATAACTCTTCAAAATAAGTAATTCTTTAATGCCAAATAAATTTTATATTAAGTCCAAAGAAGGAATGCAAAAAAATCTATAAGGAACGTTATCCCCAGAAAAGCAAACATCCAAAAACTTTGTCACCTCTCTTTCAGAAAATAAACACTCTAGAGCATACTTACATACTCATTTGGTCGAGTTCATCTTGCATAGTCATCACTAGGTCAGTCAAACTATCACCAATTGAAGTGGATTTACTAGAATAAGAGGATGTGGGTCTGCATCGGACAGTTCTTTTACTAATAGCCCTGCGTTCAGGTGCTTCGGGGCATGCCTGAAGGGAAGGTGAGTTGCCATGTTTCGTCATATTCAGGATGGTTTGCACACTTGCATTCACAAAATGACTCTCATTGGCAGACTTAAAAGGGAAAACAAAGCTAAAGACAATTGCAAATGACGGATACTTTAAAATAGCATTTATTTGGTTAAATTAGGACAGTCTTTAAAAAAAAATAGTATCATTTTTTTCTTACCTTTCCAATGGCACCAAACTTTGAATGAGTCTGGTGAAGTCCTCTCTTTGAACTTTTTTTTTCCTGAACAATAGTAAAATATAAATAGGAATCCTTTATAAAAAATATTGCTCATGTATGTTTCACTGATAGAACTTTTTTTTTCAGGGAAACTGCATTTTGACAAGAGACCATTTCACAAATACCTGTGTCATAATGAAAAGACAGCAAAATGTTTCTGATCCTGTTTTGCTACTTTTTAAAGGTGCTTCATTATGGCATGGTCACCAGTCCACAGGTTCTCCAAAGCCATGTTAGTGGAATATAAGTTCTGATAGATTCTTTCATCCTGGAAATGCTTTGAGTATAGTCTCAATGATAAAATGTATCTGCCCCATGAAGGAATGTTAGGTAAGTATGGAATAGACTCATAAACAGTATTGTGGTACAGTGTAAAGAACAAAGGATTTGGAGTGAAGAGGATATGAGTGCAAAATGTCATTTCAGATACTTACTAGGTGTGTCACTTAACTTCTTAGCCTCAGTTTACTTATCTGTAATGGACAATAATAGCAACTACCTCACAGGGTTATTGCAAGAAACAAATAAGATAATATATATAAGGCACTCTGCAAAACTTAAAGCATTATATAAATGCTAATTATAGCCATCAATGATTAATTCTTTGGCCATCATAACCAAGAAAGAAAAATAAAAAATTGTCTTTACTCCTGCAAGGTCCTCTCTCTTCAGCAGTGGTAATGAAATAGGAAGAATAAAGGGTAAGATTCATACAGTTTTCAGATATCTGCAAACATAATTAAATCTGAGATTTTTGACAGCAGCTAGTAAAATCAACATGCTACTAAAAGAACTGAATTCTACTAATACTGATATCCTTGGGATAAATGAAACCAGGAGATAAAAAACAGCTGCAGCCAAATGAAATGGTAGCTCACAAGTTTTCCTTGGAGAAGCAAATAAAAGGACTGGTGGAGTTGATCTTATTGTATATACAAAGGCAATGGGATATCATTTCATGAGTCTCTTGGTAATGATGCCTTGCAGGACTCACAAAAGAGTCTAAATAAAAAAGAGTACCATGAAGATAATTTCAGCTTCTGTACCAATATTAGGTGCAAAGGAAGATGAGGTAGAGAAATTCTCAAAAATAGACAAAGGGAAGGGAAGTAAAAACAACTGGATTTGGTTAAGGATCAAGAAGCAAAACAGATCAAAAGCTCATAGACTTATTAGCCTCATGCCTATAAATTACGAATATGGTCATCAAGAAGAAGAGTCAGAGGATGCTAGATAGGACAAACCCTAAACAGCATTTAAAAAAAAAAATCAATGAACTTTAACATGGGAAAGAACCAGTTACCAATGTAGGAATAATTTCTGAATTGTCTGAATTGCCTACTGACTTATTAAGGTGAAGATAAAAAACAAGAAACAATAACTAAAAACCAAATAGGACAAAACAATAGATGGTGTGAAACTAATAGAACTACTAACTGATATATTTAAATGAGCTGTTGATGCAAAACAAAAAAAAAAAGTCTAGACTTGCAAGTTAGCAAGACCTGAGTTTCAATCCTATCTATTTAACTATGAGCAAGTCACTTGATTCCTCTTCAGTCAGTTTCCTCATCTGGAAAACTGGGAATAATAATAACATAGATAATATATGTAAAACACTTGCAAATTTTAAGGTATTATATAAATGCTAGCTATTATCATCAGCATGGACTGCCATAATTTTTTATGTAAGTTTAGCCAATATAAAGTAACTGTAATAACAAGGAGTCAAAAAGCATTGTAACCACTGCAGTCAGCAAACATCCAACCTCTTACCAAGCAGAGAGACAAAGATAAGGGGAATTCTTGTTCAAAACAGAACTCAGTTTCAAAGCCTTATCGAAGAAGATGGAAGCTAATGAACAGTGCTACCTTATAAAAACCCTGCCTAGTGGGAGGAAGAAAAAGGAATTAGCAGAAAGCTTGGTTCAAGTCCCAATTAAGCTAGATATTTTCTCTTTTTTTGGACAGGTAAAGGCAAGGCAATTGAGGTTAAGTGACTTGCCCAAGGTCACACAGCTAGTTTAAGGCTATATTTTTGCAATAGCATTTAAGGCTAAAACTGGAAGGACAACAAAGAAATGAAAAAAGGAGGTTTTTACATTATTTCTAAAACAAATTTTTCTGTGTGATGGCAATTATTATATTATATTAATAATTAATATATTATTTCAGGAATCTAATATATAAAAAATTAGGAACTAGAAATGGCGTTAAGGAAAACTAAGACAGGAAGATCAACTGGACGAGATCAAGTATATATGGAAGAAATCCATGCTGGAGGTAACACTATTTTGAAGATGGTGGGCAATCAGTTTTTAATCTTTAGGTTATTGAACAATTCAAAAGGGGTGTTGTTACACCTATGAAAAGATGATTAAGAGGGCATGAAAAATTATGGATTTACAAGCAGACCTTGTTATTTCTAACGATCTACAATGGCAACTAGACAATGAAATGAGTCCTAAATGGAGCAGCAGTACAGTAAGTTGAACTGCATCAGGAAAATTGCCAGCACTTTCAACTACCCTAAGTTGCTTTTTGAAACACAATTCTATCTTTTATTTTTGCTTTTTTTTTTGGAAGGCAATTGAGGTTAAGTAACTTGCCAAGGTCACATGGCTAGCTTTTGTGTTAAGTGTCTGAGGTCAGATTTGAACTCAGGTCCTCCTGACTCCTGGGCGAGTGCTCTATTCACTGTGCCACCTAGCAGGCCCGAGCACAATACTATCTTCATAGCAAATTCTTCTGATGATGCTATATGACTGTGACTTGTGGAACACCATAGTCTCTGAGGGGTCCAAAGCATGAATGAAAATATAAACTCTTCTGTTTAGCTTTTAAAGCTCTTCATAACTTATCACCAACCTATCTTTCCAGGCTGAATGTGTATTATTTTCTCTCCTACATCCTGACAACCTGCCAAAATGGCCCTTTTGGTATTCCTCATATCTGACAATTCATCTGCCTCTGGGCCTTTGTTATGGCTGACCCTCATGCCTAGAATAGCCTCCCTTTTCACCTTCATCTCACAGAATTCTTTTCTTCCTTCCATATACATCTTAAGTATCATCTCCTACAAGAAGTTTTTCCTTATCTTCTCAACCAACCTCTCAAATCACCTTATATTCTTTTCATATTTATTCTTTATATACATATATATATATATATATATATATACTTATTGTCTCCCCAGTTAGAATGTAAACTTATTGTGGGTTCAGATTGTTTCATTCAGGGTATTTGTATCTTTAGCAACTAGTACACCTAGAACAACACTCAGAGCATAGTTTGTGTTTAATGAATACTTATTGTATGATTGCTGACTTCAAGGTTGGCTTTCTAACTACTATATTGGTGTTTTTTGCCTTGTACATAGTAGACACATAAAATGTGTTGAATGGAAAGAACACTAAAAGGCAATAAACCTTGGGATGAATAGAACAGATAATGTTGGCAGCAAATTATTAAAGGCAAAACACATACACACACACACATAAACCCATTCTGTTTAAGCAGTAAGCTATAAAAATGGAAAGTGGCATGTAATGTGAATCACATTCATTCTATATGGGTCGTTTTGCTTAATTATTTTTTGTGAATGTACTTTCAGGAGTTTGTTTGAATGTTTGTTGGAGAAGTATCCTCAGTGTCAGAAAAAAAATTACGTTAAGATAAAAAGAGATTAGAAAGTCCAATAAGGTACTGAACTGTAATTCTTAAAAAAAAAAAATCTCAATGAGAGTAAAGTCAAGTAAAGAATAAATACTTATTCGTTCACACCAGAGTTGTATACACATTAGACCTTGTAATTGTAGAGAGAATACTAATAGAAAAGCAAAATGCCATTGTAAATTCGTAAGATAAAAGGAAATTGTATTTTCTCTTAATTTTGATTAAGCAGTCAAAAATGACAATTAATTCCTTATCAAGTATTCCTTAAAATTAAACAAAACATCTCATGACTTGAAATCTATAAAGCTATAAACATAGAAACAACAGAATGTTATCAAATACTAGCATGTTGCCAATTACACACCTACATTTTTTAGGTAAATGTTTATACTGTTACCTTTGCAGGTTTCTTTTTCTTGGTTTGTTGTGAAGGTAGAACTGAAGACATTAAAATTCTATTGATCTCAAGTCCAGTTTGAAGCTGCATCAATAATCATAATAATGATTTGCTACAAGTTTCTTCAAAAATATTATGAGATCAGATCCTCATTTATATTTATAAAAATGGATATCAATAAACTGCTTTATCACAATTTCAAATGATTAAACTGATTTTAGAAATAGGAAAGAAATGTACATACAATACTCTTCATTAGTTTAAAAAAGACATTACATTTCTTGTTCATCTCTAACATTTTGAGTTTATAAGACAAAACAGCATTATTAATATTTATTTGTCAAATAAAACGGAAATTATCTACCCTAAGAGCTGTTTTGGGTAATGTCTTCAACAGAAAATCTGTATTACATTACACATTCTTTGTTGATTATTTTGTTGTTACACAAACTATTATTTTTAAAAGAAGAGGAAGAAATAAGTATTCTTATTTTATCTCAATAATGGAACAGAAAGTATATAATCAAACATATACATCTGAGGGTCAGAATGTGTAGCTATTTATTTTACCTGAGCAGCACTGTCTTGAATTAGCTTACGCTGATGTTCTTCCTCAATAATTTTTTGCTCTAAATGTTTAATCTTTTCCTGTAAAAGAAAATGACTGAGTTACACAGAAAAATCACATATTTTTTGTTCTCTATTCAGATAAAACTAAATCAATTCCAAGGACATGGGACCTTTTTAATTATAACAAGTTAAAGCAAACAGTAAGAAAAAGGAATGAAGAATTGCCAAGATTATTTTTGTTGGGTTTCTTCCTGTGCCTTCTTTACTTGTTATTACATATGATAACAAAGGGCTATGAGAGAGAAAGAGAGAGAGACACTTAAAGATTTGTTTTAACTTACTAATTTCCAGGTACCAACTAGAAAGCTAAAAATCTTGGGAGTATTCAAATTATGAATGATCAAGTCTAACTATTCTAGGACCTCACTATTTCAGTCAGGGCCCCAACAAACCATTATAGTCAACTTATCAATGCATAGCATTGTGTTAGGTACAGTTGGGGATATAAGAGAGGCATAACATAGAGTCCTTTCCTTTTACATGGAGAGACAAGATTAAAAGACATGTCATGATTTCAAGAACAATGAAATAATTAAAATGTTAAAAACCAACCACTTATTAAACACTTACTATATTAAAATATGAAGGTAGATATTTGAAGAGATAAAAACTTTAACACAAAACATGATCCTTTCCCTCATGGAGCTTATAGTCTAGCAAGGGAAATATGAAACATATACAAATTACATACAAACCAAATAACATAGCATAAAAATAACAAATGAGGGGCTTTCTGAAGTTTGAGGAGGTGAAAGAAAGCCAGGACAAAGATTTATAAGTAAGTTAGTATTTGAACTAGACTTAAAAGATAGGTTAAAACTTTTAACTGATGGATAAGACATACTAATATTGGGAAAAGTAGGGGCAAAGGCAGTAAAATGCAAGATGTATGTAGGAAAAATAAGCATATAATGTTGAGCTATGGTAACAAATTAAGTGAAATAAACACTTAAAAAAGGAAGATATCACTGAGGGGTAGAGAAGGTCTTCAAGAAGGATAGATAGGTTCTGACAGGATCTTGAAGGATGGGTGGGATTTGGATAGATGGGGAGAACTGAGTTATTATGCTTATAGGTCTGACTTTCCTTCCAGTGAAAAAGAGATAATAAACACTCTTCAGAATTCTTAATCACATTAGCTATCAAACGGAAATACTCTGCCATCTTAGGAGGAATAAATGCCAAAATTAAAATTCCACACTCATGCAATCACAGAGCACATTAGCTTTTATCTTTGCAGACAGAATTCATGTGTAGATTACCAAATTACAAATGGAGTTTGATAAATTTAATATAATCCTCACTATACATTTACTTTCAATACCAATTATGCTAAACACCAAGATTTACTCTTCACATTGACACTTCAAAGAAACAAGCAGAAGCTTACCTCAGCTGTCTTCTGAGTAGTTGTTAACCTGACACATTCTTTTTCTAAGACTTCAAGTTTTTCAAGTTTTGCATTCAGCTGCATCTGATCCTGACTCTTTTCCCACTGAAGCTAGAAAAAAATAAAAACAAAAATTGAAATCTGCCACTAATGGCGATGGCTCAGCAATCACAATTTTGGAGCAGCCAGAGTACATCGACTGGGGAATGGCTTAAATAAACTGTTACATGAACGTAACAGAATACTTACTACATTGTAAGAAATAATGAATGTGATAAATATAGAGAAGCATAGATGAACTAACAGAGAGTAAAGTAAGCAGAATGAAGAAAACAAAGTACATGACAACTACAACAATGTGAATGGAAAGCACCACACACAAAAAATTAAAAGTGAATATGGCAAAATTATAAAGATCAAGTATGACATAAGAGATATGACAGGAGACCCCCAAGCCACTCGTTTATAAAGATGGGAGATCCACAGTTGTATACTGTATATGTTTCTGGACTTTTTCAACATACTGATTGTGCTGATTTTTTCCCTTTTCTTTTTCATCTTTAAAAATACTAATTGTTATAGGGGCGGCTAGGTGGCCCAGTGAATAGAGCACTGGCCCTGGAGTCAGGAGGACCTAAGTTCAAATGCGGCCTCAGACATGGAACACTTACTAGCCATGTGACATTGGGCAAGTCACTTAACCCCAAATGCCCCACCTTCTCCCCTCCAAAAAGCAAAGCAAAAAAAAAAAATTACTATTTGTTATATAAGATGGGATAGAAAGAGGGAAGGATACTGGGGAAAATTATGAGGATGTAAAAAATGAAAGGTATCAAAAACTTATTTTTTAAAAATCATCTGTTTGCTTTAGTAAATGTAACACACGTGTTACGTTATTCTAAGAAACAAAATCTTATTTCTTTTCGTTAGAGGTAGATATGTTACTGCAAAAATCATTTATATAAAATTAATAATTCATGTCTTAGATGATGCCACATACATTCATTCACCCAGTCCTTTACAATGGCCAAACTGCCTCCCCCCAAACCAAAAAAACTCAATATAATTGTCAGAGAAGGGATCTATAAAATAGAGTATTTTAAGAAGAAAGATGATATGAAAGAATGCTGAATTTAGAAGGCAGAATTTTCTCTTTTCAAAAAGTCAGATGTTTGGAATGTTAGGGTCAACCCCAGTGCTGAAAGCTCACATGTTTTAAGAATATATTTTTTAAACTTTGATTTAAACAGGTTTGAATCATGGCTCTGGAGAGGTCCATTCCTTATGTCCATTTTTTACCCATCCCTGTATCTATCTGGGACTTTCCTCACCTTTATAAGGGGTACCCACCAGTAATTCAGGAATCTCTACTTATCCCACCTGTATCTTAAAATCAGCCTGGTCAGAAATACATTTATTCTCTGTCCCACTAAAAACTGCTCCTCGTTCTGAGTTAACTATTATTTCTATTTGTCACATCATCATTTGCCCTTTTTCATATATTTTACCTCTAATGGTTAATTAACTTTTCCCTATTCTTCACCTGAAAAACAAACCATTTTTCTTTCAAATCTTCTTGTTTCCACCTGTAATGCCATGCTCAAGCAGCTTTCCAGAGGAATGCTACTGTGAACAGCTTTTAAGGTTCTGATTACACAGTATAGGGAACACTCTATTTATTCCATAACAAATCAAAGCAAAACATCCACAGAAAATCAAGGTACGGCATTCACAATCTTACAACTTATCAATTACTAAGTAAAATCACAATATAGTCTCAAAGTACAATAGTCAAAGTCTTCCCTCATGGGGTAAAGTCTTCCACTCTTAGGGCATTCTTAAATTAACTCAATCAGTCACTTATTCAGCAATCAATTACTAAGCATCATACACAAAACCCTTTACCCCTAAGTCACTAGTAAACTATAATTTCATCATTACTCAGTACCCAGGGAGAGGTCTTTTCATCTTGACTTGGGGCCTGTTCTCAGATTCCCTGGATCCCCTTCCATGGTCCCAGATTCTACCTGAATTCACCAGACTGTCACCTGGGTTCAGTGGCAGACTGCTCCCAGTTCCTTGTCCAGCTCTCTGGGTAGGTCCTGCACCACACTGAAGTTCACAGGGTCTGATCCATGTCAGATCCTTCACAATTTCTGCTCCAGGGAATTCAAGGCTCAACTAAGCTTGGGCAAACAAAGTCTCAGCATCCCAGTCATGCTTCCTCAGTCACCTGGGCTCCTGGCCTGTCTCTGGGCTACTAGGCTCCTGTTCAGAAGAAGCTTCACCATCACAAGTTGTCAGGAAATTCTGGTTCAGTTCTCCATTCTCTCTTCTGTAGCTGCTCTGCCACCAGATGCTGGTCCCAAGAAATTCTGACTGTGCCTCTCTGGGGCTTTTCTTATATACACAGCATTAGCTACTTCCTGTTTCAGCAAACCCCTTCCTGTTATGTCAGCAACAGGAGACAGGAGTTCGTTCATACCTTCTGTTTCCCCAACAGAGGCTAGATCAATTACTAAGTGCTAAGTACCTGCTGTCTTAGCCAACACAAAGGGATCTTCAAATTCAAATTAAGTTACCTTTACACCACCAAGGTGATGATTTTGAATACAGCCCCTATTATCCCTAGTCCAGGGGCTGGCAAACAATGGCCCAGGGTCAAACTGCCTGCTTGTTATCATATGGTAATTGAGCTAAGAATGTTTTCCCTCCTTTGGTATCTGGAAAGTACAGAATACAAAAAACATAAAAAGTAAGTAGAAAAGATGGAAGGATCTATAATACTGAGAAGAAGGATAGTCCTATAAGAACAGTATTTTTTTTCCACAGCGTTTTATTTATTTACTCATTCATTCATTTATTTTTAGTTTTCAACATTTATTTCCACAAGATTTTGAGTTACAAATTTTTTCCCTGTCTTTCCCCTACCCTCACCAGAAGATAGCAAGCCTACTGAGAACCCCTTCCCCCAATCTGCTCTCTCCTATATCCTCCCCATCCCCCTTTTTTTTCTAGTAGCAAGACGGATTTTTATACCCCAGTGCCTTGTATATCTTATTTCCCAGTTGCATGTAAAAAACAATTTTTCAAAACTTTTTAAATTTTTTTTAATCAAATGCTTTATTAACTTCTAGTTTACATTATTCATTTCCACAAGATTTTGAGTTACAAATTTTCTCCCCGTTTTTCCCTTACCCACCACCCCAAAATAGTGATCCCACTGGATATCCCCTCCCTCCAATCTGCTCTGTCCCATATCTTCTCCCATACTTCCTCCGATTTTCCAGTAGGGCACAGTGGATCTCTATGCCCCAGTGCCTGTATATTTTATTTCCCAGTTACATGTAAAATAGTATTAATAATAGTGTATATGTATATATTTTTTAAAATATTTGATTTTAAAACTTTGAATTCCAGATTTATTCTCTTCCTCCCTTGTCACCCACCCTTACTTAAACGTTTGTTTTTAAAACTTTGATTTCCAGGTTCTTTCCCTTCTTCCCTGTTCATCCACCCCCACCAGAAAGATAAGCAATTCAATATAGGTTGTACATATGTAGTTACGCAAAATGTTTCCATAGTAGTTATATTGTAAAAGACTAACTATATTTCCCTCCATCCTATCCCTCCTCCCACTTACTCTATTTTCTACTTTGAACCAAGAACAGTATTAATAATACTAAAACTCAGAATGATCTGAGGCTGGTGATAAGGACAAGAAAGGATTTAAAAAAAAACAATCTAAACCAAAAAACCCCAACAACCTATATTGAGGAAAAGATGCACAAATACAAGGAATGGATGTGACAGGGAAACCTGACAACAATGAAAACACAGAGCTTCTCAAATCTTGTTTTACTTCTCTATTCTCTGCACCCAATACAAGAGAACAGAAATTGCTATCAGAATGTTTTAGCAAGGATAAGAAGTAAGAGCACCTAGTTACCCTTAATAAATTAAGACATTAAGATGAACTACATCCCCAGGAAGAACTGGCAAATGTGACTCCTTAGATACTATCAATACTATCTGAAAGATCACAGGAAATGGGAGAATAGGTACAGTGGGACAGGAGAAAGGGAAAAGTTTCACTTTCCAAAACATGGAAGAAAACAAAGTCTGCATAACAAAGAAAGAAGGAACTACAAAGAGCCAACAAGACTTTTACTACTCTGGCCAGTAACAGAGTTGGGAACAACATAAATGTATGTTGACTGAGGGCTAAGGATAAACAAACTGTGGTATATGAACATAATGAATATTAAGCACTGTACGAAACAATGAATGAAGAGAAGCACAGGGAGACTTAAATAAATGGAAGCAAAGTGAAGTAAGCACAACGATGGAAATGGAAAGAACAACAAAAAACAATAAAAACTGAATGCTGTGAAATTATACTGATAAGCTTGGCCCCAAAGAAGAGCACTACCTTTCCTTTTTTTGGCAAAAGTGGGGGACTAAGGAAGTGAAGCACTGTATAAAGTTATCCCCTCCACATCACGACTTTCCCCGTGGTTTCAATATATCAAGGGTCAGTATAAGAAATTTAAATAGGAATTTTTAGGGAGTTTCGCAGAAGCAGACGACATGTGAAGGCTAGCAGACAGAGATAAAGTTCAGAAACCCAGAAATGCACAAAATACAAGTAAAGTATTGTATAATATCAATGCATTTTATCTTTTAGTACCATAATTTTTTCTGGTATGAAGAAAATGCCAAAAAATTTTATGTGGATTTTCCAGATTGCTGGCACACTGCACTCCCTAACTCCCATGATGTGGAAGGGATGACTGTATAATGTTGGACTTGATTAATATTTTGGTTATTTTTGCTGAACTGGATTTTTTTTTCTTTGTAAAAATCTTAGTTATAAGGAAGAGTTCCATGGAAGAGAGAGGATGGAGGTATACAATTGAGAAATGAAGCTTATGTAAAATAAACCCAAAAGAATGTGAATAAAAATGACAGATAAAATGCTAAACTAGCCTTATGGATTTTTGATAGGGCAACTAAACTTACAGAGAAGAGGAATGTTATACTTTGTTTAGACATTAGGAAAGCATTTGATAAAGTATCTTATACTATTTTTATGGAAAAGATGGACTAAATGGTATTACAATTAGGTAGATTCAGAATTGGTTGAGCTGGTATGTTAAAAAAAAAAATTTCTGGTTCAATGTCAATTGGGCAAGTGGGCTTCAGTGTAATACTCTCCAGGATGTGTCCTTGACCCTGTGATGTTTAACACTTTCATCAATGACTTGGATAAAGAAAGAGATAGCATACTCATTAAATTTGCAGATGTCACAAATCTGGGAGGGGAGGCTGACACATTAGATAACAAGCAGATACCCAAAAAGATTTTGGCAGGTTAGAATATTAGGCTGAATTTAGTAAGATATAATTTAACAGAGATAAATGTAAAGGCTGACACTAGTTATTAAGGAAAAAAAAAACAAGTCTAAGATAAGGGAGGTATGGTTGGGTTGTCTTCAGAAATAGTGGTTTCCCTCTCATTGGAGGTCTTTGTTTCAGACTGGATAGTCCACTTGTAGGGGCATCATAGTAGGGATTCCATTCAGGTATGAGTTGGATTAGATGGCCTTTAAGATCCCTTATAACTTTTAAATTACATGACTGGTAATGTACCAAAATGACAGTGGAAATGAGGTGTAGCTTTAGGAGTCTGAACTCTTTTCTGTTATCATTGTTTATATAAAATAGATGTACCTGTTGTTGTTCTAGGGAAAAATTCTTTTCCTGTTCTGCATTCAAAACCATTTTCTTTGTGAGTTCCAGTTGTTTCTCTAGAATAGAACAGCGGGTCTGGGCAGCACTGAGCTGTGCACTTATATCTATGAAAAAGAGAAAGAAGCAAATAAGTAGTAGGTATTCCATTCTTAAATTTAACTTAAGAGATTTCAACTTTCCTTATAAGTGGAATCATGTGACTATCATAGTAATTTTCAACGAAAATTATACCAGTGAGGCCAACACAATGGCTGATTTACATAAGAAATGGATTATTACTCCTTGGGTGTACTACGGAAACCATTAAGTAGTTTATTGTAGGATATGTGTTGTCCTTGGTATATAATGATGAAGATGTTGCTTATGAACCATTAAAAAGATGTTCCCCCCAAAACGTGATTAATTTGCAATTATTTGCAGGTTATTTTGCTCCATACCACTTTTGATCTATACCTACATGCCTGCTATAGGCTACTTTTCTAGTCTGTGGACATGGAATGGATCAAAATTAATTATTCTAAATATAGATAAGAATGACTCTGGTCCAAATACTAAGCATTAACCAAATAAGCTACACAGACACGAAAAACAATGATGCTACATAACACAACGAAAAGAATACTGGATTCAAGACTCTTAAATTTTAGTTCTCCCTCTACCACTAATTAGCAGTGCGACTTCTGAGCAAGTCACTTACCTGCCATGACCTATTATCAATGTTGATAAGAGGGGGTAAGACAAAATCATTGAAACAGTAATAACCTTTCTGTTTCTGAAAATTATTGGACTACCTCACCTTTTCTCTGATTTATCAGCTCTTGGTGTGCCAGGTCTCGTTCATTATTTTCATTCTGCAAGGCTTTTTTATATAACGCAGCTTCTCGGGAAAGGGTATTCAGGTTATCTGCAGCTTGTGTCCTCTCTAATTCTAGTTGATGAATCTTATCCTGAAGAGTTTTCAAGGCCAACAAAAGAGCTATTGGGGAAAAAAAACCCATAAACTTAACTGTATAATTGAGGGTTTTTTTAATGGCAGTATTGTGCTATTTTTTAAAGAAAAGAGTGGCATACTATTTACCAAGTAATTACCAAGTTAACAAAAGATTTCAAATGTTATACTCCCAAACAAGTTCTGTGCATTGCTTATTTTTAATAATATGTAAAAAAACTTATCTCTAATATCATAAATATTAGTAATTTTAAGAGTTATTGTACAATTGCATTAATAAGAAAATTTGGAAAATATGCTATGATCCCAGGAAGGAAAAAGCTGACACAACAGACTTAGACACTTAGTTTAGAATCTACAAACTCAATTTTCAATCAATTAATCAATGAAAATTTAAGTGGCTACTATTTTCCAGGCATTGTACTAACTAACCAGTGGGGATACAAAAAGAAGTGAAAGACAGTCCTCGCCCTCAAGGAGCTCAAAATCTAATGGGGGAGACAACAAACAACAAACAAATATGTACAAACAAGGTATATACAGGATAAATAGGAAATAACTAACAGATACTAGAATTAAGATATGTTGGGAAAGGTTACTTTAAAAAATAGATTTTAGCTGGCATTTAAAGGATGAGAGAGAGCGCATTCCAGGCATGGGGAACAATAGCAAGGAATTCTTATGCCTTATTCCCTGCCATGTACTCATAATCCACTGACACTGGCCTCCCACCTGCCTCATGAATAAGATCCTCCACCTCTTGGCTCCAAACATTTTCTCTGGCTGTCCCCCATGCCTGGAAGAATCTTCCTTCTTAACTCCACCTACTGGCTTTCTTAACTTCCCATTTTTTACAGAAAGCCTTTCCTAATTCCTCATAATTTTAGTGCCTTTCCCTGCTGTTTCCTACTTTTCCTGTATATAGCTTGCTTTACATGTTGTCCCTTCTATTAGATTGTGAGTTCCTTTAGGGTTGGGGCTGTCTTTTGCCTCCTTTTGTATCCCCTACCTCTTAGCACAGTGCCTGGCATGTAGTAGGTACTTAAAAATATTTACTGATTGAAGGAGACCAGGGTCACTAGACCAAAGAGTACACAAGAGTGGAGAGTAAGATGAAAGAAGACTGAAAAGGTAGAAAAGGGGACTAGGTTATGAAGGGCTTTGAATGCCAAATAGAGGAATTTTGTATTTAAACCTGGAGGCAATAGGAAGCCACTAGAGTTTATTAAGTGTGTGTGTGGAGGGAGGGTGACATGGTCAGACTTTGTTTAGGAAAATCATTTTAGTGATTGAAGGGTGTGGATTGCAGCGGGAAGGAATTTAAGGCAGGCAGACCCACAAGCAGGTTACTGTAATAGTCAAGTAGTGAGGTGATAAGGTCTGTCCCCAGAGTGATGGTAGTGTCACAAAAGAGAAAGGGACATATCTGAAAAATGTTACAAAGGTAAAACTGACAGAGCTTAGCAAGAGTTTGAATAATTCAGATGTGTTGTTTCCCAAGTGCTTGAAGAGCATGTTAACCAATCAACCAATAAACATTTGTTGAGTACCTATTATGCAAGGTACCTTACTAAGCTGTCATACTTTTGTACAAAAAGTTTACCATACAACTGGCATTTGATGACAGGTTTTGGTTCTTCGGGAGAAAAAGTATTGTCATATGATTGGAATTAATCTAATTGAGGGCAAGGACTGTATCATTTTTACATTTACATTCTCAGTGACTTACATGGTACTTGGAACACAGTAGATGTTTAATAAATGCTTGTTGACTTGTTAAAAAGTAATCTCCTTTTAGACAGTAATTTAGGTAGATACCGTGTTTCCCCGATAATAAGACCTATCCTGAAAATAAGCCCTCCCCTTACTGTGTAAGATTCCTCTAAAATAAGCCCTCCCCCGAAAATAAGCCCTATTGAGATTGCTACTGTAGTGAAGGTGATCCCCTGCGCTACACGCTACATTACGGTACCCTCTGTACGCATCGTCCCCCCCCCCGTGAAACGCACGACGCGCTCCGAGCTGCATCCAATCAGAGCTGCAGCAGTGAGCGCGTCATCCTGTTCTTCCCCAGTAATTTGCTTGCTGGCGCCATTGACAGCAGTGCCGCAGAGGAGAGCTGAGGCAGGACAACATAAGCTCTCCCCTGAAAATAAGCCCTCTGGTGTTTTTCTTTCCAAAAAAAATAATAAGACAGTGTCTTATTATCGGGGAAACACGGTA
This sequence comes from Petaurus breviceps papuanus, assembly GCF_028583685.1. Lineage (NCBI taxonomy): Eukaryota > Metazoa > Chordata > Mammalia > Diprotodontia > Petauridae > Petaurus > Petaurus breviceps. The sequence goes on from NW_027187391.1 coordinate 43,599,663, forward strand.
CTGTCCTTTTCAGTTCAGGAAAGTCCATAGCCCAGAAACACATTATATGATCTTCCAATAACTGCCACTTTAAACTCTGAATTAGGAAATCTCTCTCTCTCTCAATAGAACTGAAAGTTTATCTAGATACATCAAAAGTTGAATCGGAGAAATAGCAAATAGGAGCTGGAACTATGATTTCACTGTAAAGCAAAATTTCCAGAGGAACTTCCTCTACCAATTCAGATATGCCCTTTATTTGCAACTTAAAGTTCTGAAGAGGTTCCTAGACACTGAGAAGTTAAGTGACTTTGCTTTAAAGTCACTTTAAAACCAGAATGTATCAGAGGTGGAATTTGAACTTGGGTCTTCTTGCCTGCTAGGTTAGCTCTCTATTCATTACCCCATGCTGCCTCTGTGAAGAAATATCATAGTAAAAGAAAACTAGCTCGCATTTCTATGTGACTTCTAGTTCCCACTTTACATATATGACTTCATTTTATCCTCATAATGCTTCTTTGAGGCAGACAATCTAAGAATTACACCTGTTTTACAGATGAGGAAACTGAAGCTCACAAAGTCATAAAGCTCCTACAATATACTCAGGACTCAATGTGGGTGTTTTTACCCCAAATTCAATGTTTCTGCCAAGAGATTATATTGTCTAATTTTTAAATGAAATTTATATAATAGCTCTAGCATATAATATGTCTCAAATCTATATCTGATTTAGTTGCATAGCTGTAATGTAATTTTCCCAAAGTACAGTTTCTAAAAACAAAACCAAAACAACAAGCATAGTCTCCCTACAAAACAGTGATCTCCAAAAGTAGTCTGGATGAAGTAAACTGACCTCAGAAGGCGTGTGATTAAATAATAAGCAGGTTGGAAGATGGGTTACATCCCACCTTCAATCATGGGACTTGTTTGCAACACAAGCTCACTGACCCTTTTCTTCCCAGCATCTCCCAACCTTCTCTCCCATTCCTCCTTCCTCAGTTATTCAAACTCCCCCACTTCTATATGAGGGGGTCCTAAAATGAGTAATTTTAACATGTGATTCTATGTAGTGTTATTAACCTTGTTACGAGATATGAATGTTGTATTATTTGAATACTACCCAATAATGTTCATTGGTATTTTTCAGCATTTGAATATTCACAATAGACCACAGTTCTTGGCAATTACCACTAAACTTAATATTTCCAATTTGTTAAGACTATATTTTAAGATATCCATAATAATAATCAAAGAGTCTGACGAATGCTGGAAGTATTTTAAAGACTAAGACAATCAAAGAAAAATGAAAGATTTCAAATCATTGTCAAAATGCACTGAATTATAATAATAATAATAATAAACCATGCATTTATGTTGCTTTTATATTAAACATTTGAAACTTTTAGCATAACTGGTTCTATCACAGAAAAATGATTCATTTTTTATTATTATGGTTACTCATTATTATTAAAAAATACGTAAATAAAATGCTATGAAAAATACAGAATAACATGATTTTGGGAAATTCATAGTTAAATGAATTTAAGTACAATATATGTTAGCAATTTGGAAATATTGGTTTATCAAAAGAATATATAATGCTTTATTTCATTCAAAAAATAAGACATTATAATAACATGAGATAAAGAATTAGCCTCACCATGGCTGTTTGGAGTAGAAAGAGGTTGTAACTTCTTAGGCAGATTATCTTGAGGTGCTTCACAGTATGCAAAGGAAAGGTTGGTTATTTTATCTGGAGGCTTACGATAGCTTCCTATCATGCTGTGCTTAAATTCAGCATACATTATCTAAAAAAGGAATAGAGAAAAATATATATGATCATTCTTTCTTAAATGAATAATATTTGAAAGGTCAGGTAAGAGTTTATGTTGGTTTTTGATATTATAATTATGCTATGTAGAATTATCTGGTTTAAAAGGGATTTTAAAATTTGAAACATTTCACTAAAAAATATTTTTGATAACCTTTTTCTGGATATTCTCTTGTCTTTGTGACAATACTTTCTTGGTTCTCCTTCCTATCTGTCTGAGGTCTTCTTCTCAATCTCATTTGCTAGATCTACAACCATGTTATGCTACCATTACCTGTGTGTATCCCTCAAAGGTTCTAGGTTCTTCTCTTTTTTCTCTAAAATTTGTCTTATTCATCTCCTACTCTGTTACAAATTCAATTATTATCTCTATAGATGATTTCTAGACTTATATATCCAGTCTAGTGTCTCTCTAAGTTCCAATCCTATATCACCAACTTCCCATTGGACATTTCAAACCAGATGTCCAATAGGTAACTCAAAGTCAACCTGTCATGCCAAAACCTCCAGACAAATCAATCCAACAGAATAATCTCCTCTCCTTGAAAGATTCTTTTGTTCCAAGAAACAAAACCACACAAACTCAATATCTGATTACCTGCAATGTATACCTCCATTTCTTTAATGGTGAGTGAAGTCAAAAGTGATAACAAGGGGGGTGGCCAGGTGGCACAGTGAGTAAGAGTGCCGGCCCCAGCGTTGGGAGACCTGGGATCAGTTCTGGCCTCAGATACTCAGCACCCACACAAAAATTACTGGCCGTGTAACCTTGAACAAGTTATTTAACCCCGATTGCTTAAAAAAAAAAAAAGTGATAACAAGGATGTAACTATGAACAATTTGGGTTTGTGTTAACTTATTAAGAACAGAGGAAATACAACATATTTGTTTTTAATTTCAAGTTTTTTTGAATAAGAAATTAATCAAGTTCACAACTCTAACTTCAGATGTTTTTTCTTCACAACTGACACTCAAATATTTTAAATGCTATAATAAATGATCATATGACATTTCTTGTATAAATGTGTTACTGGATCCAATTATTAAACATGACTAAGCAACATAAAATGGGGGAAAAAATTAAGGTCTCATTTTTTTAATAATAAAATTAAAATGTATTCCCAAATTAGCATCAATTGCTTAGAATATACATGGGATCAGATGGGACCCCTTAGAGAACGAATACAAGGATTCTTAATCTAGAATACATGAACTTAAAAATATATATTTTAATAACTGTATTTCAGTATTCTGATAAAGAGGTCATAGGCTTCACCAGACTGCACAAAGGGCCTGTGACACAAAAAAGTTAATAACCCATAATCTAGTCTAACTTCTCTTTTTTAAACAGAAGAACAAGAAGTCCCAAATTATCTATGAAGTACCTTCTTTTACCAAAAGTAAAATAATTTTGTAAATTATTCATTTAAAAAGCAATGGGAAAATCTCAAATTGTTTTCTTCATACTTACATTCTAATTTCATTACCTAAAAAGATAATTAAATATTTTGTTAAGATATTTTTTTTTGACAAGTAGCATGGCTTAATAGATAGCAAACTTGCCTTGCAGTCAGGAAGAACTGGCTATGTGACCACTGGCAAGTGATTTTACCTCTTGATGACCCAAACACTCTAAGATGATATAAGTTGCTGAGCTGAGATGGGCACTGTTAGAGGGCATTTTCATGGCAGGACTTCCCTTAAATACTCAAATGGAGCTGTGAAATCATCCATTTGAATGTGCTCTCCAACAATGCAGATTACATCCTATTCTTATGCAACTCTCATACATGTTTCCTCACAAATTTGGTCTCACATTTAGAATGCCAAAAGACTAGTTAAAAATGTATCATGGATCTAAAATCTGTGATTCCCAACATCCTCTTAGTACTTTTCCACTACTCTGAAGAATCAGGAGGTGGTCTGACTAAGGACAACATATTGTTTTTATTTCATGGGCTGTCATGGCCAAAGAATGCATTATCATCATGAACAGTCTGCTGGTGATGAATCTATCCATATTTTGCTAGACTGATCCTCAGAAATTAGTCTCAGTTTGTTGACAAGCCCATATCCAAAGCTTTTCCAGGATGGTAGAAGGTAACAGAGCTTACTTTCAATTTTTATAGCCTAGGAGAACCTAGGAATTGACTAACAGATCTGAACCAAAAAAGTTTTTACCCAGAATTAAGGCAATAAATTATTTTAATTTTATCTAAATAGAACAATAACATTCAGGGGTACTGAAAGTAGTTCATTGTTTTTAATTTTTAGTGATATCTTTTAGTGTTACATCACTTCATTTCCCAATACACAGTTCCCTCACCCAGAGAGCCTTTCTGAAGGGAGGGGGGGAAAGTACTTCAGCAAAAGTAATTAACACATCAAGTCCAACAACCCATACAGAGTGCCATCATTACCATAGGGGCCCACCTCTGCAAAGAAGGGAGGGAGGTACATTCTCACATATATCTCTTACTTCACAGTCAACTTAGTCATAATTATATGGTGTTCAGTTTCTATTTTTTGTTGTTCTTTTATACTTTATTTACATTATAGCCATTACTTATTTTCTTTTCTTTGTTCTGACTTTATTTTATATTAAGTTCATATAAGTTTTCCCATATCCTCCTCGATTTTTCATGTTCATAATTTCTTATGGTGAATTAATATTCCATTACATTCATGTGTCACAATTTGTTTTTTGCCAACTAGTAGGTGATAGGCATCTACTCTGTTTCTATTTTTTGCTGATACTAAAAATGCTAGGGGGTGACTAGGTGGCACAATGAATAGAGCACCAGCCCTGGAGTCAGAAGGACCTTAGTTCAAATCCATCCTCAGACACTTAACACTTATTCGCTGTGTGATCTTGGGCAAGTCACTTCATCCCAATTTCCCTGCCTTTCCCCCTCCAAAAAAGCAATTAAAAAAAAAAACCGCTGCTATAAATATTTTGATGCATATGGGACCTTTCTTTCTGTCTCTCACTTGTCTATAGTAAAAGCCTAGAAGTAGATAACTCTGGGTCTGAGTGTATTGACATTTAGTCACTTTCTCACCATAATCCCAAATTGCTTTCCAGAATGGTTAAATAAATTCATAGCTTCACCAATAGATTACTACTGTGCCTGTCTTTTCACAATCCTTTCAATATTGATTAGTCCTGTATCTTGTCATTTTTGCTAATTTGCTGGGTCTAACATGAATATTCAGCATTGTTTTGATTTTTATTTCTTTAATTATTAGTGATGTGGAACAATCTTCCACATGGTTAATAGTTAGCAAGGAGTCCGCAATAGTTTTTGAAGGATTATTTGTTCATAGCCTTTGACTAAAATATCTTTTAAAAATGTTCTTGTAATTGAAAATTGTTTTATGGTTTTAAAAATAATTCATAATGATCCTCAATAATTATTTTTCATCCAGATCTATAATTGCATAGAAACTTGTATAGAAACTCCTTTAATCAACAGAGACAGCAACTCATCTGTTACAATTTCAGAGAAATGCTTGGAGAACTGAGACACCTGCCCATGGTTTTCCTGCCTGTAATGCTGTATCTCTAGCTATGACAAAAATCCAAAATTTTAAACTATATTTTAATAAATATTTACTAAGTATCTGATTTGAGAAGTCAAGTTCTTAATTTAAAAAATTTAACTGTGTAGATAAGAGTATTTCTAGAATTTTTATTCAATTTACCCTTTCACATAACCAGTAAAGAGATGGTGAATATAATTGAAATTATTTAATAAAATATACTGAAATAATAACTTTGAGAAATGTACATTATGCCCAATGTGAGCATCTGGCAGATGTAGAGCTTTCATGAAAATGACATGTTGAGTACTGAATACTAATTATGTCTTAGCCTACTGTAATGTGCCAGAAGAATATTTTTATTATTATTTCTATGGCTGATGGTCAATATATAGAAAGGAAAAAGCAGTTGCCAAAAGTGCCCTGGATACTAAAATGTGAGATCACTGAAGTCAAAACTCTTATGCTAGTTTGGTATTTTATCTGTTTACGGCTTCTATGTTAGTGATAGAAACCAGTCACAAGGGGAAGAGAACAAGAAGAATAACCATAGAAACTGAGATTGAGAGTTTTAACACATGAAGAAAACCAAGATATTAATTGATACATGTGATAAATACAAACAAAACACCACACAAACACTAAATGTTCTAAAAAAAAGATGATACTAGCTCTTTACAATTGTTAATTTTATGAAAAAGAAATGACCAAGCTGACTGAAATGATCTTCAAAACACAGATGGCAATACACAGAAAAGACTGATGAGGTTTGTCAACTCTACTGGATACTAGGGGACTAAACTGAAAAAGGGATATAAATTTTTATACTTGGAAACTTAAACAGAACAAACTTAAACTAAGCAGAAATTACTTAGAAATGAGGAAGAATATATTGTACATGATGCCAAATTTTATGGTCTATTTGCAAGTCTCATTCTTGACCTCCTCTTCAGGATTTTACACAGTTGGCTACCTTCTCCTACTGGATATTTTCTTTTTTTTTTTTTTTAAGCAATTGGGGTTAAGTAACTTGGTCAAGGTTACACGGCCAGTTATTTCTGGGTGTGGTGCTAAGTGTCTGAGCCCGGGATTCGATCTCCAGGTCATCCTGACACTGGAGCCGGTACTCTTACTCGCTGTGCCACCTAGCCGCCCCTGGATATTTTCTTTATGGGATTTTGTGATACTGTTCTCTTGGTTCTCCTGTCTGAAAGCTCTTCAATTCCTTTACTGGATTATCTTCCATATGCCATTTCCTTGTATCATCATAGCCATACCTTGAGATTCTTTGCTGTGCTCTCTTCTCTTTTCTGTCTACATTCTCTCTCCATGACACCATCGGCTCTCATGGGCTCAAGTGATCATATATATGCAGATGACTACCATATCTAGATAACTAGTTCTAGTTTTTCCTCTTCTGAGCTACAGTCTTGTATCAATGATTGACAACTGAACTTTTAAATTGGATGTCCCAAAGAGACCTCAAACTCAACATATACATATAGCCCCACTCCTCTTCTGAATGCTCCCTTTCTGCTGAGGGGACCACCATCCTTCTAGTCATCTATGTCTGAAAATCATCCCTGGCTCTTCACTCTCATTCTTATCCCACATGTCCAATCAGCTGCTCTATCTTGTTGGGGTTTTTGGTTTGTTTTGAGGCAATCAGGGTTAAGTGACTTGCCCAAGGTCACACAGCTAGTGAGTGTCTGAGGCTAGATTTAAATGTGGCAGGTCCTCCTAATTCCAAGGCTGGTATTCTATCCACTACTCCACCTAGCAGCCCCAGTTACTATTTTGGTTAATTCTATCCTCACAACATCTCTCCCATTCATTCTCTTCTCTATACTCATATGGCCAAAAGTCTAGTTCAGGCCCATATCTCACCTTGCCTGTTCTGCTGAAAAAGTCTATAAATTTGTCTTTCAAGTTTCTTCCCTTTCTAACTCAACCTCCCATATAGTTGCAAAAGTGATATTACTAAAGCACAGGTTTGATTATGTCACCTCCCTGTTCAATAATAAACTCAAAATAGTAACTCTCTATTACCTCTTGGATTAAATACGAAGTCCTCATTTATTAAATGAATTTGGCTTCTTTCAAAACTCAGCTCAAATCCCACCTTCTGTAGGAGTTCTCTTCCTGGTCTACCCTCCCCTTATCCCTCTAATGCTGGTGTCTTCCCCTGTGAGATTACCTTCCATCTACTCTGTATATATGTTTTCATGTTGCCTCCCTCATTAGAATCTGAGTTCCTTGAGGGCAGGTACTATATTTTTTCCTTTATTTGTATGCCTCAGAGCTTGTTAGATGGAAATGAAAGCTGAAATTTACTAAATACTTGTTGACTATTGGCTTCATATACCATCTGGTATATGGCATGGTCTCTATCAGTCTTTTGGGAAGAAGTCTCAAGTTACTGCTTGTTGAAGGGAAGATATGCCAGAGAAGGGTGGAGAGAGTTGTAAAACTCTAACATGTTCAGATAATTTTATGCGATCATGGGAAGAGAAGTAAGAAGGATCTATATTACTAGAAAAAAGAGGGGCAAAAAGGATGATGACACTGCATGCCCCTATGATAAACAGGGGTGCCAATGTTCATCAGATGAAACTCCAATTTGGTCAATTCCTTGCTGTACAGCAACACCATATACACTAACACTGACTGACCATTTTAACTATTGACAGGGTAGAGAAACACACAAAAGCTAGGTTCAAAACTTCTTTTAGGATGTTTGTATACCTTGTCTATATTTACTACAGAAGCAAAAAGCTTATTCTTTTTTCTGACAGAGGTATAATACCACAGTAATAATACCAATAGCTTATATTTACATGGCACTATACAGTTACAAAGCATTTCACACAAATTATTCATTTTCACCCCCAAAAGAACCACATAATCTAGCTAGTGTATTATTTGCATTTTCAAGATAAGGCCACTGAAGCTGCCAGGCTTCCCTAACATCATCTAGAAAGTAAGTGGAAGATCCAGAATTCAAATACAAGGTCTTTTGGACCCAAGTTCAGTGCTCTTTCCTCTACTTTGGCTGCCTCCCATAGTTCCTAGTACAAATAACTATCTATGAGTGACTTTAGTGGAGGCTTTAAATAAATTACTCAAGAGCACTACGATCAAGTGCTTGCTGTAAAAACTTTGGAGATACATATCCTGCATTCACACATAATTAAGTGAAAATCTAATGAACATTGGCTTCATAGTGAAAAAATAGTTTAGACCCTCTCTCTCTCTACCCCTCCCTTCAGCAACAGTTCTATCTGACTATCAAGTTTGCTCTTCTTCAGCAGAAGCAAGAACATATTACCTAGTAAGTGATTAACTAACTGGTGAAATCTACTGCCAGGGTAGAGATAATAGAGCATCTGTTGAAAAATCTGTAGAGCAAGCGTAAAGAAAAACATCAGAATCTAACAATATCCAAAAAAAGCATTTGTGCATTGAATGACTTTGCAGGAACTGTCACTGATAATATAAAATTTTAATAACTCACTGGAAGTGTAACTAAAAAGGAATATATTGAGTGAAATGTTTTGATTTTTAAAATTTAAATGAATTGATTTAACAATGGTCTAAAAAGTCTTTTGAATTTATAATCATCTTTTTAAAAACTTTACAGAATTAAATAAAATTAAATCTTAAATAATATTCTATTATGGACTTAAAGCACATATGCACATGGATTATTTCTAAACTTTACCCTGAAATAATTTCTTCAAATACTTCAATGGATCCAAGATATCAGCAATACAGACTGTAATCCATATATTCCATGTGACTCTTTCCCACATTTTCCCTGTAGGTCTCCCACAAAGAATCCATAAAAATGAAATTTTTCCTTTTGACACTTTGTGGGTATAAGTGTAATATATAGAGTCTGTGATCTCTCACTCTTTCTACAAACTACAAGACCTGCCCACCTATTCTTCTGGTAGTATATTTTTGTCAACAAACTAACTCTTACTTCTTGAATGTAATTTTTGGAAATACGTTATAGTCTACTTGTGACCACCATGTACTTCAGTGACTGTAGGTTACCTACAACTTTGATTCTTTGAGGTTTGTGGTGTTCCATGATTGAAAACTGAGTGTTTATCACTCTAGAGTCAGTCACAAATGATACTGTGGTTGGTTGTATCAAGACCTAAAACATCACAAGGTCTCCTTAAGGAAAGTTATGAAATCCAAAAATGCTAGTAACTCATATAAGAAAAAGTGAATAAATGAAAAAATGCATATTATCTACACCAGGGGTGGGGAACTTGCAGTCTCTAGGTCGTGTGTGGCCCTCTAGGTCCACAAGTGTGGCCCTTTGGCCGAATCCAAACCTCACAGAACAAATCCCCTTAATAAAAGGATTTGTTCTATCAAACTTGGACTTCATCAAAAGGCCACACCCAAGGACCTAGAAGGCCACAGGTGGCTTCGAGGTCACAGATTCCCCATCCCTGGATAATATGTAGTTGGAAAGCCCAGGATACCTGTATTAATAAATTTGGGACAGGAAACACAAGCAGAGGATGAATTGGGCCCAGAATTAACAAAAGAATGAGAATGGATTAGGTTGCATTTTGGAAACTGAGCAGTGATTTTTAACGATCCCCAGCTGCTTCCTGTCACCCATTAAAAAAAAAAATCTTCCTGATAATACTGTATAGTTGAAAATAGTAGAAGAAAGGGGCAGCCAGGTGGCTCAGCGAGTAAGAGCCCCGGCTCCAGTGTCGGGATAACGTGGGGTTCGAATCCAGGCTCCAACACTTGGCACCACACCCAGAAATAACTGGCCGTGTAACCTTGAGCAAGGTACTTAACCCTGATTGCTCAAAAAAAAAAAAAAAAGAAAGAAAGAAAATAGTAGAAGAACAATCAGTTTTAAAGTACAGTATAACCCCTTCATAATACTGATGCTGAAATACAGGACCGAAATAGACCTCAGCTCTACAAGGCAGGAAAGCATTACCTCTTTAGGGATTCTGGTCTCTGGTTCCCTAGACCTAACATTTTCTGCTAGGATAGATATTTGGAAATGTAACCACCTGGATCCCCACCCCCATGACCTCACCCCCTTCCCCATATTACCGCCCTTCTACCCTAGTTTTCTTTTCTTTCTAGTAAAAACACTTCTCTCTACTCCCAGATTTTGAGATAGCAAACATCATGAACATAGCTAGACGATCTTGGTTATTGCCCAAATGGGGAAAAAAAAAAACCACCTGCTTTTGGTCATCCCCTTTTTGTTAAGTGTCCCCTGATCCCTGCCACTAGACGATCATTTATCACCTGGATATCATCATTGCCTCCAAAATTCACCCTAAAAGACCACATCAACTTTGAAACTCATACCTCCTCAGTATCACCTTCCCAAATGGAATCCTACCTCCCTCTGCCTAGAGAAGATGGAGGGTGGTCTAGTTAATCAGATCCTCTCTTTAAGGAGGGAACCCAGGGGGTCGCTGCTCCCTGGAGGCACGAGGGGCACCGACCCCTCTCCTTCCCCAGCTCCTCGGGAGGGAGGGCTGTCTTTTGCCTTTTTTTATATCCCCAGAACTTAGCATAGTACCTGGCACACAGCAGACACTTCATAAATGTTGATTAACTGACATATGTCCTAACTGTGAAACAGCCCTCGGACCAGGAAGGCCAGAAAAGAGAGATATCTTTGTTTCCTTCTCTTCTATCGGCAACTAACTCCAGAAGGGTCAAGCCGCGGGAGGAGAGGTAGAGAACTGTGGCCTCACAGACATTCTGAAGACCCAGATCCGAGCCTGTGCTTGGATGCATCATAAGAATGCGTCAGTGGATGATATGATGGTGCTTCAGACCCTACAACAATTGGATGATTCACTAGAATGCAAGTGTATCTTAAGCGCAGGGACTGTTTTTCATTTTCATTCTTATATCTCCAGTGCCTAGTAGAATGCCTTGCAAATAGTATATGGTTCATGAAAGTTCACTGAATTTGCTGAATAGCCTAACTGCACTATATTTATTCTATGTGGTTCTTGATTTATGCGACTATTCTTTTCTTAGAGGACATTGTTTGACCTGTAGTATATATCCAAATAAGTAAAAATAAGATGTCAAAACTGTTTTGCTGTATTAATGATAGAAATTTAAGCTAATCGTATATTGTTCAGGTTATTGACTAATAGAAACACACCTTACCAGTGTTACAGCAATTAATACAGAAATGCGTAGTTTGGGGCATAACTTTGAAAGGCTTGTAGTTCTTATAAAATTAACTTTTTTAAATAAACATACATAAAAGGAAAACAAAAGAGTTAAGTCTTTACAGTTCTTCTAGGAATACTATAAAAAACTATCATCTTTTTTTTCAGGTGATATAGATGCCATATATGCCACTATCAGTTTTTTCCTTATACTTATTTTTCCATCCTTCTCTACTGTCAAAAGGTTTCTGAAACTCCCTTACAAGCCTAAGCCAACCCTATATATACTCTCTCCTCCCACCACCCCCATTTTTTTTAGACTGGGTCTCCCTATCTTGCTTTGAGTATAAGTGTAACAACCACTCATAGGTCAAATTCCAAAACTGAGAAGCAGAATTGCTGCTCCATTTGTAGACAATTTAGTGGCCCTCCACTTTTACAAGCCCCCTGCCTACTAAGTCTGCTTTACCATAACGGTGAAATTTAATGAGGACATCTGATTGGCTTTAGCCCTACTGAAACACTAAAACAGCTCATATTGTAATAGATAGGGGCTGGACAATTTGCAAATAATGATGCACATACATGACAAATAGATTATCTCAGAAGGAAAGCATTAAGGGGACCAGGAAAACCTCCTGCAAAAGGCGGGATTTGAGAAAAGTCTTGAAGGAGGCCAGGAAATCTAAGAAACAGAGGTGAAAATGGAGAGCATTCCAAGCATGGGGGGGTCAAGTGGAAGAGGGCAGTCAGTGCAAATGCCAAGTATGGAGATGCCAGAACACATTTAACTGTTCTCTTCTCTACATGTCCATGCCACTTCTCTCTCCTGGTTCTCCTGTCTGTTCTTCCCTTGTCAGTCTCTTGCTAGTTTTTCACTCAACTCATGCCCATTAACCACAAGCATCCCTCAAGGTTCTGTTCTGGGTCCTTTTCTCTTTTCCATTTATATTATCTCACTTGGTGAGCTCATCAGCTTCCATGGTTTCAGTTATCATCTCTATGCAAATGATTCACAAATTTATATATCTAACACCCAAACTTTCCTTAAGCAGAGATATAACTATGTCACTCTACTATTTAATAAACTCCAAAGTAGCTCTCCATTGTCTCTAGGTTCAAATACATATTTCTCTTTTTAGCCTTTAAAGTCATTCACAACCTGGCCCAAATATATCTTTCCAGTTTCATGGTATATCTCTCCCCTTTCTACACACTTTGACTCAAACTAGTTCTCTATCCACTCTTCACACAAAATACTTCATCTCACATTGCTATGCTTTTGCAATGGCTGTCCTGAATGCTTGCAATGTATTCCTTCCTCACTTGTGTCTCATAGAAATCATCTCTTCCTTCAAGACACAGTTGAAGCACTGCTTCCAAAATAAGCTTGATCCTCCCAAAACGCTAGGGCTCTCCCTCCCTATCTTGTATTAAACTACCCTGTTGTTTTTAATCTGCATATACACATATTTATACATACTGTTTCCTCCAATAGAATGTAAGCTTTTTGAGAGTACAGACTGTTTCATTCTTCCTAAGGGACTTGACCATCTTAGTTCAATCCTTCGTTTTACAGATAGGGAACCTAAGGCTATGTAAAATTAAAGGTGTAAGATTTCATATATGATGCCAGTGCAAGGATTAGAAGACAGGGCTCCTGACATCTAGTTCTGTTCCCCAAGCACTATAATACGCCGCCCATGTGGTCATCATCTATCCTGAAGCTGTTCTCTTCTCATGTACCTAACTGATGCTGTTTGTGATTAAACTACAACAAAAATCAGTACTTTTCTTGGCTCAATTAATACCATGTGCTAAAAGCCTTTAACGAAGTCACTAGCCATCAATTAAATAAACAATTAGATGGAGAACAGAACAATTAATAGATGTATCATGGCTGGGGGTGAGGAGGAGGAAAAGAGAGCCCTGTTGCTAGACAACTACATGTCCCATCATATAGTGGTATAAGCCCTGACACTGCTAAACAAGAATATTTTAATTTTTAGCTTTATGTATTACAATTTCCTTTTTTACTTAAAATATAGCATTATGAACTGTATGGCTGCCACTTGGTAAACATTTCTAGGAATAAGGAAGTACATACGTATAATGGGAAAAATTATAAAAAGGTACAATAATTATAACTGACCCTTCTGTATAAACACATAGGCACATACACCTGAGGTACCTGGGAAGATTGGCAAACTTGCTATAGCTTTTAGTAGACAGTGCCTGCTGTGAGAGGAACTTGGATCTACTCAAATGGATTTAAAGAAACCCCATCCATGCCCATCCAGTGTGACTATATTCTCCAATAAATGACACAGGAAATGTATTCAATGTGCCAGTGGAATTCCTTACTCCTGATATCCTACTTGATGGAACTGGTATGATGTCACCTAAAAGCAGGGGTGTATCTGGATGACTTCACCATCCAAAGGGAAGCCCTTCTTCAACTTGAACTCTGAGCTGGATCTCCTCTGTGACAGTGAGGAACATATACATCTCCCTGATACTTATGATCAGAAATATTGTTGAACAAGGTAAGATCATCTCTAAAATTACATTTTTTCAAGGAACTTTGAAAAATTCTCATGTATGACCAGTAGATACTTTATTGCAAGAAAGACTTTGTAGGATGTTTTGTTCTACTGATTCAATTATTTTTTAAAATCAACAAATAATAAACACAACACAGTCTTGCATTTTCTATATCTTTCAGTCAACTGTGTAATCATATCTACTCTGCATTATCACTTCCAGAAACCTGTTTCCTTCTACTATTGTCATCATGGAAACCACCAATATGTATATAGATTTTGCAGAAATTTTCCAGAATCAAACTCTAATGCCCTTTTGTGGTGTGAAGGTAATCCTGGATTCTTGAAACTAATGACAGAAAAACACAAGTTCTAGCTTTTTTGTGCTGGAAAGACTTTGAATAATCTGCAGTGGAGTAATTCTAAATTTGAATTTAGATCTGTGTTGCCTGCTTAATTACAGAATTCTGCTCTTCCTTCAAGTTGCAGCTCAAATGCCACCTTCTTGCTTTCCCCTACTACTAGTGTTCTTCCTCCTAAAGTGCCTTTTAACTGCTTTGTATTTATTTTTATTTTCTCTCTTTACATCTAGCCTATAGATATTCTCTTTTTAGACAGTAAATTGATTCATTCTTTATTACCTGTAGCCCTAATACCTGGCACAGTACTGACACATAGTAAGTACTTTATGATTGTTGACTGGCTGAGTAGAAACTTATTGAACTTATGAGGTATCATAGCCTAACCTGAAAACTACAATCTATCAACAAGCATTCATTAAACGATTACCATGCATCAGGCACTGTGCTAAGCCAGATACAAAGAAAAACCAAACAGAGCCTCAAGGAGCTTATATTCTAATGGACAGAAATGTTTTCTTAAAAAAAAAAAAATAAAAGGGCGGCTAGTTGGTGCAGTGCGTAAAGCACCGGCCCCAGAGTCAGGAGGACCCAAGTTCGGTTCTGGCTTCAGACATTTAACACCCACACAAAAAAACTAGCCGTGTAACCTTGGGCAACTTACTTAACCCCAACAGTCCTCCAAAAGGCAAAAAAAAAAAAAGAGAGAGAGAGAGAAATGTTTTCCTTCCAGAAGAAATTAGGGCTGTCTGTTATTACTTGGCTTATATTTAAAACAAAAACAAAACAAAACAAAAAACCCAACTCTTTGTAATTTGCCAACTCTGTAAAACTAGAGTCACATTTTTTCCAAGACAACCATGGACAAAGGCCACTTTGGTGTCTCTTAAATGACTTCCAGATGTAGTCCACTAATAGATAAGACTACATGTCACCTAAACATGAATAACTCTCTCCTTTATTCACTCTCATACATAGTCACAAATTCATCTCTAAAGGAGTGATTTTCCAAGACATATAACTATATTCAATAACTTTCACAGATATATAACAATATTCAATAATTATATTCAAGAACTACCTACCTGCTAACCAGAGTAGAGTCTTTTGCATGCCATGCCAATAGTCCTGACAACAAACTTAGTCTGCTTTCTCAGAACCAGCAGCAAACATGGTTACTTAATGATGAATTCTCTGGCCATGGTAATTCATAAAACAAAGAAAAATATAAAACGGTCCTCATTCCCTTGAGTTCCTGTAATGTAATGCCAAGGAAAGGCAACTTCCCAAGGTTCAGAATACCAGCATAGGTGCTCTCCATTTTATTCAGTCACAAATTAAGAACAGAGAACATCAAAATATGACATCATTCAAAATACAGCATTTACTAAGTGTGATTAAATAATCTCCAAGTACTACCCCACCCCAGGACCTTCCATTCATTCAATCAATTACAAAGTCCCAGTTCTAAATACTACTCCACCCCTAGGCTGTACCTTCATTTAGTCCACCACAAAGCCCCTCTTCTCAAATGGAGATTAGTTTCCAATCTAAGTAAAGTACATTCATTTGTTCAACCATAGAACACAAAAAGGTCAAAAGTTCCCCACCCCTGGATCACAATTGAATCTACCCCAGAGTTACATCAAGTTTAAGCACAGCACTTAATACCCAAATGGAGGTCTTTTCTTCATCTTGACACCAGGCAAGTTCTCAGCAATCTTAGTTCCTGGGGAGACAAGGCTTAGCAAGGCCACAAGATACATTGCCAGTCCCTTCATTAATTCATCCTCTGTCTGTAGAAAAGTCCTAGAACCCCTGAAAACATTAGCAAAACCCTCTCCCAGGATTTCTGTAAACATACAACAAGAAAATCCTTCTTCAGGGCTTCTGAACCAACAGAAAGGTTCCCAGACCCCTGCAACAACAGCACTGTCCTTCACCAGTGGACAGTATTCACTCTGTCTGCAGGACAGTCTCCAGACCCCTGCAACAACAGCACTGTCCTTCACCAGTGGACAGTATTCACTCTCTGTCTGCAGGACAGTCTCAGGAGCTCTTAGCCAACAGCCAGGTTCCAGGACTTCTTCAACAAAAGGACTGTCTTTCACCAGTGGACAAATCTGGCAAAACAACATCAAAACAGACAGACAAAGTACCAGCAAAACAGCCATGTCTCCTCAGTCCTTGGCAGCTCAGGGGGCAGGTCTCAAAAGTCCAGGGCAATTCAAAGTGGCCCCCAGCAATTCTCTCAGTCTCTCTCTGCCTCCACGAGGTGCTGCTTCGAAAAAGTTCTTCTGCCTCTCTCTTGTGTCTCTCCAAATCTATGTCACCAGCTCCTCCCAGTTCAGGACTTTCTTTTCACATCAACAAGTCCATCCCACAGGTGGGATTAACAAGCTCTGGGTTTTAACACAATCAATTTGAAAACCAAGCCAATACAGAGGAATCTTTATATTCCATTACTATCACAGATCCCCATCTTTTACCTCTGCAATGATGATAGCAAAGTGGCAAAAAAGGAGTTTCAGGATGCTAAGATTTTCAAATCAGCTTTAACATAGCTGTGGCTAGTACTCGATAAGCCATGAAGAGGTAGAAAAACTCAGCAAAGTTCATTATGACTCCCCAAATTAAATCAAAATATACTTTGAAACTTTGCGACTTTGAAGCCAAAGTAGAAATAAGTGAGTATGGCAAAAAATGTAATACATTTTTTATTTGGATCAGAAATGAAAGAAGTTAAAGACTTGTAGACTACACAGAAACATGTTGATAGAATGTGAATACTTTGAGAAAGAACTGGCAAGTGCTAGACTTGATGAGTGCTGAATAATACTACAAAAAAAAAAAAAGATTATATTTTGACAGAGAAAATGAGTTGTTACTGATGTGAGAACTATTCCTGAATCAGTGTCTGTTTAGTCAGGCACTGGCTTGTTAGAACAAATATCAAAGTTAGTACACATCTTAATAGAAAGAATAAAAGTGACAACTATAGTGTACGATTGAAATAATTCAATCCTGATTTAAAGAAATTACTGATGATTAAAAATAATAACTATAGATGGAAGAAGAGACATAAACACAGACTATAATTATTTCATGAAGATGTTTAACTGATACAGATCAACTGCTACAATGAGTCCAAGAACCTAAAAAGCACCAGAGGCAGCAAACACCAAATCTGTTAAGATGAGAAAGATGGCAGCCAAAGTGACTGGTTTAGAATATAAACCAGTTTGTTCAGAAAATCTTAAGGACAAAGATAATGGAGCAGTATTTCTTTAAAGGATAAAGAGAAGCACTGGCAAAATTAATTTAAAGAAAGCTTAAGGAGGAACCCAATTAAGCAAATCATCATAAGGGCACTTAAGAATGAAAATAAAAAGAGGCCAAGAAACAGAAATATTGAAAAAAAATGCAAATATTTTTATAACAAATCTCTTGCATCATCAAGAATAATATAGTTGCCATACTTGCACTTTAACCTGACAGTCCTGGGTGCACCTATAGAGAAGATAGAAATGGTACTAAAGAGAACAATGATGGAAAAAGCATTCAGATTTGATGAAACATAGATTGAGGAGATTCATATTGGAGATAATAAAACTGTGGGAGCACTGGTGGAGCTACATATAATTAAATTTTTTTACATTTGCCCCTCAATTTATTTATTTTTAGTTTTCAACATTTATTTCCACAAGATTTTGAGTTACAAATTTTTCTCCCTGTCTTTCCCTTACCCCCACCCCAAAATAACAAACCTATTGAATACCCCTTCCCCCAATCGGTTCCCTCCTATATCCTTCCCCATTTCCCCCAACTTTCTAGTAGGGCAAGACGGATTTCTATTACATATAATTATTAATACCAAAAATGGTAACAAAATATTAACATCTGACTTTCCCACCCATGTGAAATATTTACAAGAATGAAGCATGGACGAATCACTATAAATATACCAGTATTACTGGGGAAAAAAATAACTAAAGGTGCATGCCCTACTTAGAATTTTAAGATAAATCTTCCCCCCCCCCAACAGTTCAATCAAGTCTTTTACCTTCTCTTCCAAAGATAAGAAGTGTCATTGATACCAGAAGGACAGCATGTTATAGTACCAATTAAGAGGCATAAGGGATATCATTTACAAAAGATATAATTAGAAAAGAAGATGAACTCTTCATATATTAAGTTAGGCATACAAAGAGAATGTTGCTATATGCAGGCACTTTAAAAGATTCTACCTTTGCAACATCTCTTGTATAATTTCCCCTTCTCTTTTTTCTTACAATGCAACCTCCCTGGTGCAGGTCCTCATCATCTTGTGTTTGGATTATTGTTGTTTAGTTGTTTCAGTCATGTATGACTCTTTGTGACCTCATTTAGAGTTTTATTTCTAGGGGGGGAGTGCAAAGAAACTGGAATGGTTTGCCATTTCCTTCTCCAGTTCATTTTACAGATGAGAAAACCAAGGCAAACAGAATTAAGTGACTTGCCCAGCGTCACAAAGCTAGTAAATTTTTGAGATCAGATTTGAACTCAGGAAAATGAGTCTTTTCTGACTCTAGGATTGGCACTCTATCCACTGTGCCACCTAGCTGCCTCACTTGGATTATTACAATAGCTCTATGGGTGGTCTCACTCTCTCTCAACATTTTTACTTAAAGTTTTAATTTCCAGATTCTATCCCTCCCTTCTCATCTCCCTGAGACAGTAAGCAATCAGATAAAGATTATACATGTGCAATTAAGTAAAACATTTTCATATTAGTCATTTTGTACAAGAAGACAAAAAAAAAGAAAGTGAAAAATAGCACGATTCGGTCTGTATTAAAACAATATAATTTCTCTCTCTGGAGGTGGATACTATGATTCATCATTAGTCCTTTGGGACTGTCTTAGATCACTGTATTGCTGGTATTAGCTAAGTCATTCTCAGTTCTTCAATGGAACAATATTGCTATTACTGTGTACAACATTCTCCTGGTTCTGTTCACTTCATTATGCATCAGTTCATGCAAATTTAAGTCTCATTTACAATCCAATCAGTCTTCCATTCAATTGTCAAAGTGATCTTTCTTGGGGTAGTTAGGTTGGTGCAGTGAATAGAGCACCAGCCCTGAAGTCAGGAGGACCTGAGTTCAAATATGACCTCAGACATTTAACACTTACTAGCTATGTGCTCTTGGGCAAGTCACTTAACCCCAATTGCCTGGCCTTCCCCCCTCCAAAAAAAAAAAAAAAGCAAAGTGATCTTTCTAAATCTCAGGCTTGACCAAGCATCATGCCTTCGTCCTTCCCCCAATTCCTACACCCTTAAAACTCCAGTGGCTTCCTATTATCACCAGGAACAAATATAATAAAACCCTTCAAAATCTGGCTCCTTCCTACATTCCTACTCTTCTTACAATTTTTATTCTTCTCAACAGACACTATAATTCATCTAAATATAGATATATCCTTCTTTTTGACCCCACACAATATACACTCTGGATTCTATGCCTTTTCACCAGTTGTCTCCCATGCCTGGAATGTTCTCTTTCCTAATCTCTGCCTTCTGAATTCTCTGGTTTCCTTCAAGACTCAACTAAAATCCCATCTTCTATCAGAAGCCTTTCCTGGGTCTGCCCCCAGAGATTACCTTCAGCTTACCCTGTATTTTGCCTTTCCTTGTATTCTTAGAGTTTGGCATAGTGCCTGGCACATAGTAAGTACTTAGCAAATACTTGATGACTTAACTTGTTGACTAGACAAAGGCCTCTAACATTTTGGATAGATTCCCTAAAGAAGACAGATAAGAAGAAAGACAAGAATCTCAGAGGTTGAAAAAACATGGATGGGTTAGGCTGAAGTAAGGATTCATATGATGATATCACCAATTTAGTCAAGTCATAGAGTATGCTTTTTTTACTGATCCCTGCATTTAATATGCAACTTTGAAAACATATTTTATACTTTTCTGCCATCTTAAACAAAATATACTGATTGATGATTTATTGGTAATCACTATGAACATCACTTACTATATCTATCACTGATTAATATCACTGATAGGTTTAGTATTCATTACATCAAGTAGGATTATTTGACTCTATACTAAGTAGTTCCAGACTGCTATGCTCTTTGAGTTCTTGAGTATATATTTTCATGGTTTTTCTGTCTCTTCCTTAACTGTTGTTAATGTGTTTACCTAGCAGCCTACCTTCATTTACTAATTTGTTACTTGTAATTCACCATGGTTGAGGAAATCACTTAGATGCCTGTTATGACTGTTTCGGAATAAATTGAGAAAGGACCTAAGGGACTTATCACAAAACTCGGCACAGGCTACGGGTAACTGCGCAGATATAGTAAGTGAAGAACAAATTCTTTCCTAGCCAAGGATGATAACCTACAAACACAGTTTCAAGTCAAGTGCTGGTATGTAGATACCTTAAAAAATAGGCAACAACCCCAATCTCACATTTCCCTTACATTTCTATTATTTCTGGAGCCTTCAAAAACTCTACAGTCAAACATCAAAATTCTAGCGCACCAATTACTTATAAGTATATGCTACTCTTTAAAATTCCTGAGTCTTCTACCTACATTAAATCAAATAAATTATGATAGCAAAATAAACACTGAAAAACTAAAGATTTTTAATGATCCTCAGAGAGGTTACCACACACACATTATAAGTATGTGTTCAAATTATTCACAGATTCTTTTTTCTGAATTAAACACTGAACAAATTCTTCAATTCATTTCTCACACACACAAATGTGTGTATATATATATATGTACATATATATATATATATATATACACATATATGTATAAAGCTGTAGCACACAACCTCCAAACACTGTCAGAATTCAAGAACTGGCCACCAGTTCACAAGCAGAAAAAGATCCTAACTTCTGAAACCTGCCAAAATGAGAATGAATATTGCTGAATTAATTATACTTTCAGCAAACTCAAAAAACCAGGAGCTACAACTGTGGTCTCAGACAAAACTGTGGTAAAAAATATAGTTAAAAAGTAAATAGGGAAATTATATTATTCTTAAAGATGCCAGAGTCAATGAAATTAAATCATCATTTGACATAAATATACCAAAGAGTAGAGTAACTCCCCGGATATCTCAGCAGCCTAGTTAAACCTCAGAGTAGGAAAGGCACATTACATCACATCAGATCCTACCCTTAAGGAGAGATCTAAGGCATTCCCAATAAGTGATTCTTTCAATCCAATATTTCCTTAAAGACTTTCTGAAGGAGTCTGTTCTGTTTTTAGGATAGTTCTAATCATTAGGTAATTCTTCTTTATACTCAGATAAAATCTACTTTTTTTTTTTTTTTACAACTTTTACCCCTTATTTCCAGTTCTGCCTGCTATAAAACCACCCTAAATCCCCTTTTGACCAAACCACCCTTCAAACAGTTGAAGATAGAGATCATGTTCCCTTCTAAATAGCCCTACCTTCCAAGTGAATCTCAAATGATGAGGGGTTGAGTCTTTTTACCATGTTGGCCATCCTCAACTGAATGAGCTTTTAGCCTGTAAATAATCTTCCTACAATAAAACAATCTGAAAGGAACATAATATGGCATATGTGGTCTGATCTTGGCAGTGTATAGCACAGCTCATGTTTCCCATGTTCTGGACACAATGCTTCTATTAATGTAGACTTAAGCTATTTAGGTTTCTATATCACACTGTTTTCTTAGATTGAATATATATATATATCTGTTCACTTAAATTCCCATGTCTTTTTCATATGAAAATACCATCCAGACACACCTTTTTTTAATTCTGTGCTCATATATTTGACTTTCTTTTAACTTAAGTAGAGAACTTTATATTTATCCATATAAAATTGTGGGTTGTGAGATAATATATGAAAACCACTTGACTAACTTTAAAATGCTATATGAATTTTAATTATTATTAGATTTGGTTTATTTAGACCCAATCATATTATTCCAGGTGGTAAAATTGCTGACATTTCTTTTTTTCTTTGGATGAGGAGAGGGCAGGGCAATTGGGGTTAAGTGAGTTGCCCAAGATCACACGGCTAGTAAGTGTGTCAAGTGTCTGAGGCTGAATTTGAACTCAGGTCCTCTACTCCAGGGCTGGTGCTCTATTCACTTTGACACCTAGCAGCCCCTTTTGCTGACATTTCTACAGCACTTAAAAGTTTATAAATAATTTATAATACATTATCTCATCTGATCCTCACAATAGCCCTAGGAGATATTAGAGATTTCATTATTTCCATTTTATAGGTTGAGGAGAATGATGCTCAGAGGTGAAATTACTTGTTCAAGGTCACAAGGAAGGATGTGATCCTGATTTGAATCTTGAAATCTCCTGATTTCAAACCTAGTCATCTTTCCATTATATAGCACTCTGCCTCTTATTTTTCCCTTGGTCAATCTCATAAGCACGAAATTCATACATTCATCTAAATCACTGACAAAAATGTTCACCTGAAGAGATTAAAGAACAGAGCTTTGTGGTATGCCACAGATACTCACCTCAAAACTGATGATGGTGCATTGTCTTCTTTGGGCTAGATGTTTCAATAAATTCAGGCACTACCCATCATTCAGCCTAGATCTCCACAATTATTCCCAAAGATTTTGTGGGATAACTTGTTAAATGTTTTGATGAAATTCACATATAATGTTTATTATATTTTCCTGATCTATCTATGTAACAGGTTAGTCCTATCAATTCATGTTGTTTTATACTGATTACTACTTTATTTTACAAAGTGTCACAAGACATAGGTTTAATAATCTAGAATTTTGCTAAGAATTAATGTCAAGCTGTCCAACTTAAATGTGCAATCTACCTTCTTTCTTGTTCTTCAAAATTGAGACATTTGCCTATTTGCAGTTTTGTGGCATAGCTTCCAATTCTCTACTATTCCTTTGAGGTTACTAATTCATCACAAATACACCAGGGATTCTTTCAGTCTTTAAAATGAACTCCTTTCAGTTACAAAAAGTACAAAGAATTATTCCAATTAGCTATCCCACCCCAACCCCCAGTTGCATAAAGAACTTAACACCTGAAAGTTTAATTGCTTTTATTCTAAAAGATAAGCTGGAAACAATTATCTCCTTATATGAAATGCACACTCCCACAATTTTCCATAGTCTACATTTTAGATATGTCTGGTTTTACTGTCATAGACAAAAAAAAAAGGTCAAAAAGATACATTTGAAGGGACTTGACTTTACTGAGGGAGAAAACAAAGGTTTTCTATATCTTAAAACAGTCCACAGCACTCATTCACTTTTTCTGTAAAGTTCATTAGTATTCTGTTTCATACATACAAGAATTCTTCAAGTTACCTCTTATCTGGAACATTATCACAATCAAGACTTGATGTGAGAAATAAGAGGTAGAAACTGTTCAGATGAAGAGAATAAGCATTATCATCAGTGCATCATCATTCCTAACATAACGATTTTCAAAACACTCAAGAGGAGGAATTCTCTCTTAGAGGAGACCTCAATTTTTTTTTTTTACTAAACTGTTAAGTAAAAATCAAATTAATTAATTTAATTCTCAATCTGGTAAAATGTCAGACAAGGATACATACATATATTGTATATATAGTGTGTGTGTGTATGTTTTGATATATCTATTTCTGTTTTCCACTATTTGTACTAATAGATACTATCCAAAATAGGAAGAAATATTAAAACCATTTATATTTGGCTTTGGAAGTAAATACAGGCAATAGACTGACATCTCTAACATTGTTTGCCTAGGCCAAAATTTAAATAATTTTGCTTTCTCCAAATACACTTACACCTACATTAACTAAAGTGGGACAGGGCAACTAAGAAACATACTGGGTAGCAAATAATTAATAGCACTAGGATAATAGGGCTTTTGGTGATGGAATCAAGAGTAGAATGAATATATCATAAGAGTTGATTATTTTCCTTAAATATAAATTTCCCAAGCAGAAGAAAAATTTTATGATCAGCAGAATTACTTCTATTTTCAAACAAACTTAAATAGAAGATCTCCCACTGAAAGGAGAAGAAATAAACTTTACCTATTTAACTTAGAATGTTGAAGAAAATGTATCTCCTGCCCCATCCCCATCTAACACATTCCTATACATTTAATAATTATTAACAATTTGTTCACCATTTCTTGTTGTAACAAAAAAGGGCCTATCATATGTTAGCAAAATCCACTCATTATTGTCAATGGAAAGCAATTTGGACTTATGCCCCAAAAGTTACTTAACTGCATATCCTAGTGATACCACTACTAAGCCTAACCTCAAAGGGATCAAGAAAGAGGAAAAGGACCCATATGAACAAAAATATTTATGGAATTTCTTTTTGCTCACAAAATGCTGTAAGGCAGTATTACTAAATGCATCATTTTCAATTCATAATGCAATAAAGATTACATTCAATAAAGGGTCATGGAAAGGCAGATTAAAATTAATTGGAAACTGAATCATCTAATCCTTAAGAATGAGTAGGTCAAAGAACAAATTACAGAAACAATCAATAATTTCATTAAAGAGAATGACAACAATGAGGAGACATATCAAAATTTGTAGAATGCAGCCAAAGCTGTACTAAGGGGAAGATTTATATCTCTAAAGACTTACATCAATAAAACAGCAAAGAGATCTCTTCCAGTTAGACCCCACCCATCGGCCAGACCAGAAGTACCCGGGTCTCTGACAGGAGCTACTACCTTCTGCTCACTTGAAGCCCAGGTCTAGCCGCCAAGATGCCAGGGTAGCACTCCTCTCTCATGGACCCTGACACCAAAATGATAGGAAACATGGCACTATTACCCATTAGGAGTCAATTTAAAGGACCAGCTCCAAGAGAAACAAAAGACACACATATTGTGGATGAAGCTATTATTTCAAGGACAATGTCTTCTTCAAAAACTACGAAATTAAGAATGAAGCTGATAGGACGTTGATCTACATAACTCTTTACATTTCTGAAAGCTTAAAGAAACTCCAGAAGTGCAACTCAAAAAGCCAAGGAGAGAAAGAAATGTATGTGTTGGGAATCACTAACTTTCCTACTCCTGGAGAGCCGGGTTTCCTTCTTAATGCAATTTACGCCAAACCTGCAAATAAGCAAGAAGATGAAGTGATGAGGACCTACTTACAGCAGCTGAGGCAAGAAACTGGGCTGAGGCTTTGTAAGAAGGTCTTTGATCCTCAGAGTGACAAACCTAGCAAGTGGCGGACTTGTTTTGTGAACAGGCAGTTCATGAACAAGTCTTTTGGGTCCCAGGCAGTGACTCGATCTTGTGCGCAGGCGCATTCAACGTGTGGCAGCAAGATGTACACAGTTATTGGAATTTTATGCCAAGGAAGAGGAGACACATCCTTACTAGAAAAGCCCTTTAATAAGAATGTTGGGATTTAAGGATCACTGAGAATTTTTGCAATGTTAAGCTGGTGCTTAATGATAATAAAAAAAGATTTCTTAACATTCCAAAAAGAAAAAAAAAACCCAGCAAAGAGCAGATCAATGAATTGGGCATACAACCTAAAAAAAAACCAAAACACTAAAAAAAGTGCAAATTAAAAAATCCTCAAACACCGAATTAGAAATCCTGAAAATCAAAGATTAATAAAATTAAAAGAAGACCATTGAAATAATAAATTAAAACTAGGAGTTTATTTTGTGAAAAAACAAACAAACAGTAAAACAGATAAACCATTGGTTAATTTCATTCTAAAAAAAAAGAAAACTAAATAATTATAAAAAATGAAAAAGGTGAATTCAACACCAAAAGAAGAAATTAAAGTGATCATCAGGAGCTATTTTACCCAATTACCTGCCAATAAATCTGACAACCTACATGAAACATGAATATTTACAAAAATATAAATTAGATTAATAGAAGAGGAATTAGAACACTTACAAGCATTATCTATAATGGAGATAAGCTTCCCCAGTAAGATCAGAGGTGAAGCAAAGATGCCCATTATCAGCACTATTATTTCATATTGTACTAGAAATATTAGCTATAGCAATAAGAATAGAATATCGCAAAGAGATTTTGTATGGCAGAGAATTGGAAACTAAGAAGGTGCCCATCAATTGAGGAATGGCTGAACAAATTATGATATATAAATGTAATGGAATACTATTATGGCCTCAGACATGATAAAAAAAAAAAGATGCTGGTATCTTTATGCTGGTGGTTATAGGCAGCTAGGTGGCACAATGGATAGAGAACTAGGACTGGAATTGGGAAAAAACTTAAGTTCAAATCTGGCCTGTGTGATCCTGGGCAAGTCACTTAACTGGTACCTGCTTTAAGTATTCTCAACTGTAAAATGGGAAAAAATAACATCTACCTCCCAGGGTTACTATAAGCATCAAATATGGTAATCTTTGTAAAGCAATTAGCACAGTGCATACAACAGTGGCATTTAACAAATGTTTGTACCCTTCCCCTTTCCCTTTCAGAGAAACCTTGGAAGACCTGTATAAAATGCAGTGACTGATACCAGAATAAGAACAACACTGAAAAGACAAACAACTTTGAAAGACTTAAGAATTAAGATCAGGGACGGCTAGGTGGTGCAGTGAATAGAGCACCGGCGGACCTGAGTTCAAATTCGACCTCAGACACTTAACACTTACTAGCGGTGTGACCATGAGCAAGTCACTTAACCCCAATTGCCCTGCCCTCCCCGCTCCAAAAAAGGCAAAAAAAAAAAAGAACTATGATCAATGTAATGACCAACTGACTCTTGGGAGCTGATGATGACACATGTTACCCACCCTCTTGAAAGATGATGGACTCAGAATGCAGAATGAGGGAGATAATTTTGGACATGGCCAACACTGAAATTTGTTTTGACTAGACATATTTAAAGGTTTCTCCTCCCCCTCAGTGGGAGAAGGTGGTTGAAAAGAAAGAAAATAAATGCTTGTTAATTGAAAAAAAAAATTTTAAAAGATTAAGAGATTTTTTAAAAAGTAGGAGAGGGAAAACGGAAGAGAAAAGGATTAAGGAGCAGTGTACCTGAATCTCCAGTCTGGGGTTCCTAATCACTGAGGGATTTGCTCAGTTTCTAGTGTTAAATATCTATGCAATTATTTGACTTAACTGTTAGTACAAATGTTTTTCACCATTTGAGTGACATAGTGTGGAGCATATGATTAAATGTTACTACAGCAATTTAAAAGAATGTGCCTCAAAAAATTTATTCATGCAACCACAGAGCTGCATAATCTCTGGAATCACTCCAGAGTAGTTATCTAATTAATGCAACAGAATCACAAAATAAGGAAGGCACAAGTATCATTTTTGAAAGTAATAAATGAGAGTTTGAGTAGCATGTTCAAGATCATACTGTATTTTGTGGGAAAGTTAACATAATTAAATCTCTATTTATTTATACCAAACCACCTGTTGAGTCTATTCTTCAGAGCAGAAGGGGGGAGGGGGGTTCCACGAATTTAATAAATATGACAATGTAACTGGTTTCCTTTTGTAATCTTATGTATTTTATCTGTTAAAAAACATTATTCTAAGGAGATCATAATATTACAAGACTGTCAAAGGGGTCCATGACACAAAAAAGGTCAAGAACCTCTGATTTAGATAAATAACTATTTTTCTTCAAATTTTAAAGAGGCACACCAAATAAACCAGTTCAAGAAAATCTCAATGCCAACTCTTGACTAAAATTTTGCACACAGGAAAATATATTAATGCAACAGCTGACCTAAAAGTCAGTTTTAAGGTTTGCTAAGTGCTTTAGAAACATAATCCCATCTGATTCTCCCAATAACTTTTGAAGTAATTATAATCGTTAGTATCGGGGGCTGCTAGGTGGTTCAGTGAATAGAGCACTGGCTCTGGAGTCAGGAGGACCTGGGTTCAAGTCCGGCCTCAGACACTTAACACAAAAACTATCTGTGTGACCTTGGGCAAGTCACTAACCCCAAATGCCCTCCAAAAAAAAAGTTGTTACTATCCCCAACTTTACAATAAGAGGAAGAAAGTGATGATCAGACATTAAGTGACTTTCCCATGGTCACACAACTCTAATTTTGGTGGTTAGATTTGAACCCAGGATTTATTTGACTTTTTAAAAATCCAGGTTTTTTTCCATTATACATCTTATAAAACTTTTTATCTAACTGCAAAAACTAAAAAGCCCTACATGATAGTATGGGGATGAAATTTGTAAAATTTCTTTATCAAACGATACTATTTCCAATTTCTAAAATTAGTAATGACCAATTCCAGCAGCCTATTACTAAGTTTAAGGGAAGCCCAGAGTTTGCAATTCAATTACATGAAACAAGTGATATTTCTAACAGCACATTTATTACTTTATGTGAGATGTTTATGAAGGAACGATACATGAGGAATTATTGTTTTGTTGCTCTTTGGAAGGGCACATAAGAAGGAAAGATATATATCTTAAAGTTGATGAGCTTTTCACAAATGAAGGTTTGCTGAGGAAAAATTGCATTGAAGTCTGCACAAATGTTGCTGGAAAGACAATGGGCAAGAAGGTTGGATTAGTAGCAAAAGTTAAAGCTGGTGGCTGCCATTAAAAGCTCAAGAAGAATTTGCCAAGTTATCAAGTGACATAGGTTTAGAACTTGAGTTTTCTAAAAAAAATTACTAAATGAATTTTGACTTGGGATTAGGAGAGAATTTCCAACAATTTCTGAAATGGCCATAAACATACTTCTGCTGTGTTTTTTTATACTATATATTTATGCCAAACAGCATTGTCAGCATCAACAATTATAAAATCAAAATACTGATCAACTCTGAAAAATGTTGAAGATGATCTATGTCCTGCAGCATCAAATATTCTGCCAAAATTTACTTCTTCATGTAAAAACAAGCACATCCATTTCATTAGTATGCAAGTTGGCTTTCGTCTTTAATAAACAGTAAAATGATATGAATACCTGTAGCGCCAATCATGATAAAGACCATGACTATAAGTATCACATGACGTTCGATCGCAAAATATGCCAAACTCTCCAGATAGAGGATAGAACTGAAAGATTTATTTAGACACCAGAAAACGGAATCCCAAAACCAGTAAGCCAATTTCATCATAGTATCAAAGATATTCAGAAGCCATAATAACACTGAGAGCCACAGCATCCTTCAGCCTTCCCACAAACCAATATGCCTTCCCACAAACCAATGCAAGGTCAATATTTACTCATAAACCTCTCTATCTTCTTAATGAGGGTCCTCTGTCTCCCCCAATGTCTGGCTAGCTCTCAACCAGCTTCCTGTGGGCTCTGCTTCCCTTCAGCAAATACCCTCCACCACAGGCTCCATGTGATTACATTCAGCCTATAAGGTGGCAGAGTTTACTTTCAAAGCAAGGGAGGTCTCCAAACACTCTCCTAGGTTTATTGAGGAGCAGGGAAGATCTTCAAATTCCCATTCCCATTATAATACCAAAGAAATGTTTTAAAATAAATTTATTTATGATTTATTATCAATAAATGTTTGATTTGTATAACCATTTTATATACCTATATACCTGCGGTTGTATAAAAATTTCTTGGGCAAAAAGGGGCTGTACATGGAAAATGTTTAAGAGGCCCTGGTCTAGATCAGTGCTTCTTAAACTGTGGGTCACAACAAAATTTGGCCACAGTAAAAGGTTTATGGAAATGCAATGACCAAAAATTAATTAAAAATCAAACATGTAATGAATCCATGGTGTTTCTGGCAGCGCTTGCCCATTTTGCATCACGCAACTTCACTGCAGCCTTGGTTCTGAACACAACATGCACTTTGCAATGCACATTCCTTCATGCCCACAACAACGAATGTTGCCAAAACTTGAAAAGGGGTTGTGAGTGGAAAAAGTTTAAGAAGCCCTGATCTAGATATCTTAACATCCTTTCAGATCTAAATCCTATGAAATTATACCACCAAATTTTCTTTTGGTTTTCAAAGTTTACACTTCAGTTAAGAGATACAAATGTATAAGCTTAGACCAAGGTTTTTTTTTTTTTGTCATAGTATGAGCTCTGAAGCTCCAGTAAAGCTTACTTGAAACTTCTGTAATGGAAACATGAGTTTTATGCATGCTTTCTTATGAACTATGTTCTCTCCAATTTAAGACCAGTGATTTTTACACTACACTTAAACTGTATGCTAAAGTGTGTTAGTGCTTATATCACTCAAGGTACATATTTAAGTATTTCTATAAAACATACTATTATATTTTATTGATAAGGAAAAAGTGAGTAGAAATCTGATAATTACCAACAAAGACAATTTGCTAAGATATTCCAGAAACCTCAGGATATTAAGAAATTCAAAGTAAACTTCGAAAGATTAAATATGGAAAAGCTGGAGAAAATACTAGAGTGTAAATCTTATTAAAGTGATTTAACAATTTGTTACTCAAAGATGCAAGTAACACGAAAATACAAGAGTACATTTCCATAAAGGACATTATAACAGGAATTTTCACCTCAATGACAGTGTGGGAGTCCAACAGCTGAGAAGGGGAAGACTGAACGACCCTACACTGTTAAGGGAAGTCAAGCACAGCTAACTCAGTCCTAGGCTGGAGCTCTGGAGGAGTTAGTGCTAGTACATGCTGGGTAAATGTGGTAATAGAAGGGCAGGGACTCTGTTGGCTGTGGGCACTTACAAAAGAGTAGAATACTGGTTTCCATTTCAGGATAGAGAGGACAACTGTAGTTTGCAGACATCAGAGGGATCACATGGAGCAGAGCATTTGCTGAAAAGTGTGGCTGGGGGTCCTAGCCATGGCTTAGGGATGGAGAGGGGTGTCTAAGGTTGGGCCTCAGACAGACCTCAAAATAACGGTAAGAAGGACCTAAAGCTTAAAACATCATTCCCTACACTCAGGACCAGAACTTTAATATAATAGCTGCTAAAAACAAATAGAAATAAAAATGAGCAAGCAAAAGAGAAAGAACCCAACCATAGAAAGCTACTACAGGGATAGAGAAGATCTGAGCTCATATTCAGAGGAAGTTAGTGGAGCTAAAAAAGCCACTACTTTTTCAATGAGAAATGTCAAATAGTTCTAAGTGCAAAAAAGAGTTCTTGTAAGAACTTAAAAGGATTTTTAAAAACCAAAAAAAAAAAAAAAAAAACTGAGGAAAAAAACAGAAAAAACAATGAGAGCAATCTAAGAAAATTGTGAAAAGAAAGCCAACTAACTGGAAGGAAAGAATCAAAAACTTAAGAAAACAATTCCTTGAAAACTAAAGTTGGGCAAAGGAAGGCTAGTGACATTAAAAGACACCAGGAAATAATAAAATAAAATCAAAAGAATGAAAAAATTGAAGAGAATGTGAAGCATCTCATCAGAAAAATAATTGATATGGAGAACAGATTGAGGAGAGACAATATAAGAATTGTCAGACTACTTGAAAGATACAATAATAAAAAAAAAAGAATCATGCTACAATATTACAAGAAATTATCAAGGAAAATTGCCCTTAAATTCTAGAACAAGAAGATAAAGCAAAAATAGAAAAAAAAATCCACTGAAAGAAATCTCAGAAGGAAAAGTTACAGGAATATTATAACAAAATTTCAAATTTCCCAGATTAAGGAGAAAATGTTGCAAGCAACAAGAAAAAAACCCAACAATTTAAATATCATGGAGCTACAATAAGGATTACACAAGACCTAGCAGCTATGCCATATTTCAGAGAGCAAAAGAGCTAATGTTACAACAAAGAGTAACTTACTCAGAAAAGTTAAGTATAATCCTGAATGAAAAAAAAAAAGACATTTAACAAACCAAAAGATTTTGAGTTATTTGTGACAAAAATAGTAGAACTTAATGGAAAATCTGACATGTAAGATCCAAGAGGTAGATAGTAAAGATCAATTATAAGAGACTCAATAAGGTCAAACTGTTACTTTTTTTTTGGAGAGGGGAAAGCAGGGCATTTGGGGTTGACTTGCCCAAGGTCACACAGGTAGTAAGGGTTAAGTGTCTGAAGTCGAATTTGAACCCAGGTCCTCCTGACTCTGGAGCCGGTGCTCTATTCATTTCATCACCCAGCCACCCCAAAATTGTTACTTCTTATATGTGTACTCTTATGATTGTCCTCATTATTTTGGTAGTTTGAAAGAAAGGTTTGATCTGAGTTATACATGATGGGGTGATTCTAAAAAAAATAAAACTGGGTAGGGAGAAATTAAAAAGGATTAATCTCATATAAATAAAGCATTAAATATTATAGATTTTTTTGTCATAAGAAAAAAATCCAGTATAATACCTTTATGATTTACCAATTTTCTCAGGATAACTTTTTTAATTTTGAGACAGCTAGGCGGTGAAGTAGACAAACTTCTGGGCTTAGGGCCAGGAAGACTTGAGTTCAAAGCCTTCCTCAAATCACTTAACCTCTGTTTACCTCAATTTCCTCTAGTGTAAAATGGGGATAATAATAACCCTGCCAGGGTTGTTGTGAGGATCAAATGAGATATTGGTAAGTGCTGAGCACAGTACTTGGCATATAGTTGGCACTATATAAATGCTAGCTATTATTAATATAATTTTTTTATCTTATAAAAATGCCTTGGCACAAAAGTTGAATCATGGAGTAACATCAGTAGCTAGAAAGATGGCAAAAATATTACCAGATATTAATTTTGTTTTATGATAGAGTTACAAATAAATAAATAAATGTAAAAAGGCAATTAATTATAGTAAACATCTTTTACAGACTAAGATGCATAAAAAAATAAAGGAACAGCAAGATTTCTATCTAAAAGTAAACTAAGTGATGATATCTTGAATGAATTAAATCAACAATGCATAATATTAAAGAGAGTAACAATGAGGCAAGATATAAAAACTTATGGGATGTGGGTAAAGCAAGAGTTCTGGTTAATTTAGCTGTCTGAAGAGATACTAAAATAAAAACAGATTAATGAACTGAATATGCACTTAATAAGACTAGGAAATAAGTAGCAAAACAAAAACAAATATAAGAGAAAAAATCTTAAAAATTAGAGAAATCTTTTATTTAAAAAATCAAATAAATAAACAAGGCTGAGAACTGATTAAAAAACAAGCAAAAATAAAAAATTAGCCAACACACTTGAGAAAAAGATAGGAAGATCAAGTTATCCAAGTAAAAAAAATGAACAAGATGAATTCACAGCAAAAAAGAATATAGATTTATTAGGAACTACCATATATAACTATATGTTAGCAAAATAGCGAATTCCAAAGAAATGGATGAGTATCTACAAAAAAACCACCTCTAAAGTAAGCAGACAAGAAACAGATATGTTAACCAAATCTCAAAAAAAGTAACTGAGCAATCCATAAATAAAATGCCAAAGAAATTGAGAACCTAGGATAAACAGATTAATAAGTAAATTCTACTAAACTTTAAAGGAGAATAAAATTTTTGAAATGAGATTGCAGCAATAAATTTAGGAAAAAAACCCAAACAGCTCACTACAATCAAGCTGGATTTAAACCAGGGATACCAGGACAGTTCAACATCATGAAATCACCTTCTCATCTCACACCTAGACTACTGATACCTGTTGGTGGGTCTTTCCCCACTCCAATACATCCACCATTCAGTTGCCAAAGTGATTTTTCTAAAGAACAGGTCCATCCATGTTGTCCTCGATATTCAATAAACTTCAGTGACTACGCATCCCCTTCAGGATCAAATACAAAATTCTCTGCTTGACATTCAAAGTCTTTTATAACCCAGGTGCCCCCTCTACCTTTCCAGTCTTCTTACACTTTACTCCCTGTCATGTATTCTTTGCTTTAGGGACACTGGCTTCCTTGTTGTTACACTAACAAGACCCTTCACCTTTTGGCTCGGAGAATTTTTTTCTGGCTGTCTCCCATTCCTGGAATGTACTCTCTTCTCATCTTAGTCTCTTGGCTTCATTCAAGTGCCAAATAAAATCTCCAAAGTCTCTTAATTCTAGTGCCTTCTTTCTGATGATTATTTCTTATTTATTTTGTACTTAGTTTGTCTCTGCATATTTGTGTTTGTTATCTATTCCATTACACTCTAAGTACCTGGAAGGCAGGGCCTGTCTTTTGCCTCTTTTTGTGCCCCTAGCTTTTTAGCACAGTACCTGGCACATAACAGATGCTTAAGAAATGCTTAATGACTATCAGAATTATCCCTAATTGAAAATAATGACATACTTAGAAAACCTTAGAGAAACAGTAAAACAAGATAGATCCTGGCTTGAATATTCTGTAGTCACCTACAACAACATGTCCAAAACAAAACTCATTATTTTTCCTTTAAAACCCATACTTCTTCCACACTTTTCAAATTCTGCTGAGAGTAACACTATTCTTTCTAATCAACTGTGAGTCTCAACCACATGGGGTGGTCCACCAGAGTGGAAAAAGTTTAAGAAGTCCTGATCTAGGGTTACAAATTTAGAGTCATTCTCAGATTTTCTTTCTTATGTTAAAGGAACAATCAGTAGCTCTACAGTTGAAGTGCCACTCCCCCCAACATCTCTTTCATCTGTTTACTTTTCTCCATTTATTCCATAAAAATTCTAATTCAGGTTCTTATCACCTCTTTACCTTTTGTTTTTCTTGCCTCTAATTCCTCTTCCTTCTACCATCCACATAATTGACAGTGACTATTGAAGCATACATCCAAACCATGTCACTTCTCTGTTCAATAAGCTCCTCATTACCTCTAGGATCTAATAAAATTTCCTCTCTTTGGCTTTTAAAGTCCTTTACAATTTGGCACCATCATTTAGCTTTTGAAGAATACTGCATATTGCCTGCCTTCATGAACTCTATGATCTCCAGCTAAACTGATCTTCTTGATCTTTCTTCACAGAACATTCTATCTCTGTACCCTTGCATAAGCTATCCCCCTCATATCTGGAATGCAATTCTTTTTTCCCTCTGCCTCTTAGAATTCACACCTCTCTTCAAACCTCAGTCAAACTATGCCCTTTCTGAGGCTTTTCCTGATCCCCTACTAGTTAGTCTAATGCCTCTTGTTTAAATTATCTTGTATTTATTTTATATCTAGTTTACATATACTTATCTGTGTACAGGATGCTTCCCTGTTAGAATATAAAATTCTTTAGGGTAAATCTCTTTCTTTTTGTCTGTATCCCTAGTACCAAGGACAGTGGCTGACACATATTAAGGGCTTGACAAATGTGTGTTGACTGAGTTATGGTTTTAGTAAAGTAGCAAGCTACAAAATTAGTCCATGAGAAGTTATCATAGGGAAAAATGGTAAAAAAGAAAAAAAAAGAAATCATTCAAAATAACTAAAAAATGTAGGATTATTTGGTAGTCAACCTACCAATACACTCATGATATTTACATAGGTTCTCACAATATTAGGCTCTTAAAAGTTTAAAATTACACTAAAAGTTTTGGGACACCCTGTATCACTACAACTACAAAACATAAAAAAAAAAAAGGTAAGTAACTAGAGAAACAGTCCCTGCCATGGATGGCCATGCCAATGACTGCATCTGAATTATAGATGTAGTACTATCCAGAAATAGACATAGACAAAAAATTCATTTTGAGGGGAAAAAAAGGTCTAGAATATCAAGGGACATAAAGTGGTAAAGAAGGAATGATAAGGGTATAGCATAACCAGACCTCAATACTATAAAACAGTAGACATGAGGCCTGGTTAAAAAACATAAAGTAGATCAGTGGAAGAGATTTGAAAAATAGAAGCAACTAACAACAGCAGCCTGGCATTTAATAAAGCCAAGAGCTTAAATTAATTGCAGGACTCTTTTCAGCAAAAATGATGGGAAAATGAAAACTAGTCTGACGGAAATTATATTTAGATTGGCATTTATACCATACAGCATAATAAGCATAAATGGGTATGCAACTTGATTATTTAAGATCCCATCATTAGAAAAAAAATTCAGAAAATAAAAAGATGAATATGGCTAACAAGTATGGTTTAGATGGAGAATTCTTTAGGCAAACAAGAGGTAGAGATCACAAAAACAAGATTTATGATTATATAAAAGCATTATATATAAAGCAATTTTGATTATATAAAACTTTAAAGAGTTACATGGATAAAATAAATGGATACAATAAACAGTAAAACTATTAACTGGGAATATATTTGCATCAGATATCGTTGACAAAAATTTGATATCTAAAATATACAGGGAACTGAAATAAATCTGTAACACCAAGAGTCATTACCTGATAGATAAGTGATGGTCAAAAAATAAGAATGAAGTTTCAAAAGAAGAATTGGAAACTACAGTCATTTGAAAACACTCTTCAAATTCCTATTAATAAGAGAAATGCAAATGAAAACAACTGAGCTTTTATTTTATGCTGTACAAATAAGGAAAGGTGATTTCTAAAATGGTAATAATTAATATTGTGGGCATCTAGGTGGTGAAACCCCACACTTAAATAAAGAGTCCTTTTCCCGAGTTCAAATGAGACCTCAAGACACTTACTAGCTGTGTGACCTGGGCAATTCACTCAACCCTGTTTGCTTCAGTTTCCTCCTCTGTAAAATGAGCTGGAGAAGGAAATGGCAAACCACTCCTGTATCTTTGCCAAGAAAACCCCAAATGGGGTCACCAAGAGTTAGACAGGACTAAACAACAACCATCAATGCTGAAGGGGCTGCAGATACACTGACATACTCTAGGTAAGCTGTGAATTGGTTTTTCCATTCTGGCTTTCAAAATGAAATTTAGCAAGAAAAGTAACTGTCTATACTGTTTGAGTCAGCAATCCCATTATTCCCGGGAATATATTCAAAGAGATACAAAAGTCCAAGGTATCCCTAGACATTCACAGTAATCTTTTGGGGTGCCAAAGAAACAAAATGGATGCTCACTGATGGGAGGTTTGATAAATCTTGGTACATAATGAAACATTAATTATTGCGTAGTAAGAAATAACTAATATGATGCATTTAGAGAAACATAGGTAATTTGTATGGATTGGTGCAGAGGGAGATTAGTAGAACCAAAAAAAAATGTATACAATGACTTGTTTTTTGTTATGTTTATTAGTTTGGCAAAGTTCGATAGTTCACTGCTATATGGGATGAGGTAATTCCTCATACTAAGGCCTAAAGAGTTAGAGTTAAGAGGTTAAGTCACTTGCCTAGGGTAACAAAGTCAATAATTATCAGCTGTAGAACTCCCTGGTCATCCAGACTCTGTCAAGTAGGCTCTCTAGTTACTATTCCAAGCTACTCCTCATTCAATATGATTACAACAAAGTAAGTGAAAAGATCACCATAAGGCAAACTCTGAGTAAATGAAAATCCAATGATAATCCCAAGGAACAGATATATATTTTTAAAAGAATACTAAGATCCTGAACACTTTTGGAACCAATTATGCTTACCTTTGGCAGTGAACACAATTACTCAGTAAGTTAGTGATGGAATCCTAGCCTCAATATTCTAACTTCATTATAGGCCAGGTCCTATTGAAGAGCATAACATGCCCACTGCACATACCAGCCCCCACTCCCCCCCCCCCCATGTCCTAACTTCTTTCTATATGCCTCACTGCTCACTGGAACAACGGGTGTGTCCCTGAACTCTTAGTTCCCACAGAAACAGCAGGTGTGTCCATGTGATATGAACCCAGCTACTACCTCTACCTGGTCACTGCCCCCAGACCCATGCTCACAGAAACAGGTGTGTTCTTGTATTCAATCACAATCACATCATCCATCTAGCCCAAGACAGGACCACAATACCTATCTATCTTAACCAGACAGGACTACAATAGCTAGCCAGTTGGAGGGCAGAATGACCAGAATGTTTAACCACCAAACCCTAGATGGGACCCCTCCTCCATTACCTAATCTCTTAAAAAACTCCTCCTGCCCCTTTAAGATATTCCTCTATTCTATGTAAATTTCTGTTATGTAATTGCATATTTACCCTATAAAAATCCATCTTGCTTTCTCTAAAGTTGCTGGTTCCTCTTGGAATTTAGCCCACTTCATGAGAAGCGTCAATTTCAATAAATGCCTATACTTGGCTTAGAGGTGGTCTGTCTGAATTCTTTGAGACCGTTCCACAATACATCATGAAACCCCAACAGTTTTTAGGTGAGCAGAGCCCCTACCTTAACTTTTTTACTTCCCTGGGTTTAAACCGCAACACTAGGGAATATTAAAAATGTCACTAATTCCTAGAATTTTCTGATTAGTAATATACTAAATATCAGTTTTCACGGAATGTTTTTAACTTGTTTTCTTTTCTTTTCTTTTTTTAAGCAATTGGGGTTAAGTAACTTGCTCAAGGTTACACGACCGGTTATATTTTGTGTAGGTGCTAAGTATCTGAAGCCAGAACAGATCCTGGAGTCGGGAGGGCCAGCGCTCTTACTCACTGCACCACCTGGCCACCCCTTTAACTTGTTTTCTATTAGATTGTGAGCTTCTTGAGGGCAGGGACTGTCTTTTGCCTCTTTTTGATCAACTGAAATGATACTTGAAAAGAAAGCACTTGGTCACTGCCTAGCCCACAGTAGGTATCATATAAAAATTCTAGCTATTATTATTATGTCCTCAGTGCTTAGCAAAGTTTAGCATTAAGTTAGGCAAATGAATAAATAACATATATAAATAGTATCATTATACAATACAATTATAACAAATGTCATATATGCATATTATATAATATATAGATACAATATCTATAAATAGAACAGATATACCTAATTTGTTTCCCCTTCAACAGTAAACAAGCATTAAACGCACATATTATGTATAATACGTATTACAAATCTGTACTATCGATGTGTACATTTATGTACATATATTTCTGCGTATATATAGATATACACACTTATTTTAAAAGGCAGTTTTCTCTAGTACTAAAATTTTGAGATATCTCAAAGGGCTCTTTCGGGATAATGCTTTTATTTTCTTAGGGCTTACGGATCAACTGGCTTTCTCCTTGAGAACCTGCATTTAACAAATGCAGTTCACACCTGCCCAGGAATTTTTTTCTCAATAGTAATCGAGGGAGTCCTTAAATGGAGGCCACGGGGGATGGGATGGGATGGGGGACGTTAGAGTAAGTTGGAAATCCTGAGCCGGTCACGAAAAAGGTGGAACTCAAGTAGGAGACACCCGAGTTGAGGGACCGTGTGAACATCATCCCTCTCCCTTGTCCTTTCTTAGGAGGGCAGTTTCCAGAACAGCCTCGGTTGGAGCCCTCCCAGCCAGATGAGGTCTCCCTGCGGCGCGGTCTGAATTCTGTTCCCTCCCATCCGCTCCCCCACATCCAGCTCCCTCAGATGGGGCCATCTCCATTCCCCGCACAACTACTTGGAAGAGCACCGAGCAGCTTTGCCAAGGCCAAGGCCGCCCCCCGACTCCTTCATAAATGAGTCCGGCAAAGCCTCTCAAAGCTCACCTGGTTCCTCACCGTCAGCCAGTCCTCGCTTCCTGAGAGCCGTTGGAACGCTACGCAGTCCGCTTCCTAGGCAACGCCGAGCTTCCTTCTGGAGGATGTAGTTCCGGTCGCGTCAGGCAACCCTCTCATAACTTCACGAGGACTACACTTCCCAGAAGTCATTACGAGGGAGCCTGCTCCGAAGCCGAGTGTTACTTAAAAATTGAACGGCAGTCGCGGTTTAGGAATTATCCTAGGGTCCCCCTTCTTTTTTGCATTGCCCTTTCCTATGCTGTGTCAAACTCAAGAGTAGACACTTCTCTTCTTTTTCTAACTTCAGGCCCCGTTAAAGCCAGGATAGGCTTTCGGAGGCGGGAAAAGTCTAGGAGCTTAGTACGCATGCGTCCCTCTTCTTCCCTTTCAAGACTATCCATGCGCTGTAGTTCGCATCAGTTGGCCGCCGCGTGAGATCAGGGGCGTCTAGTCCGTGGCGGCTGGTAGGGCGGAGCCATCTCCAATGGCCTTTCCTCGGCGGGTCCGGTCCGCCGGGGCGGGGAAGAGGGAGCTGGGGCGTAGGGGCGGCTCCCAGTTTGTGCGGGGCGGAGAAAGGGGAGGGACTGGACTGTCGCGGAGGACCCCTTCTACTCCCCTCCCCACTCCCGCCCTCTGGGCCGGTCCCCGCCGATGGGGCAGGGCGAGGAGGCGGGCTTTTCGCCTTGGGCCCAGCAGCAACTCGGGTTTCCCAGGCCCTGTCGGGGTCTCCCGGTGCCTCCTGGGGTCGCAGGCCTTTGGCTCCGTCATTGTGGGAGGGAGGGATAGGTGATAATTAGGCGATTCGGAGGGGGTCGGGGGCTATCACCACCCTGCCAGCAGCAGCACCGCTTCGGGCGGAGAGACAAGAGAGAGAGAGAAACAGGCCGCCGCCCCCTATCTCCCCTTCGCCCACGCAGCCGCTTTTTCTGCTTCTCTAGGATTCAAACCTGGAGCCCGGGACCAGAGGGACGCGCACACTGCTCCCCCCCCCCCCCCCTGGGCCCGCCAGTCCTCGGCTCTTCTCCAGCGCGAGAGCGGGAGGGAGGAGGAGTTGCTAGAAGGCGGGGCCTAGGGAGAAGGCGGGGCCTGTAGAAAGGGCTGAAGAACTAGGGGTGGTGGTGGAAGAGAATCCCCCCCCCCCCCCGCCCCTCCTCACCTAGGGAAAAAAAACCCAACAACTCCCAACTGACAGGCGAGCTTTCCTCGCTGGCCACCCTCGTGGTCCGAGCACGGATTTGACAGCTCCCTGGCGGCGTGAGGACGGCCGCTGACCCCGCCGGGCAGGAGAGTGAGGTCTCCTGGCTTCTTCCAAAGACCTCAAAGCCAGGCGAGATACTAAGTTCTCTGGTTAGTGCCCTTTGCCCCTTATTTTTTAACCTTCTGAAGAGAAAAGACCTTCCTTCCAAGGCTGCCCTCTGTTGGAGTGAACTTTATATAGTAGAGACACTCCGCCCCCCCGCCCCCACCAGCATCGGTTTCAGAGACGCCGCCGTCTGATTTTTCCAGTGCTTCTGAAACGCAAGTCTGCAATGGACGATTGAAATTCTATGATTGGCCCCCAACTTAAACCCAAGTCAACACTGATTTCATCTCTGGGTGTAGCTCTCAAGGTGTTTTTTGGTGACATGTTGAAAAAAGACTGAAAATTGGGCGGGGGGGAGAAGCCCAAGGACGCGATGGCTGAGGGGGAGAATGAAGTTAGGTGGGATGGATTGTGCAGCAGAGATTCAACTACCAGAGACACGGCGCTGGAAAATATCAAACAAGCAATCTTGAGGAAAGCTGAGCCTCTTCGTTCTGTGAAAGAGCCTTATCGTCCATCAGAACAGCTTTTAAATGCTGCCTCTTTGGATGGGTTCAATAAAATCCTTGCTCGTCTGCTCATGCTTTCCAAGCGGTGTCCCTTTAAAGATGTAAGAGAGAAAAGCCAATCTATTTTGAAGTGTGTCCAGGTAAGAAAGAACGCATTTGTGCCATTGCTTTTCTGGTAACTGGGAGGAAAGGGGGAAGCTGTTGTTTCTTATTAATTAAATCCATACCCCAATTTTCATTTAGGGTCTGAAGTTTCTTAATTTAACGTGCCCGTAAACTTGTTTTAAAAAATATTTTGATGATTATTTCAGTTAAATCGGTTTCCTTTGTAATCCCACGCATTTCCTAGTGCATTTAAAAACATTCAAAGAAGGGGGCCATAAGGCTTCATCAGATTGCCAATTGGGTCTGTGACACAATTGGTTAAGAAGGTTAAGAACTCCTGGTTTGGGAGAATATTCTGTGAAACAAAAAAAATCCTGTGGTTGTATTGCTCGGATTAAAATAGAAAAGGCTATTCTGAACTCATTACATATGTGTGTATATAAACACATACTAGTGAAATTTTTTTTCTAACTGTAAAAGTTACTTGTTGATAATTATACTTATATCCATTTTAAATTTATATTCCACATTTGTTATGAAACCTACCCAACCTGTTTTTAACATTACTGAATACTGTAATCCTCTCATTTAAAAACCTATAAAATAATAAAATTTAACCTTTCCTAATTCACTTTTATTTTTACTTAAACAGTAGGTGAAATAGTACTATTTTCTCTTCTGCTCTCAAAGGAAATTCATTTTCCTTCAAATTAAAGGTTGCAAGATCAGAAGACAATTAATTTCCTTTTTTCTCCCTGAAAATTAAAAAACAAACTATTCATTGTGATAAAGGGGCTCAAATTTTTAACTATATAAAACAGAATTATTGACTATTCTGAATAGTATGTATTATGCTGTTCTTTCTTTTTCAAATAATATACTTTTTTGTTAAATTAGTTGAAAGTTTAGTGGATTAATGTTATTTTCTACCCAAAAATGTGGTTGGTTTTCCTCATTTTTATCGTAGCACATATATGAGTATGTGTGTATATACATATATGTATATATGCTAGTCATTTGAATTCAAGAGTATTTTGTAAACAATTGTATGCAGTAACCCATTTTTACTGTACCTTTAAGGAAAAGTGAGTTTTCTAGATAAAGTAATATCTAGCTTTTATATAGATATCACTTTATGGTTTTGCTAGTGCTTGACCAGTATTAACTGATTTTATCCTCTTAACATCCCTAAGAGGTAGATGCTATTACTGATAGTTCTTGTTTTACATAAATTCTCTTTATGCAACTTCAACTTTGCCTACAGAATTCTGGAAGAAATCTGCATTCCAAATAAACTCTATTAACTTTAGTATTTAGTATGGAGCTGTCTCCTCCCTCCCCTCCCCCCCCCCCCCATCTGAACAAACCTACAAACAAATTTAGAACTATACCATATCCTCCAAGTGAAAGGATAATGCTAGGAGAAAATATCATCACTGAATGGGGACTTGACTTGAGACCTCCCACTGAAAGAGGAGCCCTTCCTTCCCAAGTCTATCTGCACTTAGATACACATCTGTCCTCTAGTCTACTGTCCTGCCCCCACATGTCTGGGCAATCCCCAACCACACCCCTCATAGGTAGTGAATTTGTCTTTCTCTGTCTATAGCTCCCATGTGTTTGGACCATGTACTGCCCCCCTCCCTGCTCCAGTAATCTCTCCCTTCTTCCTTCCCTCCCTCCCTTCCCCACATTGGAAGATAGTGGTAAGGGGAGAACTGTCTCTATTATTCCCATTTTACAGATAAGGAAACTGAGGTAGACAGCTGCTTTGTGCCCTGTCTAGGGTCACACAACTAGTGTCTGAGGCCACATTTGAACTCTGGTCTTCTTGACTCCAAGTCTATCCACTGTGCCACCTAGTTGCCTCAAATGTATCATCTTAACTGTTTTAATAGAAATCTTTCTAACAAGTCTTCTGAGAGAACACTGAACAATCAATGGTAACTTTATGATTGAGGAGTATCTTTATAAACAACACAAGGCAAAAGTAATTTCACTGTTATAATATGATGCCTTAGGGGCTGTTTGCCTTACTGTTAAATATTCTGATGCAGCTAGGAATTATTGTCTGCTTTTAACAACTTTTCTTTTTTTTGCTCAGTTTTAATTTTTGCCAGCAACTTATGCCTTTATCATTCTCTTCTTTTCTCTTCTGATTTGTTAGTGGATTGAGCACTGGTCTGGGAATCCAGAAGACTTCTCTTCTTGAGTTCAAATCTGGCCTCAGACACTTTCTAGCTGAGTAACCCTGGGCAAGTCACTTCACCCTGTTTGCCTCAGTTCCTCATCTGTAAATGAGCTGCAGAAAGAAATGGCAAACCCCTCCAGTATCTTTGTCAAGAAAACTCCAAATGAGGTCATGAACAACAAAAAGATAAGGAAGTTTGAGAAGCTCTCCTAACAATTAGTTGCAGAAGAGCTTTACTGTGTGGGATTTGTGATATATTTTGATC
This sequence comes from Petaurus breviceps papuanus, assembly GCF_028583685.1. Taxonomy (NCBI): domain Eukaryota; kingdom Metazoa; phylum Chordata; class Mammalia; order Diprotodontia; family Petauridae; genus Petaurus; species Petaurus breviceps. The sequence goes on from NW_027187391.1 coordinate 43,643,920, forward strand.
CTGACCTGTTATTTCATTAGTGCAGTGATCCTATTTATTCAACAATAATAATAATGATGTTTATATAGTATTTTAAGATTGTAAATCACTTTACACAGATCTTCTTTGTTTCTCTGAAAACAATTCCAAGAGGTGCTATTGTTTCCTTTTTACTGATAAGGAAACTGAATCTCAGAAAGCTTAAGTGACTTACCCAGGGTCACACAACTACTCAGTATCCAAAGCAGGATTTTAGCCTAGATCTTCCTAATCTCAATCCTCATTTTCTTTCCATCTAGGTACCCTTCCCCTAATGAGCCATTTATTAAGTACCTGCTATGTTCTAAGTACTGAACTAGGTGCTTGGAATCCAAGACATAAATAAGCCAGTTCCTGCTCTCTAGGAACTTACATTCAATTGTGGGGCAGTAGTGAAGCAGCTTATATAGACATAAATCAATACAAATTCAAAGCAAATGAAAAATAATTCCAAGAGGGAGGAGCAGCTTGGAAGGTCATATGATAGTAGATTTAAAACTGGAAAGGACCCTAGCAGTCATCTTTTATAATCCTCTTATTTCATAGATGTGGAATCTGAAGCCCAAAGGGGTGAAATGAGGATGGGCTTTTATAGGAAGTAGAACTCAAGGTGAATCTGGAAGGCTTCTAAGAGATAGAGGTTAGGTGGAAGTGAATTCTAGTCACAGGGTCCAAAGTCGTGGACATCTATACCAGGAACAGCAAAGTAAGTCAGTTTGGTTGGAAAGTAGTGTGGGTAGTGAGGAGTAATGTGAAATAAGCATCAAAATGGGGCGGCCAGGTGGCACAGTGAGTAAGAGTGCTGGCCCCATCATCCGGAGACCTGGGATTGGTTCTGGCCTCAGATACCTGGCACCCAGACAAAAATAACTGGCCGTGTAACCTTGAGCAAGTTACTTAACCCCGATTGCTTTAAAAAAAAAAAAAAGAAAGAAAGAAGCATCAAAATAAGAGCAGCAAGTCATGGATTTTTGTGGATTACAAAGTACTTATACGGAAGGTAACTATAAAGCAAGTAGAACAAGTGATCATTAGCACAAATTTACACATGAGAAGCCATCTAGTCCAACTTATATTTGACCAAAATTTTCTTCTGTAACATCTCTGACAGGTAGTCATTCTGTTTCCATTTGAACATCTCCCATGGAAGGGAATCCACCACTTCCCAAGATAGATTCTACTTTTGTACAGCTCTAATTCTGATCTTCCATCAGTTTGTGTTCCTCTCCGCAACTTTCACATGTTAAATCTCACATTTAGAAACTCTCTCTATAGATACAGATGGAAACTTCTCTATAATTTATGGTCTTAAGAGTTGTCTGAGATAAAGTGACTTGCTTATGGTTTAACAGCTGGTGTGTGTAAGAGGTTAGACTAGGAACCCAGGTCTCTTGACTCTAAGTCAACATTACCTTTAGGCAGTATAATTCAGGGAAAAGGTAAAATTTATTTTAGAATATTTGTCTGCACATAAAGAGATAGAAAGCTTTTCTCCTAGAGATGGCTTCCTTCTTGCTATACATCTGCCTAAATTTCTGTGTGTAGTTCAAACTTTTATTCAGAGCTACATTTTACCAGTGTTTAGGTACTCAAGCATTTCTCCCCAATAATTCACCACCACCCCCAATATTAACCAATTCTCCTTAAGTCTTTCCAACAACTGCATCCAGTGTTCCATTTAGGTATCCATCAGGTAAATCCATCAATTAGGTAGTCAGGAGGTGTTTTTCTCTTGATGTGTCTTCTTTCTATCTGAGTGTTTTTCTCAGTCTGGATCTTCATCCAAGTCATGCACACAAACCATGGCTGTTCTCCAAAACTCTGTAAAGTCAATTAAAAAAGGATTTATTAAGTCTCACTTCATGCCAAACACTATGCTGAGACTTGGGAATACAAATGCAAGCAGAAAGAAAGATAGTCCCCGCCCTAAAAGAGCTTACATTCTAATGTAAGATAACACTTTAAAGGAAACTTAAAAGGGATTTGGGAGAAAGGTGCAGGGGGGGGGGAGGATGATAGAGAATGTCTGGAGAATTGGGAATGGAATCTGTAGAGGAATGTAGATATGGTTGACCTGAGTATTTTCCTTAAAATGGAGGTACTGGGGAGAGCTATCCAAACAGAGGAAAGGGCTGCAGGGGTATGTTCTAGTGTAGGAAGTCTGGGTGTGGAATGAACTTTGGAAAGGAGGAAACTTCTGTGACATAGTAGAAAAAAACCAGAAAATACTGGATTCTCTTCTTTTTTTTCCTTCTGTACTGTCTCATTGATCTCATTAGCTCCTAATTCTCATTCTATACAGATGATTACTCGGTTTATGTATCTAGCCTTCAGACATGACTGATTGCCTTTTGGTCATCTCAAATTGGTTGCTCCATTGACATCTCAAACTCAACATGTCTTCCCTGCCACCCCCAGCCCTCTTTGAAAACACCTTTCCTCCCTTCAAACTCTTATTAACATGAAAGGCACCACTACCCTCCTAGTGACAAAAACTCACAACCCTGGTGCCATTTTCTACTTCTCACATATCCAGTCTAATTATATCAATTGTTCCAGTTGGTGTGTTCCTTTGGTATAGTCTGTAGAGAATAGTTTGGTTGTTATTTAAATTCTTTTCTGATCTTTAAAATGCTTTGTACCAGTTAAGTAGTCTCTTGATCACTAACAGGATTAAATAATTGCTGAATTGTATTTTCCCCTGTCTTTTCAAGTTAGATCTATTCTCTGTGGTTGATCACTAGAAATTTTTAAGTTGTTTCTTGATCATTGTGAAGGTAATATGCAAATAACTTCCTATCATAACTGCCTCTGTATATTGAAAGCCAATATGAGAAAATTCTGAAGCCCACCTACAAAGTAGTGTCCAGACCTCAGAACATTAAAGCTATAAAAGATTTTAGAGCGTAATAGAGTATAATATAGCATCCTTTTAGTTGTAAAGCCCAATGAAATAAAATGGATGAAGGTTTTAGAAGCTACACATTATAGCTAATATTTTTCTTTTCATACTTATTAAATTCTAGGTGCACAGTCCTACCTGTAAACTACTTTTAAAATTAATTTCTAATGTTGATAGATTAAAGTGAATTTGAAAGGACATATGAAATTGCTGTAGAAAACATGGTGCCAGTAAAATAAAGACATCTTTAGGGTGTTATATTTCAAACTTGCTGCTGTTTTTAGTAGTAAAATAAAAGGGAGAAACATTTTTATTAGAGTAAATGATTACTCGGATAATAAAATTGTTTCTTTAAAAAACCTTCAAAGCCTTACACTTTTACTTTTATTAAAGGAAATGTTAAATTTGTAACATGAATTATGCTACGTAAACCACAGTTCATACTATAGATATTATTTTGTTAATATCTTTTATTTTCATGTCAATTTAATCTGTGCCATCTTTTCTAACAAAGAATATGAAATATTCCATTTTGCATTTTCTCATCTTTTCTTCAGGTCAAGTTTGATCATTGGCATTACAATTTAGATTTTGTTTTTTCCACTTGCATTGTTGTCATGCATATTGTTTCATTGGTCTGTTTATTTCCCTTTGAATCAGTTCAAGTAGTCTTCCCATGCTTTTTTATGCTCTTCATATTCTTTTTTTGCTTTTTGGAGGGCAGTTGGGGTTAAGTGACTTGCCTAAGGTCACACGGCTAGTTTTGTGTGTGTGTGTGTTAAGTGTCTGAGGCCGGATTTGAACTCAGGCCCTCCTGACTCCAGAGCCGGTGCTCTATTCACTGCGACACCTAGCCTCCCCATATTCATTGTTTTTATGAACTGATAATATTTTATTTCATTGCCTACCACAGTATTTTCATCCATTCCCCAGTTGATGGACATATACTTTGTTTCCAGTTTTGTACTGCATATAGCTACTTATCTTAAATAAGAGTTTAGAAACATTTGTAAATTGTTTGGCTGTTCTACATTAGGACTCTTTTTTAAAAATGTGTCTTCAGTTCCTTTGATCCACAAGTTTAAGATAATTTTAGCAGTATGATATTCAGTCAATCCTAATTAGTTTATTATTTTATTTAAACACTTTTGTCTTTATGAAGACCTGAGAATAATACTTATCCCATATTATATACAAGGATTTTAATTTTATAAATGATTTCACTTTCTGGCAAGTTGGCAGATGTTAGCTATCTAAAATTGTAACTGAGTAATTTTTAAATACTACTCATAGCCTAAACATAGCAAGACATTCTTCCTATCATGTGAACATGCAGAAGTCTAAGGCATGCAGAGTAGATTGGGGCCAGGTGGGGGTGGAATATACAAAGGGGTAGATGAGACATGTACTAAAAAGAAATACCTAACACTTTTAAAAAATGTTTTAGTAGGAAAATGGTTCATCTTAGAAAACAGGAGCAAGAAGTTTTTGATTCTGACTTAACTGACAAAAGTATTCCCTTGTATTATTTTATTCTGATGTATAAATCCACCAGTTTTGGCACACAGAGTTACAGTTGGAGGAGACCTTAGAGTTAAACCTCATTTTACAGATGATGAAACTGAGGTCCAGAAAGGGTTAGTAGTGTGTAAGCTAAAGTTACATAGGTAATACAGGGTTGAAGTAGAATTTCAACCCAAGTTCTTTGGGCTCAAATCAGTATTCTTTCCACTGTTAGCATCCTTAAATTCCAAAATAAACCCCAAATTTATTTTTCCTGGTGACAAAAAAAATTATAAATGACAACTAATTACAGTTTCTCCCTGTGGATAGATTGTTTTGATTCACTAAGTAAGATGCTGTTAGTCTCACTTGATTTTAATGGGAAATTTAGTAAAAGGGAAGCTTTTAAAGTTTATCTTTTTAAAAAAATCTCTATTGACCAATTTAATCAGAGGTATTTGAATGAATTTGAAGAATATTCCAACTTACATCATGAGTTAGTCTAGGTGGTCATTGACTTTTCTGGCTTTAACTTGACTGAATATCTTTGCAAAAATTAATGCTTCTCATAGTAAGTGTTGGCTTAATTTTAAGGGTTTTAAATATCAATTTTATAAAGTCTCAAAATATATTAAATATTGTTCTTTATGTGAAAAAAATTTATTAATATTTGATGATTATCTAATTCACAACTGAAAACAATATATATATATATGTGCCTATAATTACTTTTTTACTATTTTAAAGTTCTGACAAGAAAAGGATGCAAAATAAATTAGTACATAGGATACACTGGATAAATTTGAGTTAATCAGAAGTTCATTTAGTTCCATTTTATGAAATTCCAGCTTTTTAAATGAAATTATCAACTAATACCTTCAATAATTTTCATCTGTCAAACTTGTAATTGTATCAAGCTGTCACTAATTTTCAAGCTCTATTTAAATGATCTTATTACATCAGTTGTATTCATATTTCCATTTGGTACTTGCAGCCATCTATTAATAGAAGCTTCCTTCAAATGAGTATATTGTTTCCAGAAAAGATTTGTGTGTGTATGTTTGTATGTATGTTTATATGTACATACATATAATTTTCTCTAGGCCATAAAAATGTCAATATTATAGAATTTTAGTCTCATAGCAAAATTTTATTCTTTTACATCCTAAGCTATTGGGAGCTAAGCTTAAGGCATTTGAGAAATTAATTCTTTCAAGCAATCTAGGGGAATAATAATTTGTGAAATTGTAGCTCAAATCGTTTAAAAGCATTAATTTGTTTAGAGTGCCTAATTTGTGCTCATGGGAGTAGTTTACTGATAGGACCTGGTTTATAAGGGGAAAAACAAGCTCCATCTTGTGTTCACTCAAATTATTTTTTATTTAGTAGACTATATGAAAGGTAACATGGTATACCAATTAAGTAGTTTAGTGTAGTATAACAGTCATAGGCATAATAGAACTAGGAGTCAGACATCCTGGTTTCAAATGGTGGCTCAACTGTTCAAAAGCCCTGTGATACTGGCTCTTTGATATCACTAAGAATTTGTTTCCTAGTATAAAATGAGGAAAATATTACCTACCTTACTTTCCTCCCAGTTTTTGTTTTTTGGGTTGTTTTTTTTTTTTTTTTTTGATGACCAAATGAGAGTTTCTTTGGAAATTGTTGTTGTTTAGACATTTCAGTCTTGTCCAATTCTTTGTGACCCCATTTAGGGTTTTATTGGCTGAGATACTGGAGTGGTCTACCTTGTATTTTTCCAGTTCATTTTACAGATAAGGAAACTGAGACAAACAAGGTTAAGTGACTTCCCAGAGTAAGATAGCTAGTAAGTATTTATGGCCATATTTGAATTCAGGAAGATGAGTCTTCTTAACTCCAGGCCTGGCATTCTATCCACTGTCACACCTAGCTGCCCTAGATTTGAAAATTATAATGTCCTATGTATGTAGATCAAATATGTACATGTTCTTATGCGGAAATAAAACTACTCATTCTCTATACTGAATCTTCCTCATAGACTCTTTTCACTGTCTTCAAGAAACATTTTCATCTTTTATTTATAGATCCATGAAATGGTTTGAGATGGCCAAGAACTTGACTTGTTTTGTCTACTGCCTCCATCTTCCTATTCTTGCATGAATTTTTTTTTTTTAACAGAGAAGGATGCAGAGCCAGGCTGAAGCAGTGGTGGTGTTTTAATTATTTTTGGTTTTAGTCATCTGCTGTCTAGGTACAGGAGTATTCATCTCCCAAGGATGAGAAGACTGGGTAGCTTCACTTTCTACTAAATAGGTCAGTCTCAACTTGGATCAAAAAGGTGTACTGTTGTAGTGAATAACAGATGGCCATTTTGGACACTGAAGGAAGAGTTCCTTTTGCTCAAGGCAGGCAGCCACTGCAGAGGCCAGCCTTCTTAATTAGAAATATTATTCATGTGGAGGAGATGCATGGAAAATCCACTTGCCCACTGGTAGGCAGTATGATACTACTTTTTATACCTAGGGCAGTGTCGTATTAGCTGAAGATTTAGAGAAAATCAGTGAAAATGAGGTTTAACTTACTTGGATAGTAACACAGAAGCATTCATGGAGTATGCATTGAGGAATTTTGTATCACTGTTTCCTGTGTCACTTCAGGATTAGACTGTCTGCTTTCCAAGAACTTGCCTAGCTAAATACAGAGCTTCATTACTTTGGGATTAATTCTTTGATCATGGCAAACCATGAAACAATGAAAAATGCAAAACAGCCCTCAATCCCATATGGCTCCCTTTTGCTTCTTCAGTGATGGATGGCAAAGTGATAGAAAATAGCATATAGGGTGCAAAGAATCACTTAGGTTTTTAGAATATCTATAAACAAAACTTAGTTGTTGGTACTCTACTCCAAAGATAGGATCCTTGTCTGATGACTAGCGAGTGGATATATTCATTGTAGAATTAAGTCACAGCAATCTTGACGTATTTGCTGACTACAAATCTCGAAAATAAAAGGAAATTTTAGTTAGGTAAAGGGAAAGATGACCTACAGATTTTCCTTGTAGAGGTGAATGAAGAAGTAAGTGAAGTTGATTTTATTGTGTATCCAAAGGCAGTAAGAATGCCATGTAGTCATCTTGTATTGGAGGGCTTATGATAAGTATTTTCAGGGGGAAAAATATTCCAGCATTTGTTACAGACGATCAAATAGAGAAATTCTATAAATAACTTGTAAAGACCCTCCAAATTAAATAAAAATATTCTTTGCTAATAGGAAATAATCTGTTACTGATAATCATTTCTAAATCAGCCTTCTATAATCAGACCTTAAACTTGTTAGAAAAAAGACAAACACTACTACAAAGCTAGAAGAAAGAATAAAAATAACAAAAAGGGTGTGCAATGAAAACAATTCCAGTTTTACCTATTTCAGTGAGTTATTGATACTGAAAAATGGGAACTCGGTAGAGGAAAGAACTATATGATTAAAATTTCATAAAGAAATTTAACCCCTGAAAATCAGTTGCCATTAACAGGGACACTAAGAGACCATAAAAAATGCTTTAGTCCACAAATACTTGATGTTCTTGCCAAATAAAGTGATATGGTAGCCAAGAGCAGCACCCACTTAGAATATAAATTTGTTTGTAAAATCTTAAAGAGAAGAAAGGTGGGACATTAAAAGAAACTGCCTCATAAATCAGTAAGAAGCAGTGAAGGGAACATCAAGTTTAAAGAAAGTTTGCAAAGACACCCACTTAAAATGTCCAGATACACTTGAGGATGAAAGGAGAAAAACAAATCAAAGATGGTAAAGATCTACAAAGATTTGTACCATTCACCTTTTTGAGGACAGTAGAACCACACCACTTATATATCACAGTCATGGATATTATGTTTCTATAAGAAATAGAAGTGGCACTGAAAAAAACTAAGAGGAGAAAAGTGGTAGAACTAGACCAACTATCTGCAGAATAAGTTCACACAGGAATTGACACAATTTTGAGGGTGATGTGGTATATATTCTCAGGTTAGCTGAAAGAGAGGTTGGTACCAAAGATGTGAAAAATCTTGACCATTATTAGAGTAAAAAAAATACAGAGCACCAATACCTACATGTATGCCTACATTCCCATCAGTATAAAATGTTTATGAGAATATTCTATACAGGAGAGCATATAGTGTTAAAAGGGTACAGGCAAGCTTTACATAATAGATCACATCTTTACCATCACACGATTAAAGTATATAAAGAATACAAAATCTCAAAATTATTGTTGGTTATGTGAGCACTACTCTTAGAATCATAAGACCCCAGGGTGGCTAGGTGGCGCAGTGAATAGACCACTGGCCCTGGAGTCAGGAGGACCTGAGTTCAAATCTGGCCTCAGACACTTAACACAAAAACTAGCCATGTGACCTTGGGCAAGTCACTTAACCCCAACTGCCCTCCAAAAAGAAAAAAAAAAAAAGAATCACAAGACATGGACTTGAATCTTACCCAAGCCGCCTAGTAGCTTTAGGACTTTGGGCAAATCACTTAACCTCCCTTTTCCTCAGTTTCTTTGTCTGTAAAATGGAGATAATGATATCACCTGTCTTTTGAGGAATGGGATAATATATATAAAAATATATCTTCACATGATACATAGCACTTTGTCAACCTTAAGTGATAGATAAATGTGAGCAATTACTATTTTATAAAACCATATGACTCACTGAAGTAAAACTCTGCTTTAAAGATTCTCTTTCAGTAGAATGTCTCCCCTACATATATCAAAATTATATAAGGTTCCTGCATGATTCTCTGATCATGAATATCAGATGAGGCATAAAACAAGGAAATGCATATTCCCCAAACATGTTGATCACTGTCTAGGTAGAAACTATTTAATACAGAGTTGAAATTGAAGAGAGCTTCTCTATAATAAGGTCTTCCAGATTCTATGGCTTGCAGATATTTACTATTAACCTTTGAAACACTCCACAGCCTCCTAAATGAAATCCATAATCATGCAAGACTATGACTAACCTATCTACCCAGGAAAAAAAATGTGTGAATAATAAGTTCTTATTGTTTAGATGATATGATAGTCAGTAGGTGTTGTGCCAATGCAATATTTACAGCACCCATGGTCACTATAAATATACCAACTGGGACTATAAAATATTCCTGCGTGGTGCTCAAATGCAAAATATAACAAACTATATAAAAGACAGAAGTGAAGCATTTATTCAGACACCAGAAAACCAAATCCCAACACCAGGAAACTGAATCCATCACAGCAACATAGCAGTTAATGCACCACAATGAAGCAGAGAGCCACACCATCCTTTAACCCTCCCACAAACCAATGTAAGATTAGTATTTACTCACAAACCTATCTATCTCCTTGCCTGAGCATCCTCTTTCTCCCACCGTCTCTCTCGCTCTGACTCCCAGCTTCCTGTGGGCTCTGCTCCCCGGCTTCAGCAAACTCCTCTCACCACAGATTCCATATGACTACATTCAGTCTATTAAGGGGCAGAGCTTATTTTCAAAGCAGGGAAGGTCCTCAGATTCCCCTAGGCTTATTAAGGGGCAGGGAAGATCTTCAAATTCCCATTACTGTTACAGCTGGGTAGGCCAGCACTTCTTAAACTATGGGTTGAAACCCCATATGGCAACAGTAAATGGTTTCTGAACCTGCAATGACCAAAAATAAAAATCAAATGCATAATGACTCTTGAGGTGTTTCTGACAGTGCTTGCCCATGTTGCATCTACAACTTCAGTGCAGCCTTGGTTTTGAACACAAAGCATGTGTACTTTGCACTGTGCATGCCCTCAGGCCAAGCAATGCCAACGAAAAGGGGTAGACAACTCATGGAGCTAGTTGTCCCAATATATATTTTGGACTGCCTTACTTTTATTTTTCTATCACAAGAATGTTGCTTTGTTTTTAATATGGTTTGTGACAAACAATTTCAAAGTCACCCACTCTTTCCAAATTTATCCTGACCTTTTTTTAAATAGACAACTTTAAAATAGTTAAAATAAACAAAAAAAAGAAACACATTTTGTGCACTGAGGAGACTGATCATCATATCTCTGGAATTAAATATGAAAAGACAAACCATGTAAATTATTTGTCTCCCTAAAAAACAGCTGTCTCTGAAGATTTTTAATATCATAAAATATTTCCATAAAACAAGTGATCAAGCAAATACACATGCGCCTATTATATCTTTTGACAGAATTTCCTCCCCTCACTGAAAGACATGGGATTGGAGGAATGGACACAAAAGATGGAACAGATAAGATAAATTTTTTCCTATGTCACAACCAACAAAACACGTGGTGCAAATAGTTCTGTTTTCCCCTTATCCATTTCAGTGAGGTGGAGAAAAAATACCTTTATTTTCTATAATAAAATATGTGGGATTTTTTGGTTTCTTTTTTTTTTTACATTTTTTTTCTTTTTTGCAGAAAATAATTTTGTAAACTGTTACCACTTTCAGAGGGTAGGATGATTCAATGTAATGTCTGTCCCATCCCTGAAGATAACGGGAACCTGTGAGTTGACACCAAAAGCTCAGGGTTTAGTGGGGAAGGAAGAGGGAAGGAGGAAGTAGAGGACATGGACTGCCTACTTCTACTGGAGTTGGATTCATTATAGAGCAGACGGAAAAAAGTATGTTGGATTGTGTTTTACTTATAGATTGTATAGTTCTTTGAGTAACTCTAAGCTTCTATTTGAAATAAAAAACCATTTCTTTAATAGCAGTATTTTTCTCATGCTCTTGGATGATTGTGAGGCATGGAATACTGTATTCTCCAAAGAACTGAAATTGATGATTATCCACAGGGCAATAGAAAGGCATATAGCAGTCAGATGGAATACACTTACAAACAGGGAATTACAGTAGAGAGTGGTGTAAAATTGCCTCTCACCTTACCAGTTTGCTGGTTATTAAGGAGATGTTTGATCAAAAATGATGTGTTGTTTTGTTGGTGAGACAGAAATAACTAAGGGACATTCTGAACTCCATTGGTATACTCATGATGTCAAAAAAATTTAGAGAAGGCACTAAGACCCTCATCATATTGGTTATATTCCCTTTTTGCAAATTGATGGAATAATGTAGCCAATAGTTGTAGGGGTAAGGAAGATGTGGACAGGTTGTGATTTTTTTAAATCAATGATTCTGCAAATTCTTTGAAGTTCACTTTCTGCTTTTGCTATTGAAATATACTAGTATTTGTAGGAATTCCCTATGAACCCATGCTCCTTTCAGACCCCCTCCAACTTATCCCTGTGTTATCCAGATCAGAAGTTTTGGTGGCTGCAATATCTTTATGTGCATATTTTCTATCTTTCTCATTTGTAGGATATAAGTTGACTGAACATAATTTTTTTCAATTTTAAGGAAGACACTTGAGATTAAAAGTATAGTGGCTCCTCGTCTGCATTATTTCCTCCTTATTTAGAGACTTAAGTTCTGCTAGTGCCAACCAAGGGAAACCTGGATCCTCAGATGTTAATTACATATCAAATCCATATTTAAGGTTGGATCATTTCCTGGTAGTGTTTGAACTTAAGCAGAAAAGATGGAGTCTTTTGTTATAGGGTTATAATGTTTGAATTTGGCAGACCAGAATTAAAGCTAACCAAACTGGAAGCTGATGTTTGTGTAATAAGACCTACCTTTGAGCGCAGTTACTTTCAAGTTTAGTTTCTTTATTATGGTGCTTTGCTTAGATTAGTGTTTTAGTATATTTCCATGAGTAAAAATCTCAAGAAAAACTCATAAGTTTTTTCTTTAAAGAACATTGCCCCATTATTTCATTGTTACCATGACAATACTGGCAGCAAGAGTGTTGTAGTAACTTCTTGCAGTGAACTTATTTTTAGACCCAGTGAATCGAGAATGGCTCAAGTCCCCTTCCTAGTCTCCCCTTCCCCACCCCCATCGCCCAGTGACTCTAATGGAAAAATACCGGTGGTTCTGATTTTATAGCTGAAAGACTGCACCATTGTAGGCTAAAAAAAATTAGTGTAGGAGTATTGAGTATTTTTCCTATGGATCCTGAATGTTCAGAATTTCTCAAAATATGGTATTGCATTACATACCCAGCAACTTGTTTAAAGCAAAAAAGAAATAGTCCTTCAGCTCTCTTTCCATAAATCAAGTCAAACATGGATGTTATAATTTTCTGATTGAGCTAGTATACAAAATAAATGTCATTTAAAATATATTTCTTCTAATTTTAAAGTCTAAATTCTTCAACTATATGAGATACTATTATATTCCCATTACATTTTGTATTGAATAATGTAGAAGAACTGCTTTTTTTCTCATTGTTTTCCTAATTTAGCAGAAATGTGCTTTCCTTTGATCATAGTGGAACTTTTTTAGCCAGATCCTGTAAATTCTGGTTTTGTGGTTTTGATTTGGATTATTAAATTAATATGGCATGACAATTTTGGTACTTTTAACTTTCCTAGGTGAAAACTCCACTTTTACTTTCTACTTTCCTGTCCTATAAATGGAACTGATAATGCCCTATATGTCTGAGGCCCTGCTTAGCCTAAATTGGGATAAATAATGAATTTATCAACCGAAACAACTCATGAAGACCACTTACTAAACTGAAGAAGGGCTTTGACCTTCATTGGTTAGGGGAGTACTTCTACTGATGAAATTATGAATTCCTGAAAATAATTAATGTCCTATCGTTAGAAATGTAATGTGAAGCACTCAGTATATTCAGTCACTGGTAATAGCTAGCACAGGCCTGCACAACCTGCAACTGGTGGGCTGCTTACAGCTTGAGTCAATTGCAGCACAAACAGATTGCAGCACGCCAAAGGATTTCTGGCAGCTGTGAAAAATGTAGAGAACATCCTTTGTATGTAGAGGAAATCTCTACATACACAACAAAGGTTGTGTAGGCCTGAGCAAGTGTCATTTGTATATTTTTTCATGCTCTTTCATGGGCCAAAACTTGATATTAAATATATGTATGTATATTTATATATGTATGTATATATAGTTTGTCACTAGAAACTGTTATAACATGATGAAAAAGAATGCCTAGAATCAACTTGTAGAAATTTATTTCTATGTACTCTCTGGTGCAGTGATTGTTGTTCCCCTCCCAAGAAACTCCATCTCTGGACTCTGTATTTTTATGGGCTATTTCCCATGTCTGGGATCCTTTTTTATCTCCCATTTCCTAGCTTGCCTGGCTTCCTTCTGCTCCCAGATAGAATCTCACCTTCTATGAGAATCCTTTCCTTATCTCCTTTAATGCTAGTGTCTTCCCTTTAATATTCTATTTAATTTATTCTGTATATATCTTATTTATACATAGTTGTTTGCATGTTGTCTCTCCCATTAGACAGTGAGCCCCTTGAGAACAGGGACTGTTTTATGCATTTTTATCTATCCCCAACACTTAGGAAAGTGTTCCACACATAGTAAGCACTTAATAATACTACTTGACTTAATTGGACTAAAATGTGCATATTATATAGCTTTCATTAGTGACAACTGCTAAAATACAGTGTACATTGTAACATATATTCTACTTAGTGGTGGATTCAGTTAAAACTCATCTTTAGTTTTGGAAGTGTTTATATTCTGAAAGTGTCATTTTCTTGTGTCTTACACTGGATGTTGAAATACAGAAAAAGACCAGTAAGCATTTTTCTTAAGTATCACTAATAAAAATTAATTTCTAAGCAAAATTTTTAGTTTGCAGGAAATCATTTCAAGTGAATTTGCCATCTCTTCCCTCTCATATTTTTGGTGCCTTCACTGAAAGCAATTTAATGAGGACACTTGAAGTAGTTTTTCATTTTTGCTTTTTTAGTAACAGTAGTCTAGAAAGATTCCAGCCTGTATTGACTTTATGTTGGGCTCTTAAGCTTGGTTTGTTTGTTTTTTTTGAGGGGGGAAGGCAAAGCAATTGGGGTTAAGTGACTTGCCCAAGGTCACACAGCTAATAAGTGTGTAAAGTGTCTGAAGTCAGGTTTGAACTAAGGACCAGCACCAATGCTCTAATCACTGCGCCACCTACCTGCCCCAAGCTTGTATTTTCTTAAATGTTTCTATTATATACTGAGAAATAATTTGGAATTATTTAACTCTGAAATGACAGCCTTTCAACTTAATAGTAAAAATGTTTTCTACTTTGTTTTAAAATCAATTTTAAACAAAAGGTTGGAATGAAACAGAATTGTTATTTGTTCTTTTTCTTTTGTCAGTATACTTTGCAAGAGACCATCTCAGTGTGATATAATTAAAAAAAAAAAAACCTCAGGGTTGGTGGTCAGGAAATCCTAATCTTAGTCCTCTGTCTCTAACTCTTTTTATAACCTGGGATAGAGAAATCATTTCACTTTTCTGGGCCTCCCTTTCTTTACTTTTAACACTATTAGTTGATTAAGATTGGATTAAGTGATTTCTTGACATCCCTTGCATTTGCAAATTCTGTTAGTTGCATCTAGTATGTTATTGTAAGACATGTTTGAAGTGATTTGTACTTGGCATTTTTTTTTTACTTTCAAACTCCTTAAAGCTCTAACCATCAGTATTAAAAAAGCTCAACATTTTGATTTAGTAACCAAAAGCTATCAGAATTTTTATCAGTAATCACCTTGCCACGTGGTAAAAACATGACAGTTGTATTTTTAGCCTCTGTGATTGTGTTTTCACAGAACTTGTTGAACACTTCTTTATGTGATCTTCCCTCCCATCTGTAGGCTGGAATGGTTATTTGACTACACGACAAGTATTTATTTAGTGCCTTATTCTGTGCCTGGAACTGTGGGGAATACACACACACACACACACGTAAACATATACACACATACAAGTCTTTACTGTGGAGAAATCTTATCATTTAGTTGTGAAGACATTACATATATTACATGAAATAGTTTGAAGGATCTGTGTCTTCTTTAGTATGAGCTGTTATAGCTCCTCTGCCTTCTCACCCTGTAGTTTTTGACTGTCTTTCCATAAAGGTACCATAGGGTATCCCCCATACATGCTGAAAGACCTTCTCTTCTTAAGGCCTAAGGGTAACCAGTATACCATTTGGTCTGGTCATCTGTTATCTTTCTTATACTAATACTTATACTAGCCTACCTCCTCCAATACATATTCTCAATGATGTGTTTTCTGCCATGGTTTGTTTGGGGTTTCCCCTGCCCCATTAGCCTTGGCAACATGCTTATTGTTATATTATTATATATGTATTATATTATAAATATATCCTATTTATGCTTATTATGGGTTTTTCATACATGAAAAAACTAAAGAATAAATCAAGATAGTACGTAATCAAATAAAACATTATGTGGTATACTTTATAAGAAATTTGGAAAGAATATAAAAATGGATTTCAAATAGGGAAATTACTGTAGAGACTAAATAACTATTCCTTTCAGCTAATCTTTTCTTTTATTGAAATATAGAGTGCCTGTATCCCTAACACATTCTCAGATTAAAAACATTTGGTGAATGTTTGGGAAAGATAAATAGGCAGTTGCGCTTTTCTGCAGTGTAGCTTTTGGGCACGTTTTTGTTGTCTCTTGTGGGCCCCTTCTATCTTCCTTGCTCCATCTGCTTGTGCTTGCATGAGCCTGCTGGTTCAGCTTTGACAAAAGTGATGTGCCACAGTGCTAAGTGTTATTGAAATAATAAAAGTTCTAGCTTTGTAATTTCCATTCGTTAATCACAATTTAAAGATTGAGAAGTTAGGCCAAAAACATTCATGTAATTAAAAAATTTTATACTAAGTTAATGCTAAAAATATCCTTAGACTGGGCCATCAAAAATTGGAAATATTTAACCCAAATTTTGATTGCTTAATCTTAAAGCATACATTAAGAAACGTCGTCAAATTTGGAATAACCTCTAAATTGTACATATGATTAAGGACCTTGTATTTTAGTGTATTTATCATATCTAGATGATCTAACTGCCAGTATTTCCAGTGTATTATAAGGATCAATACAGTTTATAAGGCACTATATTTTACATTTTTCTAGAAGAATCATCAAAATCCATTTAATTGAAACATGTCTTTACCCTCTTCAGATGTTCATAGCTTTATGTTAAAAGATTCTTGAAGAAATGCCATTTGTTGTATTTTAAACATCAAATCCTCTTCTAACTTGTAGTGTTGAGGTTTTACAATTAGCTCTCTAGCTTGTTCTCTCTTTGATGGCTTGTATACTTGCCTTTTGTAATCTGTTCAGCTATTTGACATCATATATGAATTTTATGAGGAGTTGATTTGTGGTGGTTCAGTATGAGAGTGATGAAGGACTTCCTAGTCTTGTAGCTTAGATATTCCAAAGTATAAAGTTGAACTTTTTGACTTTTTAAAGATTATATACCATATGTTCTTCAGGCTTTGTGGTCTTTTTTTTCTTTTCCCAAGACATTTTTGGGATTTGTACTTTTTTTTTGTCTTGTTTTAAGGAATTATTTCTAAAATTTGTTAAGAAAATTTCTTCTATAAATGAACAACAAAAACTATGGTCACAAGAGAGCAGGAAACTTGCTTCATACTCTGATAATCAGTTTGGGGCTCTGAGCTCAGATAACCAGCAGTACCTTAACTTTTCAAGAAAGGGTAAAACAACAATAACCAGGAAAAAAAAATGTGCTTCATAAAGATTCTCAAATGAATAGTAAATGAGAATAATGAAGAACTTGGCAAAATCAAAGTGTTATCAAATAGTCTAAATTTAGGATTGATAATTTTTTACTATATAAGTTTCGCTTTATCTCGTAGGAAAAAGATCAAACAAAAACCATCTTGGCTTTTTTATTTTCAAAGTTCATTTTCTTGTGGATCTTTATTGTTTTTGTACTTTGACATATAAAGATAGTGGTTACTTCAGTGATCTGTGCTTTCCTCCTTGTTTCTACAAATCCAGATTGCAAGTCCTTGACACAACAGAGGCTCTTCAAGAGTTTCTTCTGCCAAAACAGTTATCACTCTATGGCCAATATGATGCAAAGCCTTTCCATATTTAACTAGACTGGTCCATCACCAGGCACACATGAAGCCTTTACATCTTGGTAGGACTGCCAAGAGCTTGTATTTCTTCTAGCATAGGCTTTGAGAATCCAGGGTTATATTTTCTATATGTCAAGGACCTCTGATTTTATCTCTGTGAGAACTAATACACAGCAACCAGTCTAGTTTAGTGTTGGAAATGTTGCCTGAGAATGAGAGAAGTAACTTTGTTGTCTATATAGCTAGCAAGTATCAGAGCAAGTGTTTGAACCCAGGTATCCTGAGTCTGCTTATTATATAGTACTATCTATCTCTCCAAGCAATATTTAAGTTAAATATATAAATAGATAAAATGTTAAGATCAGGAAAATTGGAAAGTTTCATCTACAGAGACTTCTCTAATTGTGCTTAGCATAAAAATTAATCCATTTTAATTAAAATTTACTTATGTTTATTTTCAATGTCAACCACCCAATGTATAAACGGAAACCAATAGGATAAAGCTCATTTTCTCACATGTTTTTTCTTTTAATAAAATGATCTTAGTTTTTGGGATTATACAGAAACAAAAACAAAACTCTCAAAGCTGGTCTTTGTACTGTTTTAGGTCTTACATTTTTGAACATTTATATCCATTAGAAATACCACAATTCTATTTCATCTGTAGTGACCATTTTGTCAGTAGAAAGAAAATACAGAAACTAGAATGATTTTTAGAAATAAAGCAATTGGCGTTCATTATTGTGGTAGTTGAAAGTAATGTGTGAGGGCTTCTGAGTCTGAACAGATCACAGAGAGATTATCTAGGTTCAACTCATTTTATGTATTGTTCTTATAATTTCCCAATTGAAATATTTTTCACTTCATGATCTTTTTGTTTCTTTGTGACTAATAATAGCATTCGTTTATTTTCTCATTCCATTTTTCATGTACTTGGTTACTTGTGCCTGAGATTTTTAAAAATAATTTTACATTTATATTTTATCGAACTATTTTCATTTTCTTATGGGATAAATGACAGATAATGGAGCTATTTACCAAGAATATTTAGCTTGTAATAGCTTCTTTGAACACTGGATGTCACTATCGCTCAGTAGAAATAAAATTCTGAGAGCATATTTTGGTTCAGTGGGCATTGGATGATTGACCATGAATGTACAGTTTAGAATTTTAATATTTTTTGAGGGTGTGTCTTTATGTAAGAATTTCCAAGTAATTCTTGGAGGTATAACTGGTATATTTGGTGTGCATACTAAGAAAACTGAATATTATAACTTATCCCATTTAAATTAAGATTTATTGTCTTACTATTTCCAAATCTTTTGAATTTGAAAATGTTTGCTTTGTGTGTTGGGGTGAGGGAAGGACAGAAAATTGTATTTTAAATAAACACAATGCATATGAGATGGTTGATTCTTCAGTTAACTATCTTGTCAGCTTTTAGCTTGCTTTTTAAGGTTACATTAAGCTGATATTGATTAAACCATAAATAAGGATGGCCATCTTCATTAAAATATGCTTTTAACTTTTGCCTTCCTCATTTTAAAATTCACCATATTGGACATAATTATTTAATAACACTATTTGGAGGAACTGTATTGACAGTTATCCTAGAATCAAGATGTTGTTATTTTTATAATTATACACATAGGAATCTTAAGTATGAGTGTTATTGTTTGCTTGAAAGTAATCTTTTGTCAGCATAATTTTTGTATTAAAATTCCCATATTTAGGACTCCTTGATGTATGTATATGTATATATGTTCTCCTCACTAACATGGATGAACAGTAGTACTCAGAACCCCCCCAATCATGTTACTTGTGTTTGACTTAGAAACATATTACATGGCTCTTTCTAGATTTATTTACTCTTTAGAGAACAACTTTTGACACTTTAATTTTAAGATCTATTTACATTCTTTTTTTAGAGGCAACTGGGGTTAAGTGATTTACCCAGGGTCACACATCTAGTAAGTATCTAAGACTGAATTTGCACTCTCTTCCTCTTTATTCTAGGACCAGTGCTCTATCCACCATACCACCTAGCTGCCCCCGTCTTACATTCTTAAAGAGCACTGTATTTAGTGTGAGAAGAAAACTATTATCCACTCATTTATGAATAATTCCTTCACAGATAATTTTGAGATGACAATATTCTACTCATTGGAACTGAATTTGTTGTTGCTTGTCAGTCATAACTAGCTTTTAAAAAAATAATGCCATTAGTTTGATAAATTGTGCTTACTCAATCCATGATATTAAGAATAGGTGATTTCAGGGTGGCCAGGTAGTGCAGCGAGTAAGAGCACCGGCCCCAGAGTCGGGATGACCTGGGATCGAATCCGGGCTCCGATACTTAGCATCACACCCAGAAATAACTGGCCATGTAACCTTGAGCAAGTTGCTTAACCCCAATTGCTTAAAAAAAAAAAGAATAGGTGATTTCATATCATTTCAATTTATATAATTTTTTCTAAGGTCTAGAATAAGAACTGTTTTCATTTCAGAGTTGATAAAACTGAGCCACAGGTTGTGATTTATCTAGACCTCATCATTGGTGAACCAAATTATTTTATTGTATCCACTATATGGAGGGGAAAAAGACAATTCACGTACTCAACAATTCCTATAAAATAAAGCATTTTGCTCTCCTGTGACAAACTGTTTAGAATTCTGACAAATTCTGCCACTTGGTTATTTATGCCAATCATTCTCTTATTATGATAAAGATGATTGTGCTTCCATTTCCTAAGCTATAAAATTAATTTTTTAGACTACTTGGCTTCGAAATTATCGCCTAGCTCTAAAGTCTATGATTTTAAGAATATCTTACAAAAATATATGCATAATATATATAAATGAAGTGGTCAGCTTAGGAAATAATGTCATCTCAACTTGGTCACAGGCATTTATTAAATACCTATTATATGCCAGACATTACACTAAGTTCTAGGGTTACAAAGACAAAATAAAAA
The DNA here is from genome assembly GCF_028583685.1 of Petaurus breviceps papuanus. Classification (NCBI taxonomy): domain Eukaryota; kingdom Metazoa; phylum Chordata; class Mammalia; order Diprotodontia; family Petauridae; genus Petaurus; species Petaurus breviceps. The sequence goes on from NW_027187391.1 coordinate 43,664,321, forward strand.
GGTGTTTTCCTTTAGGAACTTATGTTCTGTTGGAAGTGGAGAAAAACACATGCATTGTCACTATTGTATCCCAGTTAAATAGGTTAAATCATTGTCATTATACTCTGTTTATACTTTACTTTTTATACTTTATACTGTTTATATTATACTTTTTAAGTCAGGGAAATTCATAGCAACTTTGAGAGATTATATACAAAATAAGTAAAATGAAAAATGCTGACACTAAAAGGAATAAATCCTCAGCAATATGGAGTGAGTCATTCTACATAGTTTTACTGTACTTTGGCTGTCTACATGTGTGAAATGATGCATATTACTTGAAAAGTTCCTAGAATATAATTGTTGCTAGAGTTTTTTCTGCCTAGACAACCACAGAATTACAGTGGTTGTGCTTTAAAGGGACCATAGAGATCATCTGGTCTAATGTTCTGTATCTATTTTGCAGATAAAGAAACTGGTGCCCCAGTAGGGAAGGTTGCTTGCCCATGGTTGCATAGTGAGAAAGAACTAGGTCATGGAATAAAGTTTGCTGTCTCCAAGTCTAGTACTTACTACTTTCTACTACACTGTTTTCCTACTATCTATATTTATTAAGCACTTAACTTATCAGTGTTTAGAAACTGTCCTATAAAATTTATGGTGTCTATTTATAATTTTGAACTCTATAAGTACAAATGATAAAAAATGTTGCAGTTGACCTATTGTGCTAGACCAGAATCTGTTCAGTCCAGTATTCTGTTATAAACAGAATCCCCAAGGGACATACTTCAGGAAAGAAAATTTATCCTCTCTCGCAGGTGATGAATCAGCTTCTCTCATTCATGTCTCTGACATTCATAATTTTGCCCTAATGTTCCTTTAGTTAATTTCTATATTCTATTTGTTCCTTTGTAGGGAATAATTAGTTCTATAAGTTTATTGCCAACTTTGTGAAGTGGTACCACTTTTATTTGTCATTTAGAAGCATCTTAGTATAGTGGAAAGATCTTTGAACTATGAATCAGCTCTCATTTGTGTTTAAAGTCAGCTAGACTGACACTAGCTAATGTGATCAGAAGTAAGTCACTTAGCCTCTCTCCTAGCCCCATTTTCAAAACAAGAGATCATTATACTTGTAGTACCTACTTTAGAGGTTGTTCTAAGGATCAAATGATATAATATATGGAAGGCATAAATCTTAAATATTCTATATAAATACATATGCCATATATTCCTGGTGATTAATCTACATTAATATTATAGTCTGTCTCAGACTATTATTTATCCTAAACTTATTTTTTGTATTATAGGGTGTCCTGTTTCATGAGTAATAGAACGTTGGAGCTGGAAGGTTTTAGCAGTCCCTTAATCTACTTCCCTTCTTAGTTAATAAATGAGTAAATTAAGACTAAGTGCCTTTTCCAAGGTCACACAGGTAACACACAGCAGGGTCAGGATTCAAACCCAGGCCTTTTGACTACAAATCCAATTTGCTTTCCTCCATGCCTTGTCAGAAGTTCGTTGAAATTCTAATATTATATCCCTTTACCTAAATGACAGCTTAATTTAGTCCGGTATGAGTTTTCCTTGTGGAAACTGTTACATTTGTCTCTATAAGCTAATTCTGATCCTCCTTTGATCCTGTCCTTTATTATAGACTCCATTAATTTACTTAGTATCAAGATGCTTTGGTCTCTAAATTTCTGAGTTCCCCTCCATGTTGAAAGGTACGTTTTGCTATTCATTTACAAGTTCTCTAACATGGTAGTGTTTGTGCCAGCTTTTTACATTTTGGCCAGCAGTTAAAAAGTACTTTTTCTCAAGTCTCTAGGATGAATGCCATGTATTCCTGGTAATTTATCTACATTAATTTTATTAGTCTATCTCAGACTATTCTGAGTATTAACCACTATTTAATTCATTTAGCAAATTTAGTGTATCAGGGAAATTAGTAGGAATTTTGGATTCTGGACCCAGCTCAACTATTAACTAACTGTATGACTATCATATATCTTCTCCAAATCTCAATTTTCTCATTTCTAATGGACTAGATAATTTCTAAAGATGCTCTGAAATTATGTCTATGCGTTTGATTTTTAATTTCCCATTTTTCTTTTTAACTCTGTTAAAATTTTTGGCTTTGTTGAATTGAAATGCTTTTTTTTTTTTTTTATCCGCCACAGTACTGAATGAATAGTAGGTACTGAATACTTTTTGAGTTTAGGAAATTGAGGTTAAGAAGCCTAACACATCTAAAGCTGTTCAGCTGAAAGGAGAGAAACAAAAGATCCCTGAGAATAAAATTTGGAAGTGGACTTGTATTACCGCAGGACTGCCGGGGTCACATACCCAGATCAGACAGTGAGTTGGCACGGACAATGTGCCGGTTTTTAAAGCGATTCCAATAGTCAGGTTACTTAAGCCAAGACTACAATCAGTGATTTGACAGTGTATATTTGAATTTCCCGCATGTGCAAAGTTTACCCTAGGCTGAGGGATAGGGAACCTAGAATGGGCGGAGATGGGGAAGATCCGGTGGGGGGCAGGAGATAAGGGATGGGGAATATCCGGTGGGGGGCACGAGGGGGACGAGGGACAATGGGGAAACACTCAACAGGGATTTTACCCTAGGCTGAAATTCCTGCTCACGGATCAGTTGGGGGAGGGAAGAGTGGAGTTGTGCTCAACAATACATCTGAGCTTTAGATGTATTTGGGTTCTTTCTTGCCCTTTCCCAGGGTAGGCACAGGACCAGTTTCTCCTCTTAATGCATTTGTGACTTTGGACAAGACATGCTCAACCTCTCTTTCCATCATCTCTAAAAGGAAGAGTTGGATGACATGTCTGTTATGGATTCTTCTAGTTCTATGACTCTTTGAAGTCATTTAAACATATAAGCCTAGTCAGTATTCCTGTGATCCCTTTTTAGCTACAGGGTGCCTGATTTGTTCCTTTTTATTCCCCCCGCCCTGAACTACCAGGTGGCTTATGATTGGCTATTAAACTATTTAGAGTTTAGAGTCCATTTAAGAATGGGCTTTAGAATCCATTTCCTACTTTACCTGGCTTCTTACATCTTACTCCCCAATATGTACTCTTTGATCCAGTGACACTGGTGTCCTCTAAGAACTCCTCTCAATTACTGGCATTTTCTCAGGCTGTCTTCTCCCCATGCCTGAAATGCTCTCCCTACTGCATTCCAACTACTGACTGACCTTCCTGGCTTCCTTTAAGTCCCAACTAAAATCTTAATTCCAGTGCCTTTCTTGTGTTAATTATTTCGTATTTATCTTTTATATAGCTTTCTTTGTATATATTTATTTGCATGTTGTCCTCCAATTAGATTGTAAGCTTCTTGGGGGTAGAGATTGTCTTTTACTTTTTTTTTTTTAATCCCCAGTACTTAGCACAATGCTTGACACATATTGGGGGTGCTTAATAAATGTTTATTTTTTAAAAATGTATTCATTTTCCAACACAGTTCCAAAAGTCTCATGGTGGAAAATGCTATCCATATCCAGAGAAATAGCTCTGGAGTCTTAATGCAGGTCAAAGCATACAATTTTCTCTTTCTTTTTTGTTTTTTTTTCTTTCTCGGTTTTTCCCTTTTGTTCTGATTCTTCTTTCACAATATGACTAATGTGGAAATATGTTTAATATGATTGTACATGTATAGCCTATATCAGATTGTATGCCATCTTGGGGAGGGAGAAAATTTTGAGCTCAAAATCTTATAGAAGTGAATGTTGAAAATTAAAAATAAATTTAAAAAAATTTTAAATGTATTCATTTGGGCAGATATGTGTCTTAGAAGGGTCTCAGGTGTAGGTCATAGGATTTATAGTTGAGAAGGACCTTAAAGATTAACTTGTCAAAGTTCCTTTCTTTTACTAATCAAGAGGCTAATAGCATACAGTTTATAAGTAGTGTAAGCCAAGAATCAAACCCAGGATCACTATCTCCAAATTGAGTGCTACTTCGATTATTCCACACTAGGTTCACACATGCCACTGATGTAATACTTGTAAAGTGAGTTAAACTTTTTGGAAGAAAATATTAGAAAAGAAAATATAAGCAACAAAGTAATAATAAATATATTTTTAAAAGACATAGAAAGAAGTGAAAAGGAAAAATATTATCCTAACTAGCTTTAGGAAAACATCGTCTTGCAAAGGGGTTTAAACTACTATTCTGTGAAATTGTATTTATCGAAGGGTAATAATGTTCTTTTGTAGATTTTAAAGTAGTAGAGAAATTGTAGTTGTCATTATGCTGAAAATTACATTTTTTAAAAATCGTCTAAATTGGATACAAAAGAGACAGCAAAACTTCATTCTCATTCCTGTAAGCTAGGTGGATAGAAACTCCCTTTAAGTCACAAACATGCCTTATTAAGCTTGTCTAGTGAGGTCTTGATGGGGGTAGAGAAGAAAAATCCTTCCCAAGAACAATTAGTTCCCTAAGTTTCATCCATTGGAACTTTGGGTTGAAAGAAGCTTTAGAGTCCACTAGTCTCTCCTCCTTGAACAAAAATCCCCTCTACCACTGCCAAACAACTAGGCATCTAAACAGTGCTTCAAGACCTGGACTAGAGGATCTCTAAAGTAAGTTAAATTCTCAGACTGTGCCACCAATATGTATTTAACCTACAGTGTACCTATGTAGTTAAGAAATTGAACTTTTATAGGCTAGGCAGAAAACTCTGATACCAATTAAAATATTGTTTCTATGGGAAAATTAGTTTGCCATTACAGATAGTCAGCACACAACTTTAGGGGAAGATATAATCTGTTTTTAATTTGGAAACTACTAGTATTTAACTTTTTTCATCCTAAACCGATCCTATATAGAGGGTTAGAAAAATATTTGAAATTAGCTTATGTTGATTAAAATAAAGGTATAATAGGTCTTCAAAATAAGGAAGTTATTTTGATTGTAAATCACTGATAACCCTTTTTTTTTTTTGAGGGATTGATTGAAATGAAAAATATAATTTGGACCTTGTTGTCTTATGTACTTGTTTACTGAAACTAAAATTTCAGGACAGCCTGAACCATATGAACCAAAATATTGACCTTTGGAAGTTCAAAATAACTTAAGAACATTGGAATCAATATTCTAGTAGGTTATGACCTGTATTCTGTCTCTGACAGAGGCACCCAGAAGACTTACTGTGGAAGGAACATCATGATTTTCCTTCTCTGTGTCAACCTCAAAGCTTAGTGACATACTTCCAAAGTCTGTAACTTATCTTATTAGCCAATTGTGGGCCACTTGTTTACAAAATTATTTTAAAAATCTTAGTAGGGGCAAGGGTGTTGTGATCTTAATAGAAGGAACATTAGATCCTTTAATTCCACCCCCTTATTTTATATGTGAGAGAATTTAGACTCAGAGCAGTTAAGGATAATAGAATCATAGAGCTAGAACACAGAGTACACAGAAGTCATTTTGTTGATGATTCATTTTACTAAGAAGGAAACTGAGACCCAGAGAGATTAATGACTCACTGAGGGTCACACATTAAGTAACAGAGCTATGCCTGATTTGACTCCTTATCTAGATTTCTTATATGCATATATGTATAGGAGTTGCATTATGTAAAATGAGGCAGTATAGCACAGTGCCTCTGATATTCACTTTTTGATCATAGGTGATTCACTTAGCCTGTTACAAACTAGGTGGCATATCTGTTCCATTCTTTCAACCTTTCTCTCTTGGTAGAGATCTGCCAAAGCTTGCCCTCTTTAAGCATAACATTGGAGAACCCAAGGTCACTTTATATTGCATTGAAGCATCAGATATATTTTAGGGTAAGAAATTTATGCTGTGGCAGAAAAAAAAAGTTACTACCCTGTTTCTAAGGAAGTAAATTTAATTTTTAGGTTTCTTTTTAAAAGAATCTCCTGGTCACTTAACCTTACTTATTATTTGAAGATAACTGCTAAGAATGTTCTTCTCACTGTCTGAGGAGACTCACTAGTATGATGAGCCATAACCTGAATAAAGACATGTAGTTTATTCTTTGACTTTTTTGTCTCATCACTGTTAAAAGCTTGATCCTTTTTTTATTCACCCTCTTTTTCTCATCTTACCCTTGAGGCTCTTTTTCAGACAGAAGTCTGGAGCCTTTCTCTGCTAGAGGTGTGGCCATAAAATGAATCACTAAATCCTTAATCTTCCATTAAAAAAAAACTGTCTGAACAGCTAAATTATATTTTATTTAAATTTAGATACCGGTTTAGAGTTAGTAAAGCAGAGCAAATTACTTCCCTTTTGAATGGAAAAGAAATGGAAAATGAGGGAGAAATGAATCAAGAAAAGGAAATTGAAAAGGGATAGATTTAGTAAGGACATATCCTTTTTTTTTTTTTAGAGCAATTGGGGTTAAGTAACTTGCTCAAGGTTACATGGCCAGGTGTTTCTGGGTGGGTGCTAAGTATCAGAGCCTGGATTTGATCCCAGCTCATCCCAACTGTAGGGCTGGTGCTCTTGCTCGCTGGGCTGCCTGGCCACCCCAGGACATATTTATTCTTAAGCATTCAAAATAATGTAGGCACAAGCATTTAAAGTAAATATCAAAAATTCAATAATGCACTTTAAAAAATATTATCATTATTTTTGGTGGGTTCGTGAAAAAGTTAATGCTACTCAGATGTGACTATTAGTAAGAAAGTTCTGGGTTTGCCCTAGAGTGGTGTTTGTGGAAGGGCTTCATCAAAGAAAAAAAAATTTAGAAAAGATTTGGTATTGGTTAGGCAGGACCTGAAGAACAAAGTGTTAATAAGTTTTTTTTTTTCTTTGTGCAACAGTATTTTTATATTTTTATTTATTTAGTTAGTTTTCAGCATTTATTTCTACAAGATTTTGAGTTCCAAATTTTCTCCCCATCTTTCCTCTACCCCCACCCCAAGATCGTAAGTGTACTGATTACCCCTTCCCCCAGTCTGCTCTCTCTTCTATCTCCTCTATCTCCCCCTCACCCCCTTACCCCTTACTTTCTTGTAGGGCAAGATGGATTTCTATACCCCATTGCCTGTGTATGTCATTTCCCAGTTGCATATAAAAACAATTTTTTTAACATTTGTTTTTAAAACTTTGAGTTCCAGATTCTCTCCCTTCTTCCCTCCTGCATTTCCATAGTAGTCATATTGCAAAAGAATATATTTTCCTCCATCCTATCCTGCACCCTCTATTTTTTCTGTTTTCTCCTTTGACCCTGCTGTCCTTTTTCAAAAGTGTTTGCTTCTGACTATCCTCTCCCTCAATCTGACCTCCCTTCTATCATCCCCCCCTTTTACCCTTTCCTCTCTATTTTCCTGTAGGGTAAGATACCCAATTGAGTATATATGTTATTCCGTCCTTAAGCCAAATACAATGAGAGTAAGGTTGACTCATTCCCTTTCACCTCCTTGCTCTTCTCCTCCATTGTAACTGCTTTCTCTTGCCTCTTTTATGTGAGATAATTTACCATATTCTGTCTCCCTTTCTCCTCCCAATATATTCCTCTCTAACCCCTTAATTTTATTTTTTAGGCATCATCCCTTCATATTCAACTCACCCTGTGCCCTCTGTCCATATATACACACATACACACACAGAAACATACACATATATATGTTTACATATACATGTGTGTATACATGAGTGTGTGTGTATATATATATACACACGTGCATATTCCCTTCAACTATCCTAATACTGAGAAAAGTCTCATGAGTTACAAATATCTTTCCATGTAGGAATGTAAACAGTTCAACTTTATGTTCCTTATGATTTCTCTTTCCTGTTTATGCTTTTCTTGATTCTTGCTTTTCATGCTTCTCTTGATTCTTGTATTTGAAAGTCACATTTTCTGTTCAGCTCTGTTTTTTTCATCAAGAATGCTGGATAGTCCTCTGTTTCATTGAATATCCATATTTTCCCTTGAAGTATTGTACTCAGTTTTGCTGGGTAGGTGATTCTTGGTTTTAATCCTAGTTCCTTTGACCTCCAGAATATCATATTCCAAGCCCTCCAGTCTCTTAATGTAGAAGCTGATAGATTTTGTATTATTCTGATTGTGTTTCCACAATATTCGAATTGTTCCTGACTGCTTGTAATATTTTCTCCTTGACCTGGGAACTCTGGAATTTGTCTATAATATTCCTAGGAGTTTTCTATTTGGGATCTTTTTCAAGAGTTGATCAGTGGATTCTTTCAATTTCTGTTATCTCTCCTGGATCTATTTTCCTGGTCAGTTGTTTTTCCAATGAGATATTTCACATTGTCTCCTTTTTTCCCTTCTTTTAGATCTGTTTCATAATATCTTGATTTCTCATAAAGTCATTGACTTTCATTTGCTCCATTTAAATTTTGAAGTAATTATTTCCTGCAGTGAGCTTTTGGGCCTCCTTTTCCATTTGGCTAATTCTGTTTTTTAAGGCATTCTTCCCCTCATTGACTTTTTGGGCCTCTCTTGCCATTTGAGTTAGTCTATTTTTCAAGGTGTTATTTTCTTCTGTATTTTTTGGGGTCTCCTTTAGCAAGCTGTTGACTCTTTTCATTTTCTTGCATCACTCTCGTTTGTCTTCCCAATTTTTCCTCCACTTCTCTTACTTGATTTTCAGTGTTGTATTATAAGTTCAATTTTATTCATTTTATTTTATCTGGAAGTATAAGAAACTTGTAAGATGGTATTAAGTATGATAGCTTACAGATAGTCTCTCTGTTCTTTTTCTTGTCAATGCAAATGCATTATTATATTCAATTAGTCCATAATTCAGCTTAATTTCAGAAGGAAATAGATATGGTCTAGAACTTTTGTAATTGAGCCATTATTATACTATTTTAATGGTAGCATATAATTAGGTACTACATTTAAGAACTTGAAGACAATTCAGGTTGTTAAAATTATGTCTATATGTCTTTAACCATGAGCTTGAAGATAAACTTTATTTATATCCCCCTTCAAAATTAACACTATGTAATGTAAGAATACTATAGCATTAAAAGTTTTTACACCCTAAAGAAAATTTAAAGATAATTTTGACCAAAAAAAGTTTTTGCTCTATCGAGCTCAGTTCTGATATTCTGTTTTAAAATGTAAATGTATGTGATAAAGATAGTAGGTTGTCCCAAAAGTCTTGGTGCAGTTTTAAGATATTAAAGTTATCATGTACTCTATTAAAGCTTAATACTGTACTAAGACTTTTGTGACAACCTGTATATTGACTAGGACCTGAGCAAATTATCAGAACCTGCCTTCATTTGAGATTGTGGATGGAGAAAGGGGCAGAGATGTGTGTGTGTTTGTACATGTGTATGTATACCTGTTTGTATATGTGGTTGGCATGATTATGTACTATTTAAGGAATATTTCTCATTTGTAAACCTGAGTTCTGCTAAACTGTTCCTTGGAGAAGAGTTCTATGAGCCATGTTTGGCTTAGAATGGAGCCAACTGCTAAGCCTGAAAGAGTTGCCCATTGTTCATAATCTTAGGATGTGCAGAAGGAAGTTGGGAATGGAGAGGCACAGAATGAGAAGAGAGAAAACTCAACTTCAAAGTAGCTGTCTTGCTCAAGCATCATGGAAACAAATGCAAGCCCAGGGAGGGCAAGATGGAAGACTTAGAGTTATTAACTACATGGTCTAGGAAGAAAAGGTGGTTGGTATGCTAGTACAGGTATTAGGTTAGCTATAGGAGCAGAGCTGGCCGTTGGAATCTAGCTAGGAAATTTTCTTCACATCAAGCAAATGGGACAGAGAGGACAGGTTAAGGATTGTAGAGAGTTTCCAGCAAGGGAGTGAGTATCAAGACCATGAGGAAGATGACAAGGCCCCTGACATTTCAGGTAGAAGGACCTTGGGCCTTGGGGAGGTGGGGTATCAGTGGGGATAGACTTGGGAGGCTAAATAGGGAAGCACCTTTCTAATACATTTGAGTCACGGCCATTGCTTCCTTATGTCCATCCTTGTCCAAAGAGTCCAGGGCAAAGGTGGTAACTAAGATTCCAGAGAAAGGATTGTCTCAGGAGACCCTAGGAGAATATATCTGCCATAGATATCTCATATTTACATCCCTAAAGCTCTCTGAATTAAGGAAGCAGATTTTAGGACCAAGCTAGCAAGTTGCCTTCGCAAGCTCAGTTCATCAGAAAGAAATCTAGAACTGACACAGCCTGAGTTGTTAGACTCTGAAAGACAAGACCTATCAAAAAAGGGTTCAGCCGGGAAGGAAAGAGAGGCTAATAACTAAGCTTGATTCCATTTAAAGCTTTCATGTTAAAACACAGTAAGACCCATGACATGTCAACTTTCCCCTTTGATTTTTTATCATAACCTAAAAAAGTTTTGTGCGTTTTTTCAGGGGAAGGGAAAAAGAAAAGACTTGCATCTTCTTCCACTAGCTTACAGGTGGATAGTGTGCTAGTACAAAGGCAAGATGTGGCAACAAAGATTCAATAGGGAGCATCAGTGATCCAAGTCTCTAGGTGCTTGGTAGTGGAGGAAGAAGAGTGGGGGGTCTAATGTGTCCATGGAATGACACAGAGAAGTGATTGATTAATACTCTTTAAAATCTGAAAACTGTCACGTATTCCATAAGGTTAGCTAGTTTTCCCAGTTATCTCTGTATCTAAAATTAGGTATGTGAGTACATATTCTTACAGACACTCATGGAAGAAGCTGCTTTTGCAAGCAGTTTCAACTGTTGGTTTATATCAGTTGGAAGATTCTTTTTACATCTCTCTTCTGCATTGGAGGATCTGAGGTAGAATTACTGAATGAAAGTTAACAGACAGATGAGAGCTGAATGAATCTTTTAGTGTGAAAGTCTTATAAATTCTAGCTTTTTTCTTCTCTGAGTTTATGTAATCCCCTTCAGGTAACTTAAGAATTGATGCCTAAATTTGTACAAAATTTGTTCAAAATTCTTCTTTCTATATTTGGTCAGATTTAGTCACTTTTCTTGATTCCATTTAAATTATTACATGGCCTTCTCCATCCCTAACTCCTCTATCCCTAATTCCTAGGATAGTGCCTTGTGCTCAGTGATAATTAGAATAAATGTTTGTTGAATTGAGGTGAAGTGGTACTTCTACCTCCTCAACAGAATTCAAATCCTATCTCTGCTATTTACTAGCTGCATAATTTTAGGCAAATTATATAACCTCTATGGCCCTCACTTTCTTCACCTATAAAGTGAGGGGTCAGACTAGATGATTTTAGAAGGCTTTTCCAGCTCTAAAGCTAAGATCCTATGAGCATGCATCTTTTCATTGTCCTTGGAGTCACCTATAATCTTGCATAGTGATCTTTGAGAAATTATATAGTGCTTTCAGTTATCTAAAGCAAGACGCTAATTTTTTTTACACCAGTATTCCCAAAGTGACAAATCTTTTAAGCATAGAAAACCATTATCTCAAAAGAATATGAATTGTATGTAGCCCAAAGGTAACAGGACATACTTATGGTGAGAGTGAGTAGGTTGCATGCATACTAAATAATAAGAAAATATATAGAACTTGAAAAAATAGATCTTTTCTGATTTGTTTATACACAGGAAGAGGTAGGTGGAAGATAGCTATATAACTAAGTATATCAAGGTTCAGATCTTGACTTAAGAAATAGTTAGCTTTTGTTTTTAAAATAATACTTTTCATATTATATAAGAAAATACCTTAAAATTCAAAAATAATTCTTACTAAACTATATTGTTGGAGAAAATATTTGGAATTTATAAACTGTGGTTTTGATGAAATAAAACATTTTAAATTATATTTTGTTTGGTGATTATTTATTGTCTAATACATAAATATATTTTCCAAACATGTAGGGATAGGTTGATCATTTAGGACTGGTTTACAACTATATGATTTATAGTAATTAGGTTTGATAAATAAAATAATCAAATTACCTTACATTTTCTCTAATACAGCTTTAAAAAGCCAATTAGGAAAAAGTCATTTACTGATTTGACCACACATAGTATATAAATTCAAAAAGTAAAACATGTAGATTTCATATTTTTAAAGGATACATTAATTATGCCAAATAACAAGGATATTTTAGCTTCAAATTCTTATTTAATTCTTCCTAATTAAATATAAAAACAATTTTAACATTCTTTTGTTTCAAATTTTGAGTTCCAGATTCTCTCCCCTCTTCTCCTCCCCACCTTGTTGAGAAGGCAAACAATTTGACATAGGTTATACATGTGTAGTCATGGAAAGCACATTTCCATGTAAGTCATTCTTTGAAAGAAAACAGAGACCAAAAAAAACAACAACAACCCACAACAAATAAATAAAGTAAAGAAAAAGAATCTTTGATCTTCAGTCAGGCTCTACCAATTCTTTCTCTGGAGATGGACAGCACCTTTCATCCAAGTCTTACAGAATTGTGTTGGATCATTGTATTGTTGAGAATAGCTAACTTATTCATAATAGATCTTCATACAATATTACTGTTACTGTGTATAGTATTCTCCTGGTTCTGCTTATTTCACTTTAAGTTTTTCTGAGAGCATCTTGCTTATCATTTCTTAAAGCACAGTAGTAGTCCATCATAATCACATGCAACAACTTGTTCAGCCATTCCACAAATGGTAGACATCCCCTCAATTTCCAATTCTTTGCCACCACTAAAAGAACTGCTATAAGTATTTTTGTACACATAGGTATTTTTCCTTTTTTTTTTTTTTTTTTTTGGTAATCTCTTTGGGATAAGACCTGGTAGTGACATTGCTTGGTCAAAAGGTATGCATGCTTTTATAGTCCTATAGGCATAGTTCCAAATTGCTCTCCAGAATGAATTGAATTGGTATACAACTTCACCAGTAATACATTAATGTTTATTTTCCCCACATCCCCTCCAACTTTGTCATTTTCCTTTTATGTCATATTAGCCAGTCTGACAGGCATGAGGTAGGTAGTAGCTCAGAGTTGTTACATCATCAATAATGATTTAGAGTATTTTTTTAATATGACTATAGTTAGTTTTGATTACTTTGTCGAAAACTGCCTCTTAATATCCTTTGACCATTTATCAATTGAGAAATGGCTCTTATTTCTATAAATTTGATTAAATTTTCTGTATGTTTGACAAATGAAGTCTTTATCAGAGAAACACTGTGAAGATCTTTTTACATAATGATTACCAAGTAAGTGTTATCCTCCATCCTGTTTTCCCTTTGTTTATCCCACTCTCTCCTTTTACCTTATCTATTCTTTTTTTTTTTCCTTTTTGGAGGGGGGAAAGCAAGGCAATTGGGGTTAAGTGACTTACCCAAGTTCACATAGCTAGTAAGTATGTCAAGTGTCTGAGATCAGATTTGAACTCAGGTCTTTCTGACTCCAGGGCCAGTGCTCTATTCACTGCGCCACCTAGCCACCCCGACCCTGTCCATTCTTAGCAGTGTTTTGCTTCTGGTATTTACCTCCCAGAAAACTGTCCTCCATTTTGTCAGCTCCCACCACCCCCTTGCTCTTATCCCCTTCCCTTTCTACTTTCCTATATGGTAAGATAGATTTCTACATCCAACTGAGTGTGTATATTATTCCCTCTTTGAGACAATTCTGATGAGAGAAAGGTTCGTGTACTCCCCACCCCGCTTCTCCTATTTTCTCCTCCACTGTAAAATCTCTTTTATGTCAGATAATTTATCCCATTCTCTGTCTCCCTTTCCCCTTCTCCAAGTGCATTCTTCTTTCTCATCCCGTAATTTATTTATTTAGATACTCTTACCATCATATTCAACTCACAGTCTCTACTTTCTGTCTATGTATATTCCTTCTAACTGCCCTAACAATGAGAAGGTTTTTAGGAGTTATAAATATCATTTTTCCATGTAGGAATATAAACAGTTTAACCTTATCAAATCTCTTATGATTTCTCTTTCCTGTTCACCTTTTTGTGCTTCTTTTGCATCTTATATTTGAAATTCATATTTTCTATTCAGATCTGGTCTTTTCATGAGGAATGCTTGAAAGTCCTTTGTTTCATTGAATTTCCATTTTTTTTCTCCTGAAGTATTATACTCAGTTTCCCTGGGTAGGTGATTCTTGGTTGTAATCCTAGTTCTTATGCCCTCCAGAATATCATATTCCAAGTCTTATGTTTCTTTAACATAGAAGCTAATAAATCTTATGTTATCCTGACTATGACTTCATGATATTTGAATCATTTCTTTTAGTCTGCTTGCAATATTTTTTCCTTAATCTGCGAGGTCTGGAATTTGCTGTAATATTCCTGGGAGTTTTCATTTTGGGATCTCTTTCAGGAGGTAATTGGTGGAACCTTTCAAATTCTATTTCACCTTCCTGTTCTAGAATATAACAGGAGTTTTCCCTTAATAATTTCTTGAAAGATGATATCTAGTCTCTTTTTTTAAATATGACTTTCAGGTAGTCCAATAATTCTTAAAAGTATCTCTCCTGGATCTCTTTTTCTAGGTCAGTTGTTTTTCCAGTGAGATATTTCACATTTTCTTTGATTTTTTTCATTCTCTTGATTTTGTTTGATTGTTTCTTGTTGTCTCAGAAAGTCATTAAATTCCACTTGCCCAATTCTAACTTTTAAGGAATTATTTTCTTCAGTGAGCTTTTGTACCTCTTTTTCTATTTAGCCAAATCTACTTTTTAAGGAATTCTCTTCAGTGCATTTTTGTATATCTTTTTCCATTTGGCCAATTTTGCTTTTCAAGGCTTTCTTCTCTTTATTGGATTCTGTGCCTCTTTTACCATTTTTCCTATTCTGTTTTTTAAGGCATAAATTTCTTAAGGTTTCTGTTATTCAGTGTGTGTGTGCCTCCTTTAATGAGCTGTTGACTCTTTTTTCATGATTTTCTTTTGCATCACTCTCAGTTTCTTTCCCAATTTTTCCTCTACCTCTCTTACTTGATTTTTTTTTAAAGCAATCTCTTGCTCAAGGTTACACAGCCAGTTATTTCTGGGTGTGGTGCTGAGTATCTGAGCCTGGATTTGATCCAGGTCATCCCGACACACTTTAGCTGGTGCTCTTACTCGCTGAGCCACCTGGCCACCCCTAAGCAATTGGGGTTAAGTAACTTGCTCAAGGTTACACAGCCAGGTGTTTCTGGATGGGTGCTAAGTGTCTGAGCCCAGGATTCGATCTCCAGGTCTTCTCAACACTGGAGCCGGTGCTCTTACTCGCTGTGCTACCTGGCCGCCCCTCTTACTTGATTTTTAAAATCCTTTGTGAGCTCTTCCATGGCCTGAGACTGATTCATATTTTTCTGTGAGGCTTTTTGACTTTGTTGTTTTCTTCAGAGTATGTGTTTTGAGTTTCCTTGTCACCATAGTAACTTTCTATGGTAAAAAAATTTTGTCTGCTTATTTTCCAGCCTATTTCTTGACTTTTAACTCTATGCTAACATGGGACTCTGCTTCCCTTTGGATGGGGCATTGTCTCAATCTTCAGGTTTTTTTGTGCAGCTGTTTTCAGATGCAGTTCTGGGGACCTGTAAATGTTTGGTTCCCTTCTGAGGTGGTATGATCTAAGGAGAAGTGTGCATACTGCTCTTCTGTTCACTGGTTTGTGAGTGACCACAAATACTCTTTTCAACCCTGGAACTGTGAGAAGTGTCTCTGCTCACCTGCAGCCACACACTCTGCTGTGCTAGTACTCCTCCTCACCTTGGGGTTGCCACCCAGGACTGCAACCTAGATCCAAGTATAGGCAATGCAACAGAGTCCTGCACTAGGTGCCTGCAAAGGGACTCCTCTAAATCTCCTTCTGACTCATTGTCCAATCCCTTTACCATCTGTAGGCTGAGAGGTCTGGAAACTACCCCTGCTGCCACTGATTCAGTTGCCCTGAGGCCTGTTCCTGGTTTCCTGGGTCTGGATTTGTGCTGGACTGCACTTCTCTCTTACCTTGATGCAACAGACCTTTCCTGCTAACCTTCTAAGTTGTCTTGGGCTGGAAAACTGTTTTGCTCTGTCTTCTCGTGAGTTCTGCCATTCTAGAAGTTATTTAGAGTCATTATTTAAAGTATTGGTAGGGGTTTGGTGGGAAAGCTCAGGTAAGTCCTTGCATTTACTCAGCCATCTTGTCTCTGCACCCTCAAGAATACTTTAGCTGATAGCTAGCCAGCTAGATATAGATAGCATATGAGGAAACTTAATCAGTATTTTAAATGTATATTATTTAAGCTAAATCCACCTTAATGGTAAGATTGGGATAGAACTATCAAAACACATTTATTAAGCACCTACATGTGTTAGATGCTGAGTATACAAAGGCAAAAATTAAAAATTCGTGGCTACGTGAAACTTTAGTTCTTTTGGGACAAATACAGCTATATAAACAAACACAACAGGTTGGATGTAGGAGGGGTGCTTAGTGAGAGAAATCAGAAAAGCTACATGAAGTGGCCCTTTAATTAAGCTTTGGAAGAAAATTACTAATTCCAAGAGATTGAAATTTAAAATGCATTCCAGGCCTAGAAGGCAAACTAAACAAAGACATAGCAACTGGAGATAGAATGTTGTAGTTAGAATAAAGCAAACAGTCTATTTGGCTAGAATGGAAAGGGAATATCGGTATATAGAGGATAGATTAGAATGGAGGCAGGGAGACCAGTCAGGTGTTTTTTTTAGTAGTGTGGAGGAACAGTGTTGGAGAACTAAACTAGCATGTTAACCCATTTGATTAACAAGAAGGGAATGGATAGAGAGATGTCTTAGAAGCAGAACTCTACTAAAGATGCACAAGGGAGAGAGAAGATTGGACTATGACTTCAAGGTTGTGAACCTGTGTGACTGGATGGATGTTGGTCCCCTTTGACAAAAGTAGAGAGTTAGGAAAGAGGGGTAAGTTTTTGGGAAAAGGTCATGATTTCTGAACATCTCTTCTTGAGACAATGGAAGGTATTTGGGGAAAATTTAGCAAGTAGAGATAACAGGAGGTTCAGGTTTTGATTTATTTACATCTTGACCTCCAATAATAAACTGATCAGTGTATTTTTTTAAACTATAGTAATGGATGTATGATGCTGTGACCTGTATTTCTCAATCTTAGTTTGACTAAGAATACATGTTCTATAGGAAGTTAAAGTGAACTGAAATTCTGTACAATGTAGATTCCCTAGGCCAGTTGTATTCATTATTGTCCTACTTTTTTGACCTGAAAAGGCAAATTAGGAAGGGAATTGTTTTTGCCTTTTAGGGGATTTTCCCTGAAGAAGAAATTCGTTCACTGTCACTGTTGAAATTTTATGTTAAATTCTTTTGTACTCTAAAAACAGCTATACCATATTAATGAACAAGAAACATAATTCACAGTAGGATTTATTCTTTTCCCAAAGGAAAAAAGCTTATAGATCAGAGTTCCCTTCCTGCTCAAAATGGGAGCAAAGTGAATAATTTCATTAGTAGGTTATTCAATAATAGACTACAAAGACTTTAGACCTTCAAAATCATATTTGATGTATCAATCAGAATAGGTCCATATGTGTGCATATAGACATATTTACTTCAGCCCAACAGAATTTTCTTTGAAACTATAAATATCCTTGTCAAGAAGATTGACTTTACTCTTTATTTTGGGATGGAAGTCTTTTGCATATTTAAGATACACACATGTATACATACATATGTTATAAGCTATTTCATTTGTTTCTTGATGCAAATGTCTTACTAGAGTTCTGGCCTTGCTTTCAGATTCAGAAGTAATAGGGTAGATTATAGAGAATCAAAAGTAGGTCAAAGTAGCAAGGGGGAAATCCCTTAGTTTGACATATATTGTTTTGAGTCTGGTAGAGTTCACTTTCATTATTATGATATGTGCTTGCCTTCCTATGAACTATCAAATTACAGAAAATATCTAAATTATATCAGCAAGTGTCTTACACAGAATGATTTTTTAATTACTCTTCTAGAAGAGTTGTCATAAAATTGTGAGAGAATTAAAATTATATATGTTTTTTAATTCATAGAAAAACATGCCAGCTTCTCTTGATATAAAGAATACTAGTAGCTTTTACTTAAATGTTTTCTAGTAAAGTACTCTGGGAGATGTATGGAAAGTTTCTGTTGTGTCAGAACAAAATATACCGGTATCAGTTTTAAAAATAGCATTGTGAAAGGAATTGAAAATTTAACCCTATGACTTCCAGGAGCCAAGATGGTGGAGGAGGCAGGAAATGGCTTTAACTTTCCCCTATTCACCTCCAAAAAACTATAAAATAGTACCCCAAAATAAATTCTGGAATATTAGAACCAGCAAAAAGACAAGCTGAAACAATCTGCTAGTCCAAGAGAATTAGAAATTTGGCAGGAAAAGTCTGTCTCGCTTGAATAAAGGGGGAGTGCAGTCTACAACAGGAAGTATCCCAGCAAGCCCTACCTCAGCAAGTCAGCAGGAGATCCTGAGTTCCAGTGTTGCCATGCAGGTGAACAGCAACACCAGGACTTCCCATGTGCTTCAGCATAACCAGGTGAATGGGCAGATGACAGTGCTGGAGACACTTAGCTTAGCACATGGGTAGATGCCAATTCAGAGACCTTGGGTGTGCTTCAGCAAACAGGCAGATGCCTGCGCTGTACCCCATTTTATGCCCAGTGCTTAAACATAGCCAGGCACATGGGCAGACTCCCACATAAGGACCTCCCCAAGTACCTCAACGTAACCCCAGGCAGACAGCCAGATGCCAGCACAGGGACGTACGACAAGTCTCAGCACATGGGCAGATGCCAGTGCCAGGACCCCCTATATGCTTCAGCTTAGCACCAGGTGAGTTGCCAGACCCCTATAACCTCCAGCAGCGCCAGCCACCCACCTCCCCCCACTCAGCTCAGCACCAGAAAAAAGAGTCCTCCTCAGGGTCACACTACTGCAACACCAGGCAAAAATCCAGGACCTGCAGTCCCTGGCACAGGAATCTTGAGACAGTGCCCCTTTTACCACAGGAGCAGAGTTCAAATTTAAAAGGAAAAAGGCTAGAAAAGATGAGCAAAAGCAAAAAAAAAAAAAAGAATCTGACCATAGAAAGTTATTATGGTGACACAAACTCAGAAGAGGACAACAGTGTCAAAACACCTATGGGCAAAACAAAGAAAAATGGGAATTGGTCATGAGCCTAGAAAGAACTCATGGAAAAGTTCTAAAAAGGAGATTTAAAATCAAATCAAGAGGTAGAAGAAAAATTAGGAAAAGAAATGAAAATGATGGAAGAGAATCATGAAAACAGAGTCAACGACTTAGAAAAAGAAAACAACTCCATAAAAAGTAGAATTGACAAAATGGGAAAGAAGATAAAAAAAAAATCCACTGAAGAAAAGCAATTCCTTACAAAGTACGATTGCCTAGATGGAAAAGGAGGTACAAAAGCTAAGTAAATTCCTTAAAAATTAGAATTAGGCAAGTCGAAGCTAATGACTCCATAAAACATCAAGAATCAATCAAAACCAAAAGAATGAAAAATAGAAGAAAATATAAAATACCTCATTGGAAAAACAACTGACCTGGAAAATAGATCCAGGAGACATAATTTAAGAATCACCGAACAAGAGGATTCTGGAAAGATGGTGGAGTAGGTCAGAAACATTTCAGCTCTCCAAATTTCCTCCACAAAAAAAGACAGAACATCACCTCAGAGCAGCAGAAATAAAGACAGGGTAAATCAGTTGTCTTTCTAAGACAGTTTGAGTAGACCCTAGGAAAGACTGGACCTCCAGGGACAGAGGTTTGGCATGAGTAAAGTGCAAACACCTCGAGGCCCACTCTGCAGAATCAAAAAAGAACAAGCACGAGAGCTGGGTTGAGAGGCACCCTCAGTCTTTGAAACCGTCATTTTGAAGACAGTGTGGGGGTCTGATGGGTGACTAGGAGATTGAAGGGCCTCCCATTGTTGAGGGATGCCAAACACGGCTGTACTGCCACATTCATCCCAGGCTGTAGATGTGAGGAGGAGCTAGCACACACTGCAGTAGCAAGGGTCAGGGACACTGTTGGTTGTGGGTACTTGCAGGACAGCAGAGTTCCTGGTTTTAGTTATCAGAGCATAGAGGATAGCTGTAGTTTGCAGCCACCTGAGGGACCACAAGATGATTTTCTTTCTTTTTTTTTTTATCAAATGCTTTATTAACTTCTAGTTTACATCATTCATTTCCACAACATTTTGAGTTACAAATTTTCTCCCCATTTTTCCCCTACCCAACACCCCAAAATAGTGATCCCACTGGATATCCCCTCCTCCAATTTGCTCTCTCCCATAGCTTCTCCCATACCCCCTCCAACTTTCAAGTAGGGCACAGTGGATCTCTATGCCCCAGTGCCTATATATCTTATTTCCCATTTACATGTAAAATAATATTGATAATAGTGTGTGTGTGTATATATATATATATATATATATATATATATATATATATTTTAAACATTTGATTTTAAAACTTTGAATTCCAGATTTATTCCCTTCCTTCCTTGTCACACACACTTACTGGGAAGATAAGCAATTCAATACAGGTTGTACATCTGTAGCTATGCAAAACATTTCCATAGTGGATATACTGTAAAATCCTGACTATATTTCCCTCCTTCTTATCCCACTTCCCACTTGTTCTATTCTCTACTTTGATCCTGTTCCTTTTCAAAAGTGGGTGCTTCCAACTTCCCTCTCCCCCAGACTTCCCTCCCTTCCATCATCCCTCCTCTCATCCCCTTCACCCCTACTCTACTGTAGGGTGAGATACCGTATTTAGTGTGTATGTCATTCCCTCCCTAAGCCAAATTCAATGAGAATTAACCCATTCCCATTTGCCTTCCTATTCTTCCCCTCCACTGTAACCATTCTCCCTTGCCTCTTCTATATGAGATAGTTTACCCCAATCTGTCTCTCCCCATCTCTTCTCATTATATTCCTCTCTTACCTCTTAATTTCACCTTTTAAGTATCATCCCTTCCCATTAAACTGGTCCTATGCCCTCTATCTATGTATACCTGTACACATATATACACACTGATATATGTATTCATATGCTCATATACCCTCTTATATAGACATATATATATATATATGTGTGTATGTGTGTGCATGTATTTCTATTTCCTTCAATTATTCTCATAGTGAGAAAAGTTTCATAAGTTATAATTATCGTTTTTCCATGTAGGAATGTAAATGGCTCAACTTTGATAAGTTCCTTATGATTTCTTTGCCCTGTTTACCATCTCATGCTTCTCTTGCTTCTTGTATCTGAATGTCAAATTTTCTATTCAATTCTGTTTTTTTCATCAAGAATGCTTGAAAGTCCTCTATTGCACTAAATGACCATAGTTTCCCATGAAACATGATACTAAGTTTTTCTGGGTAGGTGATTCTTGGTTTTAATCCTGGCTCCTTTGCCCTCTGGAATATCATATTCCAAGCGCTTCAATCCCTCAGTGTAGAAGCTGCCAGATCCTGTGTTATCCTGATTGTGTTTCCACAATATTGAAATTGTTTCTTCCTGTCTGCTTGTAATATTTTCTCCTTGATCTAGGAATTCTGGAACCTGGCTATAATATTCCTACGAGTTTTCTTTTTGGGATCTTTTTCAGAAGGTGATCGGTGGATTCTTTCAACTTCTATTTTGCCCTGTGGTTCTAAAACATCAGGGCAATTTTCCTTGAGAATTTCTTGAAGGGTGATTTCTAGGTTCTTTTTTTGATCATGGCTTTCAGGTAGTCCAATAATTTTTCAGTTATCTCTCCCGGATCTATTTTCCAGGTCAGTGGTTTTCCCAATGAGATCTTTCACATTGCCTTCTATTTTTTCATTTGTTTGGATCTGCTGAATAGTATCTTGATTTCTCATAAAGTCACTAGCTTCCATTTGCTCCAGTCTAATTCTGAAGGAATGATTCTCTTCAGGGAGCTTTTGAGATTCTTTTTCCATCTGGCAAATTCGGCTTTTTAAGGCATTCTTTTCCTCATTGCCTTTTTGAGCCTCTTTTGCCATTTGAGTTAGTCTAATTTTTAAGGTATTATTTTCTTCAGTCAGGTTGTTGATTCTTATTTCTTAATTTTATTGCATTGTTCTCATTTATCTTCCCAATTTTTCCTCCACTTCTCTTATTTGGTTTTCAAAATCCTTTTTAAGCTCCTCTATGGCCTGTAATGAGCTCATATTTTTCTTGGAAGCTTTTGGTGCAGGAGTTCTGACTTCACTGACTTCTTCCTGTTCCGTGCTTTGATCCTTTGTCCCCCAAAAAGGAGCCTAATATTGGATTCCTCTGTTGCTTTGTTTCCTTTGCTTGCTTATGTTGCCACTCAATTACTTGACCTTTGGGCTTTTTGCCACAGTAGGACTCTGTTACCAGACAGGGGAGATTCATCCCAAATGCTGGGGTTTTCTCAGCTGCCAAAGGTATTATTTGGGTGCCCTCTCTGAAGCCTCCACATGCTCTGGCAAGCTGGTCACACACCCCATGAACTCCACCCTAGACAGCAATCCAGATCCAAGCAGGTTAAAGCAAGAGTGATTACCCTTCAGACTGGTTACTTGGTCCTCCTACAGTCTGCAGGCCAGCACCTGAAGCTGCCATGTTTGGCTGTGGCTGCACAGCCACAGAGCCTCAGCAGCTTCACCCTCCAGGGGATAAAGGTGGACTGACTGCACTCCCAAATTACCAGATCCCAAAGTCCACACTGTATTGACCTCTCACATTGTCCTTAGCATCTATGGGTTGATAATTCTGGAAACCGCTACAGCTGCTGGCAGTCTGAAGTCCCTCCAGCCTGGCAGCCCACCCTGGGGCTAAATCCTCTGGCTCCCTCAGGGCTGGGGTCAGCTCCCAGAGCACTGTGCTGTCTGCTCCTTGCTGGCCTGCTGGGCTGTTCTCCGTGGGAGGTGTAAAGGGAATGTAAATTTTTAAGATCTTCCCTGCCCCTAGGCTAAAGTGCACCTGGAGCCTGGGGTGGGAAGCTTGTTTTTCAGTAGATACTTTTTGATTGGCCAGTGGGTCCAGAAGATTGTTTCATTCTCTGAGCCAGGAGAAGGCTATATAAACCCTGATTTGAGGCTTTGTTTTGGGGCTCACTTTGAGAAATGTTCTGTGATTTGATCAGATGAGACTCTGGGAAGCCGTTGTTGAGAGCCCCCCGGCTTTGAAAAACCCAGATGTTGATTTGGTATGGATGTAATGGTTGGACAGCTTGGAAACCTGTCTACTTGATCTTTTTCTTTGTCTTGATAATTCTGTCTGTATACTCTGAAGTTCGGGGTGCTGACCTTTTTCCCCTGAACTAGGTAAATGATATATATAGGTTTGACTGATTAAAGTAAGCTTGTTAACCCATTTTGAGTTGCTTTCCTTTAACAAAGCAGATCTAAGAACCTGTGTTGGCAGCCACCCTGGGGACGCTGGGGTGCTTGCTGCTACAGGAGGTTAGCTTCTCTGTGTCATTTTGTAGTTCCTGTAGTTCCAAAGTTTGTTCAGAGTCAACTTTTACATGAATTGGAGGTGGTGGGAGCTGGAGCCCAGTGGAGGTCCCATTTCTACTCTGCCATCTTCAGACTATCACCCGCAAGATCATTTTCAAGACAGTGTGGCTGGGCCCATAGCCATGGCTTAGGAGTGGAGAGGAGAGGAGAGCCCATGGTTGATTCCCTAAGACAGATCTCAGAAAATAACAGTAAGAAGGAACTGAAGGGGTAGCTAGGTGGCGCAGTGATTAAAGCACTGGCCCAGGATTCAGGAGGACCTGAGTTCAAATCCCACCTAAGACACAACACTTACTAGCCAT
Organism: Petaurus breviceps papuanus; assembly: GCF_028583685.1. Lineage (NCBI taxonomy): Eukaryota > Metazoa > Chordata > Mammalia > Diprotodontia > Petauridae > Petaurus > Petaurus breviceps. Next base: position 43,688,029 of record NW_027187391.1, read on the forward strand.
GTGACCTTGGGCACATCACTTAACCCTAATTACCCTACCTTCTCCCCTCCAAAAAGCAAAAAAAAAAAAAATTTTTTTTAAAGGAACTGCGATTTGGGCATCATTCCCCATAACTCAGGACTAGAACTTGATTACACTAGAAGCAGCTAAAAACAAAATAAAAAACAAATGAAAATGAGTAAGCAAAGAAGAAAGAACCCAAACATAGATAGTTACTATGGGGATAGAGAAGATCTCGGTCTATATTAAGAGGAAGATAGTGGAGATAAAAAAGCCAATCCTTTTTCAGTGAGAAATGTCAAATGGTATCAAGCACAAAAAGAGTTCTTAGAAGAACTTAAAGTATTTTTAAAATCAAACAAGAGAAATCAAGGAAAACTTAGAAGAAAAAATAAAAGCAATGCAAGAAAATTGTGAAAAGAAAGTCAACCAACTGGAAACAGAGAATCAAAAACTTAAGGAAGAAAAAAATTCCTTGAAAACTAAAATTGGGCAAAGGGAAGCTACTGACATTCTAAGACACCAAGAAATCATAAAACAAAATCAAAAGAATAAAAAAAAATAGAAGAGAAAATTAAACCTCACATGAGAAAAACAACTGATCTGGAGAACAGATTGAGGAGACATAAAACTATTTGGACTACCTGAAAATTACAATTAAAAAAAAATCTTGGGGTGGCTAGGTGGCACAGTGAATACAGTACCAGCCCTGGAGTCAGGAGGACCTGAGTTCAAATGCAGCCTCAGACACTTCACACAAAAACTAGCCATGTGACCTTGGTCAAGTCGCTTAACCACAATTGCCCTCCAAAAACAAACAAACAAAAAAAAAGAATCTTGATATTATAAGAAATTATTAAGGAAATTTGCTCTTAAGTTCTAGAACAAGAAGGCAAAGTAGAAATAGAAAAAAAAATCCACTGATCACCACCTGAAAGAGATTCCAAGAAGAAGACTTACAGTAATATCATAGCCAAGTCTCAAAGCTCCCCAGTTAAGGAGAAAGGGAAAAAAACAATTCAAATATCATGGAGCTGCAATAAGGATTACACAAGACATAGTAGCTACTATGTTGAAGGACTGTAAATCTTTGAATACTATATTCTGCAGAGCAAAAAATCTGGGATTACAACCAAGGATAATTTACTCAACAAAGTTAAGTATAATCCTGAATGCAAAAAAAAAGAAAGATATTTGATGAACTCAAAGACTTTTAGGTTTTGTGACAAAACTCCCAGAATTTGAGGGGAAATTCAGCATTTAGCATCCAAGAGAAATATGAGGTAAACATTAAAGACCAACTATAAGTAGCATAACAAGGTCAAATTGTTTACTTCATATATGTGAAAATATTAGCAGTACTCTTATGATTGTCATCATTATTATTTGGGTAATTTGAAAAAAAGGCATGGGCTGAGTTGAGTGTGATGGGCTGATTCTAAAAAAAATAAAACTGTAGGGAGAAATAAATAGGAGCAATTTTCTCATATAAATGAAGCATAAAAGGAAAAACTGATACAGAAGAAGCTAGTATAGGGGCAGGCAGAGAGTGCTGGAACCTTACTCTCATTTGGAATAGGTGTGTGTTTGTGTGTGTGTGTGTGTGTGTGTGTGTGTGTGTGTGTGTCTAATGGTATAAAACTCTTCTAAATTTAGAAAGAAATAAGAAGGTAAGGGGACATAATGAGGGGAGAAGATAGGGGAGGGACTCCTGGAGGAGTGGATAGGTTAAGGAATAGGAGGGCAAGGTAGGGGGTAGAAGTAAAGTAGAGGAGTGAGGAGGGATAAGGTAAATAGGATGAGAAGGATAGTGAGGTAAAACAAGTAGTTATAACCTAGAATGAGAATGGGATGAATTTACACATAAAATGGAAATGGATAGCAGGTTAAAATTTTGAAGTCAACAATATATTGCTTTCCGGAGACATTATAAAAATGAGATACACACAAAGATAAAATAAAGGGCCGGAGTAGAATTTAGTATGACAAAAAAACCAGGGATAGTAATTATGGTCTCAGACAAAGTTAAAGTGAAAATAGATTTAAGCAAAAGTGAAAAATAGAGAAACTACAGTATGTGTCAGTAGCATAATTCAGTATTATTTTAGACCACTTGAAATAACTCAGACACAGGAACTATATGACTATAAACATAAAATGCTTTTTATACAAATAAAGTCAGATTTAAATAACCGAAGTAATATTTATTGTTCGTAGGTAAAGCCAGTTTAATTTTTACAATGACAGTTTTACCCAGCCAATCTGTTTATTCAATGTCATCCCAATTAAATTACTAAAAATTTGTTTTACTGAGTTAAAAAAAATAATTTAAAAGTTCGTTTGGAAGAGCAAAAGGTCAGGAACTTCAGTGAAACCAGGGAAAGAAGGTGTAAAGGAAGTAGATTCAGCAATATCAAACCTTTAAACTATACTATAAGGTGAGTATTGTTGAAGTATAAAAGGATAATGTTTATAATTTTGAATTAAAATTTTCTTGTATGAGCAGAAGTATTGCAGTAAATTAGGAGAAAATCTTTCATACATAATCTGTCAGCTAGGATGTGATTGGGTTGCAATATTGCTGTGGTGTAAGAAATGATGAGCTGGTTGATTTACAAATCTGGAAAGACTTGGATTTATGAAGGAAGATGCCATCTACTTTCAGAGAAACATGATAGGAGAAAATAAGCATAATACAGCTTTACATATATCAGTTGGAGTGTCTTTGTGTATATGTGTGTGTATTTATAGATATATATCTATGTGTGTATACATATATATACATACACATGTATACATATATACAGACATACACACACATATACATATACATATATATATATATATATCCACCTTTAATTGTAGCCTTCTTTAGGGAAGTGGGGGGAGAGAGGTGCGGAAAGTAAAGTAAAAAATGCACATCAGAGATCAGAAGAAGGAAAGCAAACCAAAAAAGGGAGCAAAGAAAAGCTGGGCAGCTTTGAAAACAATGTGTAATACTTATTATATAGTTTTTCTTGAAATGGAAATTTATTGTTTTATATTGAATCCTTTCTTATGGTCTGCTATATATATGGCAGGGTTTGGGTTTTTTTTCCCCTTATTTTGTATTTAAGTTAAAAAAAAAAAAAGAATCACTGGACCACCTGAAAGCCATAATCAAAAAGAGGACCTGGGCATCATACTCCTAGAAATTATAAAAGAAAACTGCCCTTAGAACCAGAGGGCAAAATAGATATTGAAAGAATCTACCAATTACTTCTAGAAAAAGATCCCCAAATGAAAATTCCAAAGGACATTATATTCAAATTCCAGAAATACCAGGTCAAGGAAAAAATATTGTAAGCAGCTAAAAAGAAACAGTTCAAATATTGGGGAGCCACAATCAGGATTATACAGGACTTAACGGCTGCAACATCAGAGGATTGGAGGTCATAGAACATAATGTTCTGGAAAGCAGAGGAACTAGGACTACAACCAAGAATCACTTACCTAATGAAATTGGCATAATCCTTCAAGGGAAAAAAAAAGATCATTCAATGATTTAGAAAGATTTCAAGCTTTCAGAACAGGAAGATCAGAGCTGAACAAAAAACTTGATTTCCAATATCAAGACCCAGGAGAAGCATAAAAAGGTAAAAAGGAAAGAAAAAATATAGGGGATTGAGTAGGGCTAAATTGTTTACATCTCTGTAAGATGATACTTGTAATTCTTAAGAACTGTATCAGTAATAGTACAGCTAGAGTATACATAGATGGGGTATGGGTATAATGTGAATTTATGTAACAACAAAAAAAAATAAGTAATGAGAAAGAATTACATTGGCAACAGAAGGAAGGGAGAGATAGAACAGGGTAAATTAATTTATAGGAGTAAATTTCTGGGAGTTACAGGAGGAAGTAGACAGCAAAAGTATACTAATGGAGGACTTTAACTCTCCACTCTCAGAACTTGATAAATCCAATCAGAAAATAAACAAGAAATAAACTAAGGAGGTGAATAGAATCTTAGAAAAGTTAGATATGACAGGCCTTTGGACAAAATCAAATGGGAATAGAAAAGAACATAGGTCATTCTTTGCAGTATATGGCACTTACACAAAAATTGACCATGTATTAAAACAAAATCAAATGTAGAAAGGCAGAAATATTAAATGCATCATTTTCAGATCATAAGCTGAGGTGGGGAACCTGAGGCCTCAAGGTTACATGTGACCCTCTAGCTCTTCAAGTACAGCCCTTTGACTGAATCCAAACTTCACAGAACAAATCCCCTTAATAAAAGGATTAGTTCTGTAAAACTTGGACTCAAAAGATTCCCTACTCTTGATATAATGCAATAAAAATTACATTCAACAAAGGGCCTTGGAAACATAGAGTAAAAATTAATTGGAAACTAATATAATCCTAAAGAATAAATCATAGAAACAATCAGTAATTTCATTAAATAGAGTGACAAGACAATATACCAAAATTTATGAGACTGTAGGCAAAACTGTACTTACACAAAAATATATTTCTCTGAATTTTTAGATCAATAAAAAGAGAAAGAGTAAATCAGTGAATTGGGGAAGCAACTAAACATTCTAGAAAAATAACAAATTAAAAATCTCCAGTTGAGCACCAGATTAGAAATCCCAAAAACCAAAGGTGAGATTAATAATATTGAAAATAAGAAAACTGTTGAATTAGTAAATAAAACTAGGATCTGGTTTTAAGGGGGGGAGAAGGCAGATAAACCATTGGTTAACTTGATTATTAAAAGAAGAAAACCAAATCATCATTATCAAACATGAAAAGGGTAAACTAGTCACCAGTGAAGAAGAAATTAAAGCAATCATTAGGAGCTGTTTTTCCCATTTATATGCCAGTAAATCTGGCAGCTTAAGAGAAATAGATGAATGTTTACAAAAATATAAATTACTTAGAATAACAAGAGAGGAAATAGAGTACCTAAATAATCCCATTTTAGGAAAAGAAATTGAACCAAGCTATCAGTGAACTCTCTAAGAAAAAATCCCCAGGATCAGATGGATTTTTAAGTAAATTCAACCAAACACTTAAAGAACAGTTCATTCCAATACTATATAAACTGTTTGGCAAAATAGGCAAAGAAGGAGTCCTACCATATTCCTTTTATGACAAAAATATGGTGCTGAAACCTAAACTAGAAAGAGCTAAAAGAGAAAGAAAACTATGGACCAATCTCCCTAATACATATCAATGCAAAAATTTTAAATAAAATACTAGCAAGGAGATTACGGCAATGTATCATAGGGATCATACACTGTCACCAATTGGGATTGATCACATCAATAACAAAATCAACAGAAATCACGTGATTATCTCAATCACTGCTGAAAAACTTTTTACAAAATACAGCACCCATTCCTATTAAAAACATAAGAGAGCACAGGAATAAAGGGATCATTTCTTAAAATAATAAGCAGTATTGCTCTAAAACCCAGCAAACATTATCTGTAACGAGGATAAGCTAGAAGCCTTCCCAGTATTATCACAGGTGAAGGAAGGGATGCCCATTATCACCACTGTTATTAAGTATTGTACTAGAAATATTAGCTATAGCATTAAGAGAAGAAAAGGAAATGGAAGAAATTAGAAGAGGCAATGAGAAAACTATCACTTTTTTGCAGATGATATAATGATATAAATAGTGAATCTTAGAGAGTCAAATGAAAACTGCTTGAAATAACTAACAACTTTGGTGAAGTTGTAGGATATAAAATAAACTCACATAAATCATCAGCATTTCTATATATTACTAGCAAAGCCCAATAGCAAGAAAGAGAAAGAAACCTTCCATTTCAAATAACTGTAAACAATATAAACAGGAGCTATATGAACATATTACAAAATACTTTTCATGCAAATAAAGTCAGGTCTAAACAATTAGAGAAATATCAGTGGCTTATGGATAAGCCAAGCCAATATAATAAAAATGACAATTCTGCCTAAACTAATTTACTTATTCTTATTATACTTATTATATATACTTATACTTATTATATTAGTGCCATCCAAGCAAACTACCAAAAACTATTTGATAGATCTAGAAAAAATAACAACAGAATTCATCTGGAAGAACAAAAGATCAAGAATATCCAGGAAATTAATGAGAAAAAAAATGCCAAGGAAGGTGTCCCAGAAATACCAGATCTCAAACTATATCTTAAAGTAGTAATCATCAAAACTATCTGGTACTGGCTGAGAAATAGAGTGGTGGATCAGTGGAATAGATTAGGTACATAAGATGCAGTAGTAAGTGACCATAGTAAGCTAGTGTTTGAGAAATAAATCCAAAGACCTCAGCCTCTGGGATAAAAACTCAGTACTGATGAAAACTAAAAAACGATATGGCAGAAACTAGGTCTTACACTATATACCAAGATAAGGTCAAAATGGGTACAGGGTTTAGACATAAAAGGTGATACCATAAGCAAATTGAAAGTGCAAGAAATGCACTGTCAGATCTATGAAGAAGGGAAGAATTTATGACCAAACAGATGTAAAATGGATAATTTTGATTATATTAAATTAAAAAGGTTTTACACAAAACCAACGCAAACAAAATTAGAAGGAAAGTAGGAAGCTGGAAAACAATCTTTACAGCAAGTGTGGAGACAGGATAAAGGCCTCATTTTCAAATATATAGAGAACTGAGTCAAATGTATAAGATATGTCATTCCCCAATTAATAAATAGTCAAAGGATATGAACAGGCAGTTTCCAGAAGAAGAAATCAAAGCTTTCACTTTGACATATGACATATCAGTCATATGAAGAAGTGCTCTAAATCACACTTGATTAGACAAATGCAAATTAAAATAACTCCAAGGAACTGCCCCACACCTATTAGACTAGTTAATCTGACACAAAAGGAAAATGATAAATGTTGGGAGAACATGTGGGAAAATTGGAACACTAATGCATTGTTGGTGGAGTTCTGAACTGATTCAATCATTTTGGAGAGCAATTTGGGGCTATGCCCAAAGCCTTTGATTCAGTAATACTACCGTGTTTCCCCTATAATAAGACACTGTCTTATTAATTTTTTTGGACAGAAAAACACCAGAGGGCTTATTTTCAGGGGAGGGCTTATTTTTAATGAACATTGACAGCAATTTTAATAAACAGGTAAATGTGAACAAAAAAATGTACCTTTATTCAATAAGCAAATCACTGGGGAAGAACAGGATGATGCACTCACTGCTGCAGCTCTGATTGGATGCAGCTCGGAGCGCGGCGTGTGTTTCACCCAGGGGGGGGGGACGGTGCATACAGAGGGTACCGTAATGTAGCGTGTAGCGCAGGGGATCACCTTCACTACAGTAGCAATCTCAATAGGGCTTATTTTAGGGGGAGGGCTTATTTTAGAGGAATCTTACACAGTTAGGGGAGGGGCTTATTTTCGGGATAGGTCTTATTATCAGGGAAACACGGTACTACTAGGTCTGAAGAAGAAATCATACTAAAGGGAAAAAGGACCTACATATGCAAAGATAATTATAGCAGCTCTTATTGTGGTGACAAAAAATTTCGAATTAAGGGGATGCCCATCAGTTGGGGAATGACCAAACAAGCTGTGGTATGTGAATGTAATTAAATACTATTGTGCTATGAGAAATGATGAGCAGCAGAAAAACCTTGAAAGATTTACATGAACTGATGCAAAGTGAAATGAACAGAACCAGGAGAACATTGTGCACAATAACAGCATCACTGTGTGATGAATGACTTAGCACCTCTCAGTAATGCAATCATCCCAAGATAGTTCCAAAGGCCTGATGATGGAAAATGGTATCTGAATCCAATGAAAGAACTAATGAACTCTGAATGCAGACCAAAGTTTACTAATTTCACTTTTTTTTTTTGGTGAGTTTTTTTTCCTTTGGTCTTTTTCTTCTTTCACAACATGACTAATATGGAAATATGTTTTACATGATAGCACATATCATGTAAATTGCTATATCAAATTACTTACTGTTTTAGGAAAAGAGGAGGGAAGGGGAAAAAAATTGAAACTCAAATTTTTGTAAAAATGAATGTTAAAAACTGTCTTTACATATAATTGGAAAAAATACCTTTTTTCAAAAAAGAAAATTTAACCATAAAGATTGTGAACTAGCTATTCTGCCTTTAAAAAAGATTTTTTTTAAATAAACTTTTGCCAAAATGCTTATGTTATCTATATACTAAAGAGCCAGCATTATAGTAGAATGAGCTGCTTGGAAGACATGAATGACTATAGTTCTTCCTTCTGATGTCATTGGATGGCCAAGGCAGTTAACTTCTCTGAAACTTAGTTTCCTCATTTATAAAATGTGGTTAATAGTACCTGTTAGTACCTGCCTCATGGTGTGGATATGAATATCAAATAAGGTAATGTATCTGTATCAGGAACCTGTGCTAGGTTAAACAGTTTGTTTCATTGGACCTGACTGTCTGTAATTAGTCATAAGAACAAAAAAAGAAGATCTACAAATCAGTGAAATAATAAACATTGGTTGCCTTTTAAACACTATTTTCTGACTTTTTAATTTCTAAAATAGAAATTAAAAACCAATAATACTTCCTCAAAATGCCATAGAACATATTTTTTCTATTTCTCATTTTGTTTAGTTATTTTAATAAATTGTTATCATAGGTTAGTTGGTTGTTTTTAGAGAATTAGTTGTATCTAAATTTGATATATATGTCATGGTATTTATTATCTCTTCAATAAATGTTTTCTTCTACATTGTGTTTTTTTTTTCTCTTTCATGAGGTGATATTTAAAAACTCAAATGGCTCTGTGATCTCACTTGATTTGGAAGTTTCCTACAACAATGTAGATTATAATCTATCCCTGCTTGCCAATGCCAGAACTTTGACATCCTCCCAAAAGTCCACCCAACTTACTGGGGACTTTCTTTGATTTTTTCTTACATGGCAAGGTTCCTATTGGAATACTTAGGCCATCTATCTGTCATTTTCACATGATTAACCCATCTTCTCTTTGTGTCACATAGTTCCTTAATGCTATACTTCTTCAAATTCCCTAGTTAGTTATATATATTTTATCCTGCTCACACCCATAATGTACCTTCTTATCGCCCTCTGTGTGATGCTTGCCTTTAGTTCTTCAGGGGCACTGTTGTTCAGGTATCTCTGTCATGAAGCAGCACAAGTAAAATATTTTTATTGAAAAGATGGGCTATTCTGGTATGGGAAGTTTGGGATCAATAAAAATGCCCACAATTTCCTGAAAGAAATCCAGCCTACTAACCTCCTCCTTTTCATCTCTAGACCCAGCTTATTGTCTATATGTATTGTCTGTCCTGCAGGAAACCAGAGACTGCATGCCAAGGAAGGAAACACTAGATCAGGAAGAGATTACTGATCCTTGATCTATATAGTTCCAGGTACAGGAACAGGTGCCGTCAGGTTACACTGTCTCCCACTATCTAGTTCCAGGCCAAACTGATTGGAGCAAGGGAATCCCCACATAGGGATGATGAAAGAGTTATTGCTAACAGGCCTTAGCTGTGTACTGAGCAAAGAACAAGTTTAGAAGCAAACAGTGAGTATGTGACCCAGGAGTTGAACAGGAACTTGTTCCTAGCCTCCAGTCCAGGGTGGAACCTATAGTGAAATAACCAGGGCAGGAGTCTCAGACCAAAGAGGAGCCTTTAGTTCAGTCACTTTGAGCCTGAAAAGTCTCCGAATAGCTAGTGGTGGCTATCTTGCTGCAGGTTACTGACATTCCCAATCAGGGACAGGCTGACAGATCCAGATCTAGGTCAGGAACTTGCAGAGCTCCTACTAGGATGGCAGTGAGCAGACCCGTCTAATTCTATCCCTCTGAGATAATTGAAACTTATAGGGCCCCAACCAGATCTGTTAAACCAGCAAAAGGATGTAAGAGAACAGAAACGGAATCCTGAACTTCCACCCAAGAAGAATACAGAGCCCTGCACTAACATAAAGCCTGAAATCAAGACTTAGGAAACTAGAAGAATGAGCAAACAAAAAAGAATCTCACCACAAAGAGATATGATGATGATAAGGACACTCAAGATACAAATCTAGAAGAAAAGAAGGGCAAAAATATCTACAAACAAAACCTCAGAAGAAAAATACAGCTTGAACACAAGTCCAACTAGAATTCCTAGAAGAATCCTCAACTAGAAAGAGTTAAAGCAAGAGTTTAAAAAAGAGATTTTTAAAGAATGATTTTAAAAATCAGATGAGAAATAATGAAAAAGAAATGAGATCTATGGAGGAAAAAGATGAAAAGAGAATTAACAGCTTAGAATAAGGTATATAAAACCTTACCCAAGAAAATAATCTCAAAGGGTAAGATGCTGGGGGCAAAGGGGACTTGAAGGAAATCAGAGAAACTGAGACCAAAGTGAAGGGACAGAGCTTTTCAAGCATGGGACAAAGACACAGGAATGGAAGAAAAGATGACCTGTGTGAGAAAGTATAAATAGGCCAGTGTAGTTGGATCATAGAGTATGCAGAAGAGAGTAACATGTAAGAAGATTGGAAAGATAGGAAGGGGCCAAGCTATAAAAAGCTTTACATACCAAATAAGGATATGTCTGATCCTGAAAGTAATAGGGAGCCATTGGAGCACAGTGAGCAGGGTGTTAATTTGGTTAGACCTATACTTAAGAAAAATCACCTTACAGGAGAACCTGGGTTCGAATCCGGCCTCAGACACTTAACACAAAAGCTAGCCATGTGACCTTGGGCAAGTCACTTAACCCCAATTGCCCTCCAAAAAGCAAAAAAGAAAAGAAAAGAAAAATCACCTTAGCAACTAAGTGTGGAGTAAGGATTGGAATGGGGAGATATTTGAGGCAAGGAGAACAGTTAGAAAACTATTGCAGTAGTCCAGGTAAGAGGTGATAAAGGACTGTATTGGGGTTGTTGCTATGTGTATATAGAGACAAGGAAGGACTATGAAGATAGAAATTATAATATTGACAACAGATTGGATATTGGGAGTGAGTTAGAGGTAGAAATAGGTTTCCAGTCTGGATAACTGGGAGGATGGTGCTATCCTTGACATTAATAAAGAAGTTCAGGGAGTGGCCAGGTGGCTCAGTGAGTAAGAGCACTGGCTCCAGTGTTGGGATGACCTGGAGATCAAATCCCGGGCTAAGGCACTCAGCACCACACCCAGAAATAACTGGCCATGTAACCTTGAGCAAGTTACTTAACCCCGATTGCTTAAAAAAAAAAAATAATAAAGAAGTTCAAGGGAGTCAAGATGGCGGAGTAGAAACAGGACTTCCTTGGGGCTCCGGCTTCCACCTCCTCCAATTCATGTAAAAAATTACTCTAGACAAAGTCTGGAGCTACAGAATCCACAAAATGACACAGAGAAGATAACCTCCCACTGAAGACAGCCCAGCAGGATGGCAGGAAGGGACCAGCACAGCGCTCTGGAAGCCAAGCCAAGCCTAGCCCCGCTCAAGCTGGAGGTTTTAGCCTCAGGACAGCCTGACTCAGCCGCCAGCTGGAGGGACTTCAGATCACCAGCAGCTGGGGTGGTTTCCAGAATTATCAACCTATGGATACCAAAGACAGAGTGAGAGGTCAGTGTAGATGTTGTGGGAATAGGGAGTTGGGAATGCAATCCAGCCTTTGCCCCTGGGGTGCAAATCAGCTGAGGCTCTGTGGCTGTGTAGCTGCTTCAGAGCTCCTGGTCTTCAGATTGTGGGGGGACCAAGTGCTCAGTCTGAGGGGTAATCACTCTTGCTTTAAACCTGCTAGGATCTGCATTGCTGTCTAGGGTGGAGGTCCTGGGGTGGGGGAAAACAGTCTATCAGAGCATGTGGAGGCTTCAGAGAGGGCACCCAATTAAATACCTTCGGCAGCTGAGAAAACCCCAGCATTTGGGATAAAGCTTCCATTTCTGGTAGCAGAGTTCTACTATGGCAAAAGGCTCAAAAGTCAAGTAATTGAGTAGCAACATGAGCAAACAAAGGAAGCAAAGCAAACAGAGGAATCCAACATTAGACTCCTATTTTGGGGAAAAAAAGGATCAAAACATGGAACAACAGGAAGTCAGTGAAGTCAGAACTCTTGCACCAAAAGCTTCCAAGAAAAATATGAGCTGATTACAGGCCATAGAGGAGCTTAAAAAAGATTTTGAAAACCAAATAAGAGAAGTGGAGGAAAAATTGGGAAGAGAAATGAGAACAATGCAAGAAAATTATGAAGTAAGAGTCAACAACCTGACTGAAGAAAATAATACCTTAAAAAATAGACTAACTCAAATGGCAAAAGAGGCTCAAAAAGGCAATGAGGAAAAGAATGCCTTAAAAAGCCGAATTTGCCAGATGGAAAAAGAATCGCAAAAGCTCCCTGAAGAGAATCATTCCTTCAGAATTAGACTGGAGCAAATGGAAGCTAGTGACTATATGAGAAATCAAGATACTATTAAACAGATTGAAGCAAATGAAAAAATAGAAGGCAATGTGAAATATTTCATTGGGAAAACCACTGACCTGGAAAATAGATCCAAGAGAGATAATTGAAAAATGATTGGACTACCTGAAAGCCATGATCAAAAAAAGAACCTAGAAATCACCCTTCAACAAATTCTCAAGGAAAATTGCCCTGATGTTTTAGAACCACAGGGCAGAATAGAGGTTGAATGTATCCACTGATCACCTCCTGAAAAGGACCCCCAAAAGAAAACTCTTAGGAATATTATAGCTAGGTTCTGGAATTCCCATATCAAGAAGAAAATATTACAAGCAACCAGGAAGAAACAATTTCAATATTGTAGAAACATAATCAGGATAACACATCATCTGGCAGCTTCTACGCCGAGGGATTGAAGGGCTTGGAATATGATATTCCAGAGGGCAAAAGAGCGGGGATTAAAACCAAGAATCACCTACGCAGCAAAACTGAGTATTATGTTTCATGGGAAAATATGGTCATTCAATGGAATAGAGGACTTTCAAGGTTCTTTTTTTTTTTTTTTTGCTTTTTGGAGGGCAATTGGGATTAAGTGACTTGCCCAAGGTCACATGGCTAGTAAATGTTAAGTATCTGAGGCCAGATTTGAACTCTGGTCCTCCTGACTCCAGGGCCAGTGCTTTATTTTCTGTGCCACCTACCTGCCCCAATGATATTTATTTTTAATTCTTCAGAGATGGAGTTCCATGTTTTCTAGGCATATATTAATACAAATAGGATATTCGTATTAAAGCTTTATCATTTCTTATAGCTCAATATTATTTTTTCACATCCATATATAGTAACCTGTTCAGGCATTCCTCAATGGATTGTCATCCCCTCAATTTCCAATTCTGTGCTACTATTTAAAAAAAAAAAGCTATTATAAATATTTTTGTTTATATGGATGTTTTTCCTCTTTCTTTGCTCTCTTTAGAGTATAGACTTCCTTTCAGTATTGCTGGATCAAAGGGTATACACATAATAGCTTTAGGAATAGTTTCAAAATGCTTTCTAGAATATAAAACCAGAAATTCTTAATCTTTGGTCCAGAAACTTTTAAAAGTATATTTTGATCTACTGTATTTCAGTATAATTGGTTTCTTTTGTAATCTTTGATATTTTATGCATTTAAAACATTATTTAGAAAAGGTGGTCTTTAGGCTTCACCAGACTGCCAAAGCTTCGTGACATGCAAAAAACATCAAGAACCCCCTTTTCAAACAGTGCTGACAGCTATAGGAAAGAATAAGAAAGATCAAATTAAAGAGGGGGGTGTTTATTAATTGAGGAATGTCAGAATATATTTTATATTTTTATTTATATTTATATATATTTATATCACATTTACATCATATGAAAATAATGGAATACTATTGTGAGAAATTTTTCTAATTTCATAATAAGGAGTATTTTGGGAGAAATCTGGTAAGATTTGCACAAAATAATTCAGAGTGAAGTGCACTGAGCCAAGAGAACAGTTTATGCAGTAACATTGTTGTGAAGACAAACAGTTTTGAATGTCTTAAGAATTCTGATCAGTACAATGACCAACCATGATTCCTAAGACCCAATGATCAAGCATTTCTATCCACCTCCTGACAGAGAGATGATGTACTCAAGATGCAAAATTAGACATATTTTTTGACATGAGGGAATTTGTTTTCCTTAACTATGCATATTTGTTACCAGGGCTTTGTTTTTCTTTTTCTTTTCCCAATTTGGAGTGGGAAGGAAAGAGAAAATAAATTTTTGTTAATAAAAAGTTTTTTTTTTTAAAGGAGCAAGGAGAATTAGGTTCAACTATTTACATTGTTCTTAATTTATTTCATGACCATTAACAGGTAACAATCTTTGGGTCCCTAAATCTTCCTTTATAAAATGAATTCACTGGCCAAGCAGCATGGTATAATCTAAATGGTACAGGACTTAGAATCCAGATCTGAATTTAAATTCTGTAGCTCCTACTTGATCAAGTCACTTAACCCGCCATACCTCAGTTTCCTCATCAAATCCAACCTCATTTTAACGATAATTTCTAATGATCCTACCTTAAATTCTAGTATCTGGGAGCTTTTTATATTGTCATATCCTTTGTATAAGTATTCAGTTATCTCTTCCACATTGCAGGGGTTAGGGCTGTGGTGCCCCTGTGAGATGGAAAATCCACATAAAATTTTTTGGTCTCCCTTTCATACCAGAGAAGAAGTCTGAATTACTTCTTTTTCTTTTATAGGGATTTTACAGTACCTTATTGTAAAAGCTGGGATAAATATTTGTTCATAGGCTCTGTGTCATCTGCTGGTCTTTGTGTGTTGTCTGCAGCTTCTGCAAAACTCCCCCCAAATTCCCATTAAATTTCTTTTTTATTTTTTTTATTTTTGGGGATGGGGGGTGGGGAGGGCAGTTGGGGTTAAGTGACTTGCCAAACATCACATGACTAGTTTTTGTGTTAAGTGTCTGAGGCTGAATTTGAACTCCAGTCCTCCTGACTCCAGGTTTGGTGCTCTTATTCACTGTGCCACCTAGCTACCCTCCCATTAAATTTCTTATGCTCATCTGCTATATATATATATATATATATATATTGAAACTACAGTGGGGAAAGTCGCAATATGGAAGGGATAACTATATTACAAGTCTATTTCCCACCCTACCCCCTTTCCATTTTTGTCTCTTCCTGTATATGCCAAACTACTTGATATTCTTTCACATTACTTCTCAAAAGTATTTTTTGAACTCTGTTCACTTAATGTGCCTTAAAGAGAGGAAGAGGGTTATGGGAAAGGTCTGTACAACAAAGAAAAATATTCTCAATAACCTGTAAGAGGCTTTTGGTAACCTCCTCCTCAGATCTGCATTTAACTGTTGAATTTCTTCCACTGAGTTTGGCCTATTTTCCATCTGTTTTTTCTCTTAGGATATGCCATCTTTACTCTTGTTATATTCCAGGAGTTTCTAAATGCTGGATGTTTCTATTGCATTTATTTGCTGCTTATTTAGAATTTCATTGGTTATTCTGGTTTTTTTAGGACTTGTAACATACTTTCTAGTGCAGGAAAATACAGTCAATCCTCAGCATTTGCAAGTTTAATTTCTGTGAGTTCAAGCATTCCTGTGATTTTATTAGTAACCGCATTTTCATTTTCAAGTTGGCAATCTACACATTCTTGGCTATGCATAGTAGAGAAAAAAAAAATGAGAGGCCCACTATCACCCTCTTCCTGAACTGAGCTCCAACCTGGCCCAGGGCTCACCCTGAGGCATGTCCTTTTCATCTAGGAAAAGTTCAATCAAGGAACAAAAAGAGAAATTAGAGATAGCAGGTTGCCCTTTTCCCTTTTCTGTCCCATGTTACCTTTCCTCTCCCCTGCATTTTATGGCTTATTTCATTGATACTGTGTTAGGAAAAGTGCATATTATCATAATCAAGTTTTGTTAAAAAGAATTACATGCTGAAAAGTGTATTTTCAGCAACCTGTAGCAAAAGACTAGTTTTTGATAGTTGCAGGAACCTAATACCCTGTTTATCAAAGGTTCAATGTATCTATGTTCATGTTTTTTACTTCTGCAACATTTTCTGGGAACATTACCCCCTGCAAAAATTGAGGATTTATTATAGCAAAAATGATTGAAAGTAACTATAAAAAACCCCAAAGCCTTTGACTACTCAGCAGAAACAGGTAGGAAGGAGAAGTGTGTCCACATACACTAGCTGGTATGTGCACTGTCATATGCTTGATTCAATATTAAAGATTCCATTTAAGGCATTTTACCTGTTATTCTCCTCATTTCCCAAGTTATTGCTTTCTGTTTTCTGATATTTTGATCAATTATAATATCACAATATAATATAGTCTGCTTTTAGTTGTATAAACTCATTAGGTAATAATAGAAATAAAGTTAGAAGTTATAACAGAAAGATGGAATCACTAATATTCACCTCAGTAGAAGTCTTCAGTTGGAATATATAGGATACTTGTAAGGGATATTGTAAAATTTATTATTACACAGGCTTTGGTTGTCCTAAATGGCCCCTGAGGCCCCTTCCAACTCTCTAATTCTTCATTGTACAGAACTGGTTATACCTGGTGCTATATTCTTACATTAAAAATTACAGGATTTATGGAGAGAAAAACAAAACATTTCTGTGTGAATGGAATGAGCTTGCTTATAAAATGGATTAGAAAACAAAATACTGCAATTTGTTGTCTATAAGAAACAGAGTTGAAACATAAAGATTCATACAGAGTTAAAGTGTGTGGTTGCCGCAGAATTTATTACACTCTACTAGAAGCCAGAAAAGCTGCAATGGCAATCACAGTCTCAGCAGGAAAACTATATTTAAAGTTACCATATACAATGAAACATTATCAATTATATGTGTGCTGTCCCCTCTCAGGGATACTCCCCAGTCTCCCTTCTTAGTTCAGTCCCTAGAGAAAGTGACTACTAATTTTTTTTTTTTCATAAAAGTTTACATAAGGTTTTGTTTTGTTTTGTTTGGGGGGGGGGTTCATGTAAACGTCCCCATATGTAAATCCTTTGGGGTATATGGACTTAGATTTGCATGTAGAGTGATTATCTGTAATAAATACATAGTATTAGGTTTATGGGGCAGCTAGGTGGCATAGTGGATAGAGAACCAGGTCTGGAGTCAGGAGTCATCTTCCTGAGTTCATATCTGGCCACAGGCACTAGCTGTGTGACCCTGGACAAGTTTACTTAACACTGTTTGCCTCAGTTTTCTCATCTGTAAAATGAGCTGGAGAAGGAAATGACAAACCATTCCAGTATCTTTACCAAGAAAACCCCAAATGTGGTCATGAAAATATGACTTAAAAACACTGAACAACAAAATTAAATTCATACACCTCCACTTGGGTATACATCTCTTGTGATTAGGCTGCTCAGCGGGATCCCAGACACTGTTTCTTTTTAAAGTCTGTAGGTAGCACTTTTATCCTCTGTAAGGGGTCACTCACCATGAAGCCGCCTCCTTCCTCAAGTGTCTTTCTGCATCCACATTTGTCCTTGGTGTATCTCTCTACTCCCTGGCATATACCACCACCTGTATGCTTCCCCTGCTATCAACCAGTGCTACTCTGGCATGATTGCAGCCACTGTCTGTACGTCTCCTCAGACCTTTGTACTTTTGAGAATTCTAGTAGATAGGGAAAGTTTGAAAATTAGAGAGGGGTAGGGATCATAATGAGGATGATCTGCTGGAAAATGTGGCATGGGATTAACAATACATGTCTAGGGGCTTGCCTTAACAAACCTTTTCACAAGACATGTAGATGAAGGAGATGGTGAGGGAAGGTGTCAGAGTGATATGAGGAGGGGAAAAAAAGGAACTCTTGACAAATGGCCTCAATTTTTTAGTTGTGTGTGAAGCAAGGTCCTCAGCAGTGAGGGTGGAGAGGGCAGGGATTCTATGGGATGCTTAAGGAAGGATAGAAGTTTTGGGATAACTGATGTGACTGAGAAAGCCACTTGGTTCTGGAGGCCTAAGGGCCTTGATGTAGCGAGGGCACAGTTGAGAGTGTGTAACAGAGTTATCGTGCGCCCAGTGAGCGTAGCTTTCTGCTTTTCTTAGGCTCTTCTCAGCAACACATGACTAGGAATGAAGGAAGGCGATGGCAGGAGTCAGGGTTTGGCAAGGTGTGATTGGGCACAAGTTTGAAGGAATTTAGAGGAGTTATGATAAGGCTTCTAAGAACTGATCAAGAGGCAATTGAAAAAGAAAAACAAAAAATAACTACAATATACGTGGAAAGAGCAATATCAGCAGTAGTGTGTGATTACAGTGGCCAAACTTGGACCTGAAAGAGAGAGAAGAAAATGCACGTTCTTTCTTTACGGGGGGGGATAGGATGGAGATGGGGGGAGGGTGTTGGGGAGGGGAATAGTAATGGAACTTTGCATCTGCTGTTAGATCTGATTGATGTATTGGTTAGTTTTGCTGAAGTTTTTTTTTTTTTCTTATTTCTTTTCCTGTTGCAAGGAATAGCTCTGTAAGGAGAGGAGAGTAGGATTATATTTGGAAGTGAAGGTTATATGAAAAGATACTTAAAAAAATGTTTAAGATGCTGTGCTCCACTGAACCAAATGCATTTTTTATAGTCAAGAAACAGCAAGCACAATGAGATCTTGTATTTTCTGCATCTTCTTATAAATTGTATGGTTGTAAACAGGTTATTTTTTGTAAAAATACTGTTTGCAAAAATCTGCTTATTCCCTACTTGTGCCTACATTAGGCATTCAGGCATATGTTTGATGTATTTATCATTATCATAAAAGTTTTGTGGAAATGGGAAAGTAGGTATGTGTATCTTAGCATTTTTTGGTGTTCTTTTTTTCTGATAATGATAAGGTTTCATATTTTTTTCCCAAAATTTTTGGTATTGTCTCTTCAGGTAGCTTGAGAACAGACCCCAAATGTTTCTTCTCCTCTCTGTATACCTTTTATGCTCTATCTGCCTCTCCTATGTTTGTTTTCCTCGATGTCATTTCTGTTTCCTCAAATAGAATTTAGAGCTCTATATTGTTAAGATTTCAAAGGTGGTGGCTCCACTGTTACTTCTGGTGAAAAAGAGTTTGTTATAAACTATATATGCATATATGTGTATATATTTATATAAAGCTATATGTATATATTTATAATAAAGCTTAAAATTAGGGGGTTTCCCCTTTATTTTATGCTGACTTCCAGTTTCATTCTTAAGTACCCTTGGAATGATTTTGCTTACATGGATCTCTAGCAAAGCTTTCTGTAAACTTGTTTTGCCTTTCTTTTTTTCTTGTTGTTTTGTGAGGCAGTATTAAACACAATCACCTACCATCTTCTTCAATATTTTACTAATTATTTTATATTTTAAACCTCCTCCATGATTGTCACAGAACAACCTATTTCCTTTTCTTTATAGAGAAGCACAATCTGGAGGATAACCTCCTCTTGCCATATAATCTGGAAAATTTCTGTCAGCTTTTGTATGAGTACTGGACCCCTTACCTTGTAAATCTCAGCTGGTCTAGAAACAGCACCAGATGCTTTGCCACATGAGAGGAGCATAATGGCTTTCAAAACCTCTTCTTGAGTTGGAAGGTAATAAGGGCTTGAAATAGAATGGTTGTTATTAAGGAGCAAGAGAAAGAGAAGAATGAGGATTACTCAGGCGCAGTCTTGGCTTACTGAAAAGATGATGGTGCCCTTGATGGAAATAGGAAAGTTGGGGGAGGGAAGAGTTTTGGGAAAAGATAATAAGTCTATAATAAGTTTGTGGCATATTAAGTTTGAGAGGTTTTGAGGATATCTTAGTATTTAGAAGTTCCAAAGGCAATTGAAGATGTGGGAAAAGAACTAAGGAAATGTGTATGTTTGGGATTTGTTTATATAGAGGTGATAACTGAAACCATCTCATTCTTAAATTATTTGATGTACACTGGACCTGGAATCAGGAAGATCTGAGTTCAAATGCAGACTTACATTTACTGTCTGTGTAAGTAACTTAAGCTCTGTCTCAGTATCTTCTATAAAATGTGAATAATACTAATAATACCTATCTCCCAGGATTGTTGTGAGGATAAAATGAGATGATATTTATAAAGTGCTTTGCAAACCTTAAAGCGCTACATAATCTTTTTAAATTTTCCATTTTATTTTTAATAAAATTTCTGTTATCTGTTTTTTCTTATATTTCTATTTATTTTTAACATTGATTTTTTAAATTTTGAGTTCCAAATTCTCTCCCTCCCTGAGCCCCTACAAATACGATAGTATTTCATCACAATAATATACTACAGTTTGCAATTGATTGGCATCTCCTCAGTTTCCAATTCTTTGCCACTACAAAAAGAGCTGCTATAAATATTTCTGTATGTATAAATTCTTTTCCCTTCTTCCCTGTGTTCTGTGATTTCTTTGGGATATAGACCTAATAATGGCATTGCTGGGTCAAAGGTTATGCACTGTTTTAGAGCTTTTTGGGCATAATTCCAAATTGTTCTGTGGAATGGTTAAATCAGTTCATAATTCCAACAACAGTGCATTAAGGTCCTTTTGATACATCCTCACTAGCATTTGTCATTTTTTTTTTTTTTTTTTGTAAAGCAATCGGGGTTAAGTAACTTGCTCAAGGTTACACGGGCAGTTATTTCTGGGTGTGGTGCTGAGTATCTGAGCCCGGATTTGATACAGGTCATCCCGACACACTTTAGCCGGTGCTCTTACTCGCTGAGCCACCTGGCCGCCCCTAAGCAATTGGGGTTAAGTAACTTGCTCAAGGTTACACAGCCAGGTGTTTCTGGGTGGGTGCTAAGTGTCTGAGCCCAGGATTCGATCTCCAGGTCTTCTCAACACTGGAGCCGGTGCTCTTACTCGCTGTGCTACCTGGCCGCCCCTGTCATTTTCTTTTTCTGTCATATTAGCCAATCAGAGGGGTATGAGGTACTATTATATAGTCATTTTAATTTGCTATTTCTCTAATTGATAGTAATTTAGAGCATTTTATCATGTGATTGTAGGTAGCAATGATTTCTTCTTCTGATAACTTTATATTCATATCTTTTGACCACTTATCAATTGGGGGATGGCTCTTCTTTTTATAAATCAGACTTAGTTCCCTACATATTTAAGAAACGCAACCTTCATTAAAGAAACTTGCTCGAAATTTGCTGTAAAACTCCCCCCTCCAAATCTTCTACTTTCCTTCTGCATTTTTTTTGTTTGTGCTGAAAATTTTTAATTTCCTGTAACCAAAATTATACATTTTACTTCCCGAAATCCTCTCTATCTCATTTGGTCATAAACGTTTCCCTTATTCATAGATCTGACAAATACATTTTTCTGTGCTCTCCTAATTTACTTATGATACTTTTATGTCTAAATCATTTACCCATTTTAACTTTATTTTGGTTTGTAGTGTGAGATGTTGGTCTGTAGCTAATTTCTGCCAAACTACTTTATAATTTTACCAGGAATTTTTCTCAAATGGTGAGTTTTTGCCTCAAAAGCTTGGATCTTTGGGTTTATCAAAAACTAAGTGACTATGGTCATTTACTACTGTGTATTGTGTGCCTCATCTATTCCACCGATCCATCACTCTAGTTCTTAGCCAGTACCACATAGTTTTGGTGATAACCACTTTGTAATACAGTTAGAAAGCTGGTACTGGTAGACCACTTTCCTTCACATTGTTTTTCATTTATTGTCTTGATGTGTTATTCTTCCAGATGAATTTTGTGATTATTTTTTCTAGCTCTATAAAATAATTTTTTGGTAGTTCGATTGGTGTGGCACTGAATAAATAAATTAATTTAGGTATAATTGTCATTTTTATTGTTTTGGTTCTGCTTGCCCATGAACAATTAATATTTCTTCAGTTGTTTAGGTCTGACTTTAATTGTGTGAGAAGTGTTTTGTAATTGTGTTCAATACAGTTCCTAGCTTTGTCTTAGCAGGTAGAATCCCAAGTACTTTATATTGTTTACTCTTTTTTTTTTTTAATGAAATTTTCTATTTTGTCTTGCTGGACTTTATTGGTAATATAGAAATGTTGATGATTTACATGTGTTTATTTTATATCCTGCAATTTTGCTGAAGTTCATGATTTCAGCTAGTTTTTTAGTTGATTTTCTGGATTTCTGTAAGTATACTATCATATTATCAGCAGAGACTGATGATTTTGTTTCCTTATTGACTATTCTAATTCCTTTAATTTCTTTTTTCTTTTCTAATTCTTATAGCTAACATTTCTAGTACAATATTCAATATTAGTGTCAATAATGGGCATCCTGGCTTCACATTTGATCTTATTGGGAAGGCTTCTGGCCTGTCCCTATTAGAGATAATGATTGCTCATGGTTTTAGATAGATGCTTCTTATCATTTTAAGGAAAACTCCATTTATTCCTATGCTTTCCAATTTTGGTTTTTAAAAAAACAAAACAAATGAGTGTTACATTTCATCAAAAAGCTTTTTTTGCATCTCTTGAGATAATCATATGAGTTTGGTTGTTTTTGTTATTGATATGGGTCAGTTGTGCTGATAGGTTTCCTAATAATTGAACTGGCTCTGCATTCCTGTTATAAATTCCCCCTGATCATAGTGTATGATCCTTATGATATATTGCTGTAATCTTCTTGCTAGTATTTTATTTAAATTTTTTTTCTATCAATATCCATTAGGGAAATTGTTCTATATAATTTTCTTTCTCTGTTTTTGCTTTTTGTGGTTTAAGTGTCATCATATTTACATTGTAAAAGGAATTTGTGTAGGACTCCTTTTGCCTGTTTTTCCAAATAGTTTATATAAAATTGGAATTAATTGTTTTTTTAAATATTTGGTATAATTTACTTGTGAGCCCATCTGACCCTGAGAATTTTTTCTTAGAGAGTTTATTGATAGTTCATTCAATTTCTCTTTCTAAGATAGGGTTATTTAAGTATTCTTTTTCCCTCTTCTGTTAACCTGGGCAATTTATATTTTTGTAAATATTCATCCATTTCACTTGTCAGATTTATTGCTTTATAATTGGATCCTAATGATTAGTTTAGAATTAGAATGCATAGATCCTAATGATTACTTTAATTTCTTCATTGGTGGTAAATTCACCCTTTTCATTTTTAATAATGATAATTTGGTTTTCCTCTTTTTTAAAAATCAAATTAACCAATTATTTATCTATTATATTGGATTTTTCAGAAAACCAGCTCCTTGTTTTATTTATTACATTCAATAATTTTCTTACTTTTAATTCTACTAATCTCACCTTTGGTTTCCAGTATTCCCAATTTGGTAATCAATTGGAGATTTTTAATTTGTTCTTTTTCTAGAATTTTTAGCTGCATGCCCAATTCACTAACCTGCTCTTTCTCTATTTTGTTGATTTAAGGGTTTAGAGATATAAAATTTCCCCTAAGTCCTGCTTTGGCTGCATCCCATAAATTTTGGTATGTTGTCTCATTGTTGTCATTCTCTTTAAAGAAATTGTAGTTTCTGTAATTTGTTCTTTGACCTACTTATTCATTAGGATTAGATTATTTAGTTTCCAATGAATTTTTAATCTTATGTTTTCATAGACCTTTATTGAATGTAATTTTTTGCATTGTGTTCAGAAAATTGATACATTTAATATTTCTGGGATTTTTTTTTTTGCATTTGGTTTTGAGTTTCTTTATGCCATTAATACATGGTCAAGTTTTGTGTAAGTGGTATATATCACTGAGAAAAATGTATATTCCTTTCTATTCCTATTCACTTTTCTCTAGAGGTCTATCATATCTAAGTTTTCTAAAATTCTATTCATCTCAACTTCTTTTTTTGTCAATTTTTGGTTATATTTATCTAGTTCTGAGAGGGGAAAGTTGAGGTCCCCCACTAAAATAGTTTTATTCTCTTGTTTCCTTCTGTAACTCATTTAAATTTTCCTATTAAAATTTGGGTGCTATACCATCTGGTGTATATGTTTTTTTTAATATTGATACTACTTTATTGTTTGCCTGCTTTTCAGTTGGATCTATTATTGCTTTTGCTTTGAGATCATGATTGTTAACCCCCGCTTTTTTTTACATCAGCTGAAGCATAATAGATTTTGTTCCGGTCACACACACACAGAGTAAAAGTAAGAGACCTTACTCTCTTTGAATTTGGCTTAGGGAGGGAATGACATACACATTAAATATGTATTCACCCCACAGGAAAGAAGGGAGGAAGGGGATGATGGGGAGATAATGGAGGGGAGAGCAGTTTGGGGAGGAGGGAATTTGGAAGCACACACTTTTGAAAAAGGACAGGATCAAAATGGAGAATAGAACAAGTGGGGGGCAGGATAGGATGGAGGGAAATATTGTCAGTCTTTCGCAATATATCCACTATGGAAATGTTTTGCATAGCTACATATGTACAACCTATACTGAATTGTTTATCTTCCCAGTAAGGGTGGGTGAGGGGGGAGGAAGGGAAAGAATTTGGAATTCAAAGTTTTAAAATCAAATGTTAAAAAAAATACATATATATATAATTTTTTACATGCAACTGGGAAATAAGATATATAGGCACTAGGGCATAGAGATCCATCTTGCCCTACTGGAAAGTTGGAGGAGAGATGGGGAAGGACATAGGAGAGAGCAGATTGGGGGAGGGGATATTCAGTGGGATCACTTTTTTGGGGTGGTGGGTAGGATAAAGATGGGTAGAAAATTTGTAACTCATAATCTTGTGGAAATGAACGATAGAAACTAAAAATAAACATAAAATTTATTTTAAAAAAAGTACAATCAGCCAAATGGAAAAGGAAATCTAAAAGCTACCTGAAGAAAATAATTCCTTAAAAATTAGAATTGGGCAAGTGGACGCTAATGTCTTCATGGGACATAAGAAACAAAACAAAATCAAATGAATGAAAAAAATTTGAAGAAAATGTGAAATATCTCATTGGAAAAACAATTGACTTGGAAAACAAATTAAAGAGAAATCATTTAAGAATTATTGGACTATATAAAAGCCACAATCAAAAAGGAACCTATACATACCCGTGTTTCCCCGATAATAAGACACTGTCTCATTACTTTTTTTGGAAAGAAAAACACCAGAGGGCTTATTTTCAGGGGAGGGCTTATGTTGTCCTGCCTCAGCTCTCCTCCGCGGCACTGCTCTCAATGGCACCAGCAAGCAAATCACTGGGGAAGAACAGGATGACACGCTCACTGCTGCAGCTCTGATTGGATGCAGCTCAGAGCGCGGCGTGCGTTTCACCCGGGGGGGGGGGGACGGTGCATACAGAGGGTACCGTAATGTAGCGTGTAGCGCAGGGGATCACCTTCACTACAGTAGCAATCTCAATAGGGCTTATTTTCGGGGGAGGGCTTATTTTAGAGGAATCTTACACAGTAAGGGGAGGGCTTATTTTCAGGATAGGTCTTATTATCAGGGAAACACGGTATGTTTTGAGAAATTATCAAAGAAAACAGCCCTGATACTCTAGAACCAAAGGATAAAATAGAAAATGAAAGAATCCAACAATCACTTTCTTAAAGAGATCTCAAGATGACAAGTAGGAACATAATAGCCAAATTCCAGGGATCCCCAGTCAAGGAAAAAATATTGCAAACAGTCAGAAAGAAACATTTCAAATATTATGGAGTCACATTCAGGATAACACAAAATTTAGCAGCTTCGTCTACATTAAAGAATCAGAGGCCTTGGGATGTGATATTCTGGAGGGCAAAGGAGCCAGGATTACAACCAAGAATAACCTTCCCAGATAAACTGAATATAATCCTTCAGGGAAAAAAAAAATAGACATTCAGTGAAATGGAAGACTTTCAAACATTCCTGATTAAAAAACAAAAAACAAAAACCAGAGCTGAATAAAAATGTCTGACTTTCAAATACAAGACTCAAGGCAGCATAAAAAGGTAAACATGAAAGAGAAACCATAAGGGATTCAATAAAATAATGTTTGCCATATGGGAAGATGATACATATAATTCTCAAGAACCTTATCATTGTCAGGACAGTTAGGAGAATACATAGAAGAAATAGGTGTGAGTTGATAATGGTGGGATGATTTTTTTAAAAATTAAAGCATGAGAAAGAGGGATGCACTGGGAGGGTTAAATTGAGATAAGCACGAAAGGAGGAGCTTTTATAAGGGAAGGGAAGATGAGCAACACTTGAACCAAACTCTCATTAGAATTAGCTCAAAGAGGGAATAACATACCCATTTATTTGGGCATAGAAATTTATCTCACCCTTCAGGGAGATAGGAGGGGAGGGGCATAAGGGGTTGCACAAAGGGAGGGAGGATTGAGGAAAGTGATGGTCGGAGCAAAACAGACTTTTGAGGAGGAACAGGGGGAAAATAGGATGGAGGGAAACAAAACAGTAAGTAATCATGGATGAACTCACTCATGAAATGGAAGTGGATAACAGAGTAGATTAAATACCAGAATCTGATACTATGTTGATTATAAGAAACACCTGAAACAGAGAGAGAGAAATATTTCGCATTGTCTCCTATTTTTTTCATTTGTTTGGATATGTTTAATAGTATCTTGATCTCTCATAAAGTCACTAGCTTCCATTTTCTCTGATCTAATTCTGAAGAAATGATTCTCTTCAGTGAGCTTTTGAGATTCTTTTTCCATCTGGCAAATTCAGCTTTTTAAGGCATTCTTTTCCTAATGAGGAGGCCTTTTTGAGCCTCTTTTGCCATTTGAGTTAGTCTATTTTTTTAAGATGTTATTTTCTTCAGTCAGGTTGTTAACTCTTATTTCATAATTTTCTTGCATCATTCTCACTTCTCTTCCCAATTTTCCCTCCACTTCTCTTATTTGGTTTTCAAAATCTTAAGCTCCTGTATGGCCTGTAACCAGTTCATATTTTTCCTGGAAGCTTTTGGTGCATGAATTCTGACTTTGTTGTCTTCCTCCTGCCCCATGCCTTGATCCTTTTTGTCTCCAAAAAAGGAATCCAAAGTCAGACGTGCTTGCCCCACTGTAATGGGAATGTAAATTTTTAAGATCTTCCCTGCCCCTAGGCTAAAGTTCACCTGGAGCCTGGGGTGGGAGGCTTGTTTTTCAGTAGATACTTCTTGATTGGCCAGTGAGTCAATAAGGTTGTTACATTCTCTGAGCCAGGAGAAGGCTATAGAAGCCCTGATGTGTAGCTTTGTTTTGGGGCTCACTTTGAGAAGTGTTCTGGGATTTGATCTGGATTCTGAGAAGCTGTTGTTGAGAGCCCCCCCGCGGCTTTGAAAAACCCAGATGTTGAAACCCAGATGTTGTTTGGTATGGATGTAATGGTTGGATAGTTTGGAAATCTGTCTACTTGATCTGTTTCTGTCTTGATAATTCTGTTTGTATATTCTAGGTAAACTATTCATATCTGACTGATTAAAAGTAAGCTTGTTAACCCATTTTGAGTTGTTTTCCTTTAACAAAGCAGATCTAAGAACCTGTGTTGGCAGCGACCCTGAGGACGCTTAGGGTGCTTGCTGCTACACCCACTTCCCCTGCTTGCTCATGTTTCCACTCAACCACTTGACTCTTGAGCTTTTTGCCATAGTAGAACTCTGCTTTCAGAGAGGAGAGCTTTGTCCCAAATAGCTGGGGTTTTCTCAGCTGATGGAGATATTAGTTGGGTGCCCTCTCAGAAGCCTCCACTGGCTCTGGCACACTGGTCACACACCCCAGGACCTCCACCTAGGATAGGGATCCAGATCCAAGCAGGTTAAAGCAAGAGTGATTACCCCTCAGATTGTTTGCTTGGTCCTCCTACTATCTGTAGGCCAGGAGCTCGGAAGCAGCCACTCGGCTGCGGCTGCTACGGCTTGCTTCTCCCTCTGGGAAAAGAGGCCAGACCACAGTCCCGGACTCCCTGTTCTCAAAGTCCACTGACCTCTCACTTTGTCTTTGGCATTTATGGGTTGATAATTTTGGAAACTGCCACAGCTGCTGGTGATCCACTCTAGCTGCAGCTGGTCGGGGTGCCCTGAGGCTAAAACCTCAGGCTCAAGCGGGGCTGGGCTCAGCTCCCAGAGCACTGAGATGGCCCCTTCCTGCCAGCCTGCCAGGATGTCTTCAGCAGGAGGTTAGCTTCTCTCTGTCACTTTGTGGGTTCTGTAGCTCTAAAGTTTGTTTAGAGTCATTTTTTACTTGTATTAGAGGAGGTGGAAGTGGGAGCCCCAAGGAAATCCTGTTTCTACTCCACCATCTTGGCACTGCCCCCTTCTGATTGTACTTTTTAAGGAGTTCTTTCTTCAATTAATTTTGGCACCTCTTTTTTTTAATTTGACCAAATCTGTTTTTTAAGTTTTCTTCAGTGGGTTTTTGTGTTTCTTCTACCATTTGGCCAGTTCTATTTTTTATTCAGTATTTTTTTTTTGTCTGTGTGTGTCTCTATTTTACCAAGTTCTTACCTCTCTTTTCATAATTTTCTTGCACCACTCTAATTTCTTTTCCCAATTTTACCTCTATCTTTTTTTATTGTTTTTTAAAATCCTTTTTTGAGCTCTTCCAGGAATTCTTTCTTCAGCCTGTGACCAGTTCACATTTTTCTTTGAACCTTTGCATATAGCTATTTTGTCTTCATTATCTTCTTCTGAGTTTGTAACTTGAACTTCCCTTTCACCATTGTAACTGTTATGGTCAAGTTCTTCTTTTCTCATTTGTTCATTTTTCCAGCCTATTTCTTGACTTACAACTTTATATGGAAGTTCAGCTCTGCTCCCGGGGTGGAAGGAGCACTTTCCCAGGCTTCAGGCTTTTAGTGTTACTATTTTCAGAGCTATTTCTGGGGGTCTGTAAGTTTTCAGGTCTTCCAACATGGGAAGCTCTAAAGAGAGGTGTGATCACTGTTGTGGCTTATGCTCTGGTGTGTGAACAGCCACAAATACTCTTCTCTGTCCTAGGACTGTGATCAGAGCTCCAGTACCTCTGTGGCCACAAGTAGCTAGTATTCCTTTTAACTCTGGAACTGCAATTCGGAACAACAATTCAGAACTTTATATGGGCAATGTAATAGAGTCTTGTACCCGGGCCCAGCAAAGGGTTCCTTGTAATCTCCTTCTGACCATTTGTTCAACTGTCTCACTGTCTATGGTAATATGAGATAATATATGAGAACTCATGAAGTGCCTACTGCCACTGATGAATTACCTTGAAGGCCTGCTTCTGGCACCCTTGGCAGCCTGCATTTTTCCATCTATACTAGGCTTCAGTTCTGACCAACACCTGGCTGAGATAGACCTTTGGTGTAGCCCTCCTGAAGTTATCCTTGCCTGGAAAATATTTTACACTGATCTTTTGCAGGTTCTTCTGTTCAAGAGTGGAATTTGGAAGAGCTGAAGTGAGCCCCCTGCCTTTAATCATCCATACTGGTTCCACCTCCCTCAGTCTGTGAAATTAAAACAATTTTTTTGATAACTATGTTTCATTCTAATATCATTGATTCCCTTTGTAATTCTGCATAGTTTTTTTTATGCATTTAAAAACCTTATTCTGAGGAGGGGTCCGTCATCAGACTATTAAAAGTTTCCATGCCATAAAACTTATTAAGAACCCATGTCTAGAGGGAGGAAATAGTGTCCTTAGTGGTTTTTTTTTTAATATCTTCTTTTTTTTTTTTTTTTGGTCTTTATTAATTTGTTTACTTTTAGTTTACAAGATTCATTACCACAGTTCCTTGGGTTTAAAATTTTCTCTCCCTCTCCTCTCCTCCTCCCCCATGGCAGCATACAATCAAGTATAGTATCTGCAGATACTTTCACGTTAGATATTAGTCAGGTTATAAAGAAGGATTGTATCAGATGGAATGAAGAATGGGAAAGAGGAAACAAAACCAAACAAGAAAAAGAAAAAGGGCAGGTAGTTTGCTTCAATCTGGGTTCAAATTCAGTTCTTTCTCTGGATGTAAACATCTCTCTCCATCATGGAGTTGGGGTTGACTTATGACTCTGGATTGCTGAGAAGAGTCCAGTTTATCAAAGTTGGTTGTCACACATACATTATATCTGTAATTGTGTACAAATTCCTCCTGACTCTACTCTTCTCACTCAGCATCAGATCATATAAGCCTCTCCAGGTAAATATTAAGTCCATCTACTCCTCATTTCTTATTGCACAATAGTATTCCATAACATGCATATACCACAACTTGTTCAGCCATTCCCCAATTGATGGGCAGGCCCTTGATTTCCAATTCTTTGCAACCACAAAAAGAGCTACTATAAATATTTTTGTACATATGGGTCTTTTTCCCATTTCTGTGATCTCTTTGGGATACAACCCTAGAAGTGGTATTGCTGGGTCAAAGGGTATGAAATTATTTGTAGCCCTTTGGGCATAATTCCAGATTGCTTTCCAGAATGGTTGGATCAGTTCACAACCCCACCAGCAATGCATTAGTGTTCCAATTTGCCCACATCCTCTCCAGCATTTGTCATTTTCCTGTTTTGTCATCTTAGCCAATCTGACTGGTGAGATGTGGTACCTCAGAGTTGTTTTGATTTTCATTTCTTTAATCAATAGTGATTTAGAGCATTTTTTCATATGCTTATAAATATCTTTAATTTCTTCTTCTGTAAACTGCCTGTTCATATCCTTTGACCATTTATCAATTGGGGAATGACTTGTATTCTTGTAGATTTGACCCAATTCTCTGTATATTTTAGAAATGAGTCCTTTATCAGTGACGTAGGTTGTAAAAATTCTTTCCCAATTTTCCACTTCCCTCCTAATCCTGGTTACATTGGCTTTGTTTGTACAGAAGCTTTTCACTTTAATGTAATCAAAATTATCCATATTGCATTTTATAATGCCTTCTAATTCTTGTTTGGTCATAAAGTCTTCCCCTCTCCACAAATCTGACAGGTGTATCCTTAGTGTTTTGCTTCAGGTAATTATGCAAGAATGCAACTGGACACAGTGGTTTGAAAGAATTTGGTACATTTTCATTAAAACTAAAGAAGACATTTTGTAGCAAAGTTCCTCGAACATAGTAGTAAAATGAGATAATTTTTTTTTAACTAAGGACCCATTACAAGAAAAGAGAAAAGTGGTTTTTTTTTCCTCCAACTTGAAATACTTTAATGGTGATCTTCTTAAAACTAAGGATATGAAGCAGAAGTTTAAAAAAAAGAAAAATTGTAACAGCGTTAGCTCAGCTGGAAACAAAAAAGCTAAAATTGGGCCTTGTAGCACTTCCTTTATGTTTTTTGGTTCAGCCTAAGCCAGTATTGTCTGAAAGTTCACCGGAAAAGAAACTGGTTTCTGATGTGTTAAAACCACAACCTGAGAAAAATTGTGCATAAGGCCATATTATAATGATCTGAGAACTAAATGTCACAACCTCTTTAATACTTTAAACAAAAAATAAAGCACAAAAGAAAATGTTACTTCCATTTAAAATTTGCCCTATTCCTTTACCCCTTTATTCCCCAAATTGTTTTAAAAACTTAAATTTTATGCAATAGGGAAAATACTTTCTGGTTTTATTTTTCCTACAGAGTATTGTTCTGGACCTG
Organism: Petaurus breviceps papuanus; assembly: GCF_028583685.1. Taxonomy (NCBI): domain Eukaryota; kingdom Metazoa; phylum Chordata; class Mammalia; order Diprotodontia; family Petauridae; genus Petaurus; species Petaurus breviceps. Next base: position 43,719,536 of record NW_027187391.1, read on the forward strand.
GAACCAAGTGAGATATGGATTAGTCAATTAATGGATTAATTCAAACCTACCCCAAACCCCCTGACATCATCTAGATATGTGGTCAAGAGCCATTTAACTTCTGTGTACTCATTTGTAAAATGTGATAATATTACCTATGATACCTACCTTCCAGGGTTTATCTGAGGATCAAATGGGACAATATATGTACAGAGCTTTGCAAATCTTAAAATATATTTACGTTTTAGTTGCTCCTATTGTTGTGAGGATTTAATGTTTATAAAGTGCCTTGTGAACTTTTGAAGGGCTATATAAGTATCAGGGCAGCTAGGTGGTGCTGTGGATAGAATGCCAGACTTGGAATCAAACTTATCTAACTGAGTTCAAATCTGACCTTGGATACTTACTAACTGTGTAATCCTACAGAAGTCACTTAACCACTATTTGCCTCAGTTTCCTCATCTGTAAAATGAGCTAGAAAAGGAAATTGTAAAAACACTCCAAGGTCTTTTCCAAGAAAACCCCAAATGGGGTCACAAAGTCAGACATGACTCAGAACTCAACAACAACTTTACCATTCAAAAACTAGGGTTCCTTCTGGCTGCAAAGCTGTTATATTACAAATAGATTGTATTCCTAAAGTTCACTTATAGGTCATTTATTTGTAACTCAGAATACATTTTCCCATAGAAATATTTAAAATATAGAGTTTGGTTTTACTGGCTAGCACACAAAAATTTATTCAACCCATAATGTAGCTGAACTAATATCGTAGAACCTAACTACCACTTATAATGTTGTTTCTATGGTCAAATGCTTCAGTGGGGATGCCAGGATGCATCTCATAGGCCTCACTCTCAATAATAAAAGCAAACTCCCTCTCTATCCCTGCCTTCTTGTTCCCCACACTTATACTGGCCATACTTCAGTGTGGAGCTTTCTAAGAGGTAGGGGCTTTCATAGTATAAAGCGCTTAGGGGGGGAATTTAATTCCATGTAACTTGGGGGCAGGAACTTTACTAAGGATTGATGAGGTCCTGGGGGAAGAGTATTTCTGTATTTCTATAAGGCTTGGGTCTCTGGCATAAGGAAGGAGGCGAGAGAAAGAGAGTCTCACTTTTTATTAATCATTTACTATGAGGCGGTGTTCTAACTACTGGGAGTATACAAAGAATATAATCCCTGTGCTCAAGGAGTTTACTTTCTAATTGGGGGAAGATAACAAAGGGGTACTGGAAATGAGGTGGGGGACAAATAAGAGGGACCAGCCTGCTGGTGAGGAGATGGAGAAGTACAGAGAGTAAATTGAGCTAGGAGTGAAGTAAGTGTGTTTGGGCCCCTCATTAAGTGATATTCTGGGATAGGGGAGTAGGCCTTAGGGCACAGGTATTTGCAAGGTGGAAAGGCTGCTGAGCAAGAGGTCAAATCCAGAAAGTGAACTGAGCCAAAAGTAAAATGGTGTCCCTTATGAAGTAGATTAAGATTTAGATAGCAGGAGTCCCTTCTTCAGTTTCTTTGACATTATTGATTATGCCTTCTTTGGGCAAGTAAGGATAGTAGCCACTATTTACATGTGTACTTGCACGACTTTGTAAAGTGAGTGTGAGTAGGTGACTGTCTTTGGTTTTAGGGTGTTGATGGTTGTTAAAAAGGTGAAAGTGGGGAGAGACTTGAATCGTAGAGATCAACCAGAAAACTGTCATTGTAGTCTAGAAATGAGGTGATGAAGGTCATATAAGATGGCAATATGATAGGAGAGAAAGGGGGCATATTTGAGAGATGTTACAAAGATAGAATTGACAGTATTTGGCAAAAGATTGGATTGTGATGAGGGGTAGGGGCATGTAAAGAGAGTAAGAAGTTGAGGATGACATCTAGGTTGTGCGCCTGGGGATAACTAGATTAGTAGTGCCCTCTGCAGTAATAGGGAAAATCAAAAGAAGGGACAGCTTGGAGAAAAGAGGAAGAGATGGGAATAAGCATTTATATAGTACCTACTATGTGCCAGCCATTGTTACTGGTTTTGCAAATATTCCATTTGATCCTTACAACAACCCCATAAATTATTATCATTTTACAGATAAGGAAACTGAGGAAAACAAAGGCTAAATCACTTAGCCAGGGTCACACAGCTAATAAGTGTCTGAGGTTGCCTAATGAATGTCAGGTCTTCCTCACTCTGGACCCAGTCTGTATTCTCTGCACCAGCTGCCTCTAATGGGGAAAACATAATGAGTTAGGTTTTGGACATGCTAAATTTTAAAGATATCTATGGGACATCGAGTTCAAGATGTTCAAAAGGCAATTGGTGATAGAAGATAGGTCAGGAGAGAAGTTAGGGCTGGATTAATAGAGCTGAGAATCATTTACGTAGAGATGATAATTGAATTCATGGGAGCTGATGAGATCACCAAAGGAAATAGTACAGAGATCTTCAAGGAGCTGAGAAAGCAATACAACATGTTTACAGATAAGTATAGTATATGGAAAATTAAGGAAAGAGAGAATAGTAACAACTGGAAAGATCAGGGAATATTTCATGGAGGAGGTGATTCCTGAGCTGCTGAGCTTTGAAAGATGACAGAGTCAGAGAAGTGAAGATGAAAATTTGATTCCAGACATTAGATACACCTTATGTGAATGCAAAGAAGTAGAAAGTGGACTCAAGTTCAGATAAGAGTTAGTAGTCCAATTTGACTGCAACCTGGAATTCCTTAAATGGAGTAGTATAATTAAGGATGGAAAAAAACAAGATTTTGAGCAGGGAAGTGACAGATCAAACTTGTACCTTAGGAAGATTATTTTGTCAGATGCATGAGAATGACTGACCTGGGAACTTTCTCAAATGCAAGTTGCAGGCAGGAACTTGACAATGGATGGAGGTGCAGGGGCAGAGGCATCTTCAGGAGGAAATTGCTAGGACAGAAGTTGAAGATTCTAGAGAATCAAAAGGGAAGCCAGGAGAGAATCAATTCAAACTGACTCAAAGATGTAGAGAAAAACAAGATCCTCCTATGCTTGTGTGGTGACTATAAAAAAGCACTTGCTTTGGAAGAGCCAAATGCCATAGTAAGGACTGCTTTCCAATAAGGTTTTTCTAATAGATATATTAGAGTCATATAAGATTCTTTTAAAAACTTAACAACAGAGAGGACCTAGTTTGTTTATTAACAAAGTATAAAATGGATACAAGTATAATCACTAGAAGTGTTTGTCACCATCATGGAGGAAGTTTAACTTTATAGACAAAGTTTTTTAGGTGCTCCTTTTTGCAAATCCTTTTTATTGTGTTCATAGTGTCTAGCCCTGGAATATTATAGGGACAACTTCGTGAGGTCCTTTCTCAAAAGAATTTGGCTTAATTATCTATACAGGAAAAAGCAAGTGTATGTATGATACACAGTTAGATGGACATTCTATAGAATTAGACCGTCAGTTTATATAACTTGTGCAAATAGCACAAATGGACCCATTGCAGCTTGAGCATTTAAATGTATAGGAGGAAGAATTTAAACTGGATTGGTTTTGGGAAATTGTACAGTGCTTTTAATGATTTCTGAGCTTCTCCCTGAAACAGTCCCATTTTTTTTAAAACACCAGTAATATAATAATGTTGTATGGATTTGACTTAGCCATCAATGCAGTTTCTTAAAAACTAAAGTATAAGATCTCCCAAAGAACATTGGCATTGGACAGACACATGGAAGGTGTGTGCAAGTAGCAACATATTACAAATAAAGAATTATACAGGCAGGTAGTTTAATGACAGAGAAAACAGCAAAAAAGGAAATTGTCTGATTACATAGTGTTGTTGTTTGGTTGTTTCAGTAATGTCCAACTTTTCATAATCCCATTTGAGGTTATCTTGGCAAAGATACTGGCATGGTTTGCCATTTACTTCTCCAGCTCAATTTACAAATGAAGAAACTGAGGCTAACAAGGTTAAGTGACTTGCCCAGGATCACACAGCCAGTAGGTGTTCAGGACTAGATTTTAATTTAGGAACTCAGTTTTCCTGACTCCAGGTCTGGCTCTTTATCCACAGTACAACTTAGCTGCCATAGTAGCTTACCTAGTAGAAGTGAGAAAAAATGATGAACAGCCCTCATGTTTCACTGGTATGCTGTCAGTGTTAGGACAATTTGCAGAAGGTCTCCAGTTCATTGATGGACCCTCTTTGACAACCTTTTGGGAGGAATTACATGAACTAAAGTTATACAGGATAGAGAGACATGTCCACATCACCGGAAGGATTGCCTACATTGATGAGATCATAGATAAATTAGAGTACTGATGAGTATTGAAGATACTGTATGGCTTGGGAACCCTGGAATGCCGTAATCTCTTAAGAACCAAAGTTAAGGTTTAAAAAAAAAAGGCAATAGATAGGATCACAGAATTAGAGCTGGAAGGGACTTTAGAGGTAATCTATTTTATTCCAACCCCCTCATTTTATAACTGAGAAAACTGTCTTAGAGAAATTAAATTACTTGCCCAGGATCACACAACTAGTAAATGCCAGGGGTAAGTTTTGAACCCAGATCTTCCTGGTTCCAATTCAAAGATTCTATCCGCTATGTAAGATTGCATCTAGGCTCATGTTACTATGTGGCATAGGGCCTTCCTCTCTATGGGCCTCATAAAATCGCAGGATCAGATCACATATCTAGAAATTGAAAGAAGGCACACACACCAGATGCCTTCTCATCCACCTGTTCATTCTAAAGATGAAGAAACTGAGTCCAAGGTAAGTTAACTGACTTGACCAAAACTGCTACCTTCCTGCCTGTTTCCACAGTTACAAGTACTAGATAGACTCAAGCTTCCCTTAAATCTATGATAATAGAATACTATTTTCTCACATGGAAAGGGAAAAGGAACTTTTATCACAATCTCAGGAATATAAGGCAAAGGTTGTCAGCTCTAGCCTTTCCTCTCCCATTTTATTGAGTATCTTCTTATGGTTTACTGAAACTTCAAGGCAATTTTCACGGGCCTGGAGCATGACAAAAAATTTTAAATACAAATGTAAAGTGTTCTTTGGGTTGGGAATTGGAGGTGAAAAGAATTTATTCAATTTATTCACCCTGACTCAAATAGGAGTGAGTATTGGGAAGTTTCTGTGATGGAAGTTAAGTAGAAAAAAGGCAGAAAGCCTATTGATTAGCTTATGAGTCATCTTCAGAGAACAAGGGAAGTCTCAAAAGAGAGAGAACACTGTTTTCCTCCTCTCCCTCTACCCCCTACACTAGAAAGAAGCTCTATAAGCAAATAATGATCTAGTAGCCTGCAGCAGAAGTTTGGAGAATGAGCAAGAACTTTTAGACAAAGAACCTTAGGAGAGGGCAAAGCTAAAGCAGATAATGATTGTAAAGGTGGAATTAAATGATGCCAACAAGGGGAGTTCCAGGACTGCAAGGAAGAGGTGGGATTGAGAAACAGCAAGACATAGCCTATTGATAGGAGATTGTTGTAGGCCAGAACTGACCTGTTCAGTCCCCTAGTAATTTTAATACTAGAATGAAATGAAATACCCATCTAATATTAACAAAATAGATTTGCTTAGTCATAGCAGGGAAGTATCTTCAACAAAGCTACATGGTAATTCAGCTGAGCAAAACTCCCCTGCTTCTTAGCTATCCCATGGTGGTCTACCAGTCAAGCATTAGTGAAGAGCTGAAGCTCCTCTTGCCTATATATACTCAGTTGACAAAAGCCAGGTCAGCAACCTGAACCTTTGATCCCTAAAACTCTTCATTCTAAAAGATGATTTCAGGATCTTTTAACGAAAAAAAAAACCTGACCAAGCCTACATACCGTGTTTCCCCGATAATAAGACCTATCCCGAAAATAAGCCCTCCCCCGAAAATAAGCCCTATTGAGATTGCTACTGTAGTGAAGGTGATCCCCTGTGCTACACGCTACATTACGGTACCCTCTGTATGTACCGCCCCCCCCCCCGGGTGAAACGCACGCCGCGCTCCGAGCTGCACTACGAGCAGGTTACCTGGACAAGACATATTCATTTAAAGAGAGCTATATTGCTGGACATGACAGATTGGGTCCACTTCTTCTGAAGGAAATGGAGGCGCAAGACATCCAGGATAGAATTCAGGGTATGGACACTTATGACGATGTTGTTGAAGAAGATGACATGATCATTATTGAATAAAGGTACATTTTTATGTTCACATTTACCTGTTTATTAAAATTGCTGTCAATGTTCATTAAAATAAGCCCTCCCCTGAAAATAAACCCTCTGGTGTTTTCCTGTCCAAAAAAATTAATAAGACAGTGTCTTATTATCGGGGAAACATGGTAGTAGAGGATTTTTTTAGATATAGTTAACACAGAGATGGAGCTTTGAGAGTTGTCCTAGCCCTGAAGCAATCCTTCCTTTCTCAGAGCATGAGTTTTTTAGAGTGCATCCCTTTCTTTACTGATAGGGAATCTGTGGGAAGCTGTAACCCTTTATGTTTTGGCATAAGACAACAAGCTTTAAAGAATTCTGTTTTTTTGCTTATTTTTCTGGCTATACTTCCGCAACTGGAATCTTTGCATTTGATTTATGCGTGATCAGCTGGTAAAGAAGGCACTAGATCCATGGCTCAAGCCATATGTTTGTATTTTTGATTACCCAAAACATCCCACACTGAATCTGGGATAGTAAGGAATCTCAAGGTCTCACAGGACCCAGTCTACATAGGAACAACATTAGAGGTTAAAGTTTTTGCCTCTTTTTATAAAAATTCACAGTGTTTAATACAATGCCTGGCAAATAGTAAATGCTTAATAAATACTCTCTCACTCTATCTGCCAGTCTATTTATCTGTCTGTTTATATATCTAGCCATTCATATGTCCATCTGTTAGGCATTGTGCCTGACAATGGGGATATAAATACTAAGAATGATGTAAGGCCTGTGATGTTTAACTTAACACTAATTGTTCATTGATCTTGTCCCTAGTTACATAGAATGCATACCTAGTTCAACCCCCTGTAATAGTAAGGGAATTTGAAGATCTTCCCAGCCACTTAATAAGCCTAAGTGAATTTGAGGACCTTTCCTGATTTGAAAATATACTCTGCCCCCAATAGGCTGAATGTGGTCATATGGAACCTGTGGTGGGAGGCTTGTTTTTTTCATGAACGCTCACACCCTGTTACTTTGTAATTGGGCAGTAGGTCACAAGGGTTGTGATGTTCCCTGGCCCTGGAGAAGGCTATGTATACCCTGATGTGAGGTTTTGCTTTGGGGCTCATGGGAAGAATTGTGTGATTTGGACAGATGAGACTCTGGGCAGCCACTGAGCCCCAGGGCTTTGAAAACCCAGATGTTGGTGCTTTTCTCTCTGGTAACTAAGTATGGATGTAACGATCAGACAGCTGGAAGCCCTTTCAGTCTGTTTCTCTGTCTGCATTTTTTGTCTGCTTGTAACCTGTTTGTATCTTCTCTGAAGTTCAAGGTGCTGACTTTTCCCCCTGAACTAGGTAAATGATATATGTTTGATTAAAGGAAGATTGCTCACCCCTTTTTGAGTTGCTTTCCTTTAGAAAAGCAGATCAAAGAACCTGTGCTAACAGCCATCCTGGTATGCTTGGGTGCTTACTGCTATACTCCCTCTACCTTAGTCCCTCCTCATTTTATAGATGAACCAGAAGTTTTGACTTGTGCATATGTGTTAGGACAAAGGGCAAAGTGAAAATAAAAAGGATCTTTCTCCTGAAAGAAATCCCAAAATGAAAACTCCCAAGAATGCTTTTAGCCAACATCTAGAGCTTATAAAGTAAAAGAATAAAATACTACATGCAGCCAAAATAAAGATATCAACTACCAAGAAATCGTCATTAGTATCACACAAGACTTAACAACAACTATTATAGAGAAGAGAAAATCTTCTCATATGCTATAAATGGTAAATAAAGGCTTATTGCCAAGAATAGCTAGTTGTTATACTTTTTCCCCCTTTTAATCCACCCTTTATGATCTGCTTTCTGAAACTGCTTTGCTTGTGACTATTTCCTTCCTAGCTCTACCCTACCTCTTTAATCCCACTTCCCTCTATGTCTACCTGTTTTCCCCATTAAGTATAATGTGTTTATAGACCAAACCTCTGTGTATGTGTGTTCAGTCCTCTGTTTAGTTTTAGATAAGTGTGGTTCATGCAATGGTCATTCTTTCACACCTTCCTCCATGCGTGTATATTCTTCTCATGCACTCCAGTTATGATGTATAGTTTTCATTTCATTTCAAATTTCATCCTCATCCTCATTTCTTCCCCTTTTCTTTCCTCTCCTAAGACCATCAAAACAGAACACAACTATCTGTAGGCTTTCTGTTAATCTTACCTAATGAAGGCATTAGGACTTAAAAACTCTACTTTTCCACTTGTAGAGCTCCTGATTAATATTTTTTGTTTCATGGCAAAACATGAAACAAAATAGTATGAGAGAATTAATTATATACTGCCTTATATTATACCTTAAATGTTTCACTTATGTCAATCTTGTTTCCTAATTAGATTAAAAATTCATTGAAGATTGAAGCTGTGTCTTATACATGTATACACCTAGCTTAGTGCTAGGGAAATAGATGCCCAATAACATGAATAATTGGTGGAGAACTTCTTTACTTCTTTCCAGACCATAGGTTCTGAGGTAAAGGAAGTGAGAACACAATTTTCCCCTCTGTTGACATGTTTTTAACCAACTATTGTTCTGGCTTTGCTCCCTATGTTCTCAAAGAATAAGGTGAATTTCAGAGTTTGAGAAAAAAACCATTGTCAGAAAAAAAAAACTGAGAATCTAGTTAATTGAAGGATGGGGGGTATGAATTACAGAGTTGAAAGGGGCCTAAAAAGCTACCTAGTCCATCTTGTAGTAGAGTAATATCCAGAAGTGATAATTCAGACTTCATTTCATCAAGATGTAGTGAAAGGAATGTTAGATTTGGAATTAGAGAACCTGAGTTTGAGTCCTAGGTCTGCAGTTACTGCCTTTGTGACCTTAAGCAAGCCACTTAACCTCAGTTTCCTCTTCTGTAAAACTAGGAGGGGTTAACTAGGTCAGAGGTATCAAAGATACATCCTATTGGCATATAGGAGGACTGCAACGAGTGTTGCTAAACCAAATTAAAATGTAATATTAAATTTTAAAACCAAGTCGGTATGCTGATTTAAGGGATCATTATGGACGAATTAGTGGCCCAATTCTAAATTTGTGGTCCAAATTTGAGTTCAGTACCATTGAACTAGATGACCTCTGTAGTCCCTTCTAAATGTAAATTTATAATCTTCTAACCTCTATGGAAAGGGAACCTGCCACACTTCATAAGACAGCCCAGTCTACTTTTGTATTGTTAAAAAGTTTTTCCTTTCATTTAGTCTAAAGCAATTTACATTCCCTATTTCTCTTTCCACTCTTCTCTGAAAACAATCATCTTCCTGTTAATAACCTCTGTGACCAATTAGTGCCCCTTTATCCTTCTTACAGGTGATATTCAACTACTTTGAGAACAGTTATCTATTATTGTGAACTTGCTGTTTTTTCTTTGTCAGGCCTTAAATACTCATTTTCTTCAAAGAATTTTCTTTTGGCATCATTTTCACCATCCAAGTTGCCCTCCTATGGATGCTTTCCAGCATTTCAATGCCCTTCATAAAACTTGGTGTCCAGAATTATACACAATGTTGCAGATCAGATCTGACCCAGGTGGAATGCAGTAGGATCATCACCTCCCTCATTCTGGACAACATTCCTCTCTTAATACGTCTTAAGTTTATAATAAAGGTTTTGGTTTCCATATCATACTGTTGATTCATATTGAACTTAGAATTTACTAAAACTACCAATATTTTTATCAGATGAACTGCTGTCTATCCATACTTTCCCTTATGCTTATAAAACTTGTATTCTTAACCCAAATGTAAGACTATATTTTCCATATATTATTAATAAGTATTCTTTCCAGCTTTGTATCATCTGAAAATTTGGTAATCATCTTCTCTATGCCTTTGTCTAGGTAATTTATAAAAATGTTAAATGGCACAGGGCCAAGGATGGATCCCTTGCATCCCACTAAAGACTCTCATCTTCCAAGATTACATTAAGCCATTAATGACTTTTTTTGTGTATAGTCATTCAACCATTTCCAAATCCTCCTAACTGTACTATTGTCTAGCCCACATCTCTCCACCTGGTCCACAATAATAGAAAATACTTTGCTCAAATCAAGATAAACTTTTTCTACAACATTCCCCTTTTCTGCCAGTTTAATTACCCTTTTAAAAGTAGTGGAAATAAATATAGTCTGGCACAACCTGTTGTTGATGAAGCTGTAATAGCACGTTCTCTTTGTGATCACTATTTTCTTTTCTAGACATTTTCTAGTTCCTTTATCACGATGTTCAAGAATTTTTCCAGGAAATGAAGTCAGATTCATAGTCCTATACTTAGCACACTTCACTGTCTTCTTTTCTTTTTAACAGCTTGACACTATTTGCTGGTTTGTAGTCTCTTAGCCCGTCTCCTGTTCTTCACATTATTTCAAAAATCCTCTACAGTAGCTCAGGAATCACATTTATCAGGTCCAGATATGCTGGGTATATTTCCCATTCCCTTTTTGTTATTTGTTTTGCATGTGTAGAAATTCCGATAAGCCTCATTCTGTGCATTCCCACGCTTGTGTTGGGAATCAATCATGTTTTATGCCTTTTTGGACCTTGTATAGGGATTGTAGCCTTAGTTCCTCCAACAATAGTCTCTCTTACTTTGTTCCTTCTCTCACCACAGACCCTGGATTGTAACTTTGCTACTAAAATTCAAGATTAGAACACTAGATAGAGGAAGCATTTGGAGTCAGAGCATTACATGTGTAACCTTGGGCAATGGCTTAACCTCTCTGAGAAATGAACATTTCATTAGGCACTATGTTAAGTGCCAGGAATACAAACACAAGTCAAAAAAGAGAGTCCCTAAAGGAGCTTACATTGTAATGGGTGAAGACAGGATGGGAAATGATATTTGAAAGCAGGAGTGGGGGAAAGAGAAGGGAAGAGATGGAGGTAGGAAGAAGGTACCAGCAGATGTGAATGTTTGCAGAATCAAGAGACTGAAGAGAAGTGAATATTACTTCTCAAATGGAGACTTCTGCCAGAAATTTAAAAATCTAAGGAGCGCGCCCCAGAGACAGAGATATCTCCATAGAAAGAAGGCAGGTGGAGTGGAAGTTACAATGTCCTGGAAGTCTGGAGTAGAGCCAAGAGAGAAATGAGCATGGATAGCATGGGTACTTTCTCATTTGGTAGTTCTCAGAAGAGCTCACCCAATCAAAGGAAGGAACTTCAGGGGTGGAATTACTTAAAGGAGCTTTAAGTTTGTAATAAACTTATTTAGTTAACTAAATTAACTAAATGTGGCAATTTAAAATATTCTGTGCATTACCTACCTTATATTGTTAGAGGTAGGTAAGTGGCATAGTGGATAGAGTGCCAGGCCTAGACTCAGAAAGACCTGAATTCAAATCCATCCTTGGACACTTACTAATGATATGATTCTAGACAAGTCATTTAACCTCTGCCTTACTTTTCTCATGGGCAAAATGGGGATAATAATAGCACCTACCTCTCAGGGTTGCTTTGAGGATCAAATAAAACAAAAATTGTAAAACACTTAGCATAGTACCTGGAATATGGCAAGTGCTTTATTAATGGAATGATGATAATGGTGATAAGCCAGGTGGAGAAGTGGCCTGAAGTCAGGAAGTCCTGAGTTCAGATTCCTTCTCATACACTTACTAGCTTTGTGACAGTTTCCTCAATTCTAAAATGGGGTGATAAGAGCATCTACCTCACAGGGTTATGAAGATCATATGAAATAAAGTGATTAGCACAGTACCTAGCACATAGTAGGAATTATATAAATGCTTATTCCCTTCTTGCCTCTCTCTTTTAGATAAGAAATTGTTCACATTGTCTAATGCCACTGGTATAATGTTCAACAGTTATTGTTTTTGAAGTGGAAAAAAATATTGCAAGGGTGCTACTTTTTATGACAGTGGATTTAATCCTGTTTATTTTTTTGTATGTTTCTATTCTGTAATAAAACACATTTAACCTTGCTTTAGAAATTTTTTTTGGCCAATTTATACTAACATCTGGATAGCATAATAAACTGCCATATTTAGTAACTAGTAAATATCTACTATACTTTCTGATGTACTTCGTCACTAAGTGATTTCAATTTCTAGTGGTCCAATACTAATTTTGTTCATTAGAGAGTATTATATTTTTCTTGTAATCACAAAATGTCAGGTTTTGTTAAAGCTGACAAGATATAATTTTAGTTGACTCATTATCATTGTTCTTGTTGACTCAAATGTATTGCCATCTGTTTGGTGTTCTGTGCAAATTTGGTTTTTCATAATCAAATGCTATTTTTAAGTACCCATCTGTGGTGAGGTACTCAGTTCAGTGTTATTCAAAGCAAGTTAGGCACAGTCTACCTTCTAGGCACTTGTACTCTGAAACAAATATCCTAACAGTCAATATGGATCGGGAAGGAGGGGAAAAACATAGAGACTATACCATAAAAATGAAAGTACAGTATAGCCATACAAATAATGAATTTGCTGTGCATAAAACACTAAGTTTTTGATGTTTCTGCGTTTGTGTAGATATGTATTAGGTAGCAGTGGAAGAGTTGAAATAATAAGTAGTGAGGTTGCCCTTATTTCTTTGGTATGATCAGGTTTTGTGCAAAATATTTAGGTCTATGAAGGAAGAAATTATATATATACCCATTAAAGGTGAGAAGGCAACAAACTGAATAGGTGAAAAGCCATGCCTGAATGGCATTATGAATGAGGAAGGAGTAAGTATGGAGATAGTTGTATTGGGTCCTTAAAAGGGCAACAGTCCCACATTGACCAGATTGTAGGGAAACTCAGTAAGTATCTTGGAAAGTCGGCAAGAGAATTTATGGGCATTTGCCCTCAGTTCTAGTGGAGTTGTACTCATTGGAATTTTAATATTGAAAAGAAAACCAAAATAACTAGTTCTAAAAGTAGTACCTTGTGAATGTGAAGGAAGATCCCTTTGTTACATTACATTTATAGTTATGCAGAAAGAGATTCTGTATATGACTGAAAGTTCATTATTACCATGAAGATTAATTCACTTTTTTGAAGAAATTTTCTTTAACTTGCCTTATTTGTGAGCATGTGTCATAAGACTGTCACAGTGTCATGAACCCAGTTTGTAGAATATGTTAATATGTTCATTCTTATGGCATAATATAAAGTAATTTGTGGCTGGAGTTAAAACTATGTTGACAATAGGAAGTTAGCCTTTCTTATCCTATATTTGTTTCTGAATTCATTTTAATACCTTTTCTTAATACCCTAAAGTGGCTTCCTTTTTGAATGAAATTTCCCCTTTATCATTGGCTTTAAAGTTTTCCAACATTATTTCTCCCTTACCAAACTTCCTTTATCACCTACAGTACATCAGTTAGACTCTCAGCTCCATTTCCCTAAAACTATTTCCTGCACCTGTTTGACTTACCTTTGAGCCCTCATATCAGTTAATCATTTAATCAACCAGCGTTTGTTAAATGCTTACTATACATCCCCTGCCAACAAGGAATTTACATTCTAATTGGGAAGACCTGTATATATTTATATACCTATTTAGGTACATAGAAGGGGTGGGTGTGGCTGTGTGTTCCCCACAGTGCCAGGCAGGAGAGGCCACCTGCAGGAATTGCATCTTGAAGAAAGCGTGGAAAAGCTGTCCTTCACCTATTAAGTCCACAAAATAGTACTGCATACCAAGAGATTTGTTACGAAAAAGAAAAACATAAACAATTCTGTCCTCATTGAACTTACAGTCCTGTAAGAGAGATACAGTAAACATTTGTACAAAGAAAAACTTATGAATATAACAAATACATAAATTATAGCCCCTACCCCCATAAGGGGGAAAGGGGGGGAAGCTGTCTTTTACAACTTTATATCATCTCTTGAATACACTTTCCTGTCCCCTCCTCTCCTCTGATACTGCCTCAGCCCTGGTATAGCCCTCATCACCTCATGCATGGACTATTGCAGTAGCCTTGGGATTGAACTTCCTGCCATAAATCTCCTTTCTCCATTTTCTACTTACCCGTCAAAGTGATCTTCCTAGAGAGCTAGTCTGACCATGTCACCTCCCCACCCTTCTACTCAGTAAATTCCAGTGGCTCACTATAAACCAGAGGATCAAATATAAAATCTTTTGTTTTGTGTCCAGAGTCCTTCATAACTTGTTCTCCCTTCCATCTTTCCATTCTTCTTACACCCTATACTTTATTCTTATAGTCTGTAATCCAGGGACACTGACCTTCCTGATCCTCAAACAAGACATTTCATCTTCTGACTCTAGGCATTTTAAACTTGCTGTCTCCCATGTCTGGAATAATCTGTTCTAATCTTTGCTTTCTGGCTTCCTTTAAATCCCAGCTAAAATCCCATCTTCTACAGGAATCCTTTCTTGATCCCTCTTAATTTTAATGCTTTCCCTCTGTTGATGATTTCCAATTTAGCCTACATATAGGTTGTTTGTACAGTGATATGTATGTTGTCTTCCCCATTAAATTATGAGCTTCTTGAGCTTGGGGACTATTTTTTCCCTTCTTTGTCTCCTCAGCACTTAGCACAGTACCTAGCACATAGTAGGTGCTCGATAAATGTTTATTGACTGACTGTGCAGATGTAAACCTATAGGAATATTGGGGAGATGAAAGTTTCTGATAAGTTTGGAGTGGGCTCTAATGACAGCATAGTGAAATGGGGTTCATGTGGCTGAGTAATGATCATTCTTTCATAATTTTAAAAATGATTAAGAAATGATCTGGCAGTGAGAAATAATAAGGTTAAGGCTTAGTAGTTTAGGGGAAATATGGGTATTATGTACATTGATGTACTTTTTGTCTCTTCCAAATTTAAGTAGAAATTTACCGTCTTCGTTTTTTAAAGCCAGTAGTATAAATTATTTGTGGCAGTAAGGACCATGGGAGGGGAGGGAATGAGGCAAGCATAAATTTAAGAAAGGAAATCCTGAGATCATTCATCAACAAAGTTTATTTTGTGCACCTAATTTCCTTTCTTTCCATACCTTGTCAGTGGAAGTGGTATGCTATGAAATGATAAAAGATATAGTATCTTTCATAGAATATCTTCAGATACATTTTAGCAAACCTTTGATGCACATGACTTTTAAAATGACATATCGTGTTGAGCTCAGTAGGTGGTTTGACTATAATGACAAGTCAAGATGTTCCACTTAAAATAATATTTTAAGGAACCAAAACCAGTGGTTAAGGCAGGACTTGAAAGAAAGAAAAAAAAGATTACTTATAAAGTTTTTACTGAAAATATTGGTAGCTGCCTTTTAAAAAAAAATAGTTTTTTAACTAGTAGCAAAAGGTAACCTGTTAGGGGCAGCTAGGTGGCTCAGTGAATAGAGCACTGGCCCCAGAGTCAGGAGGACCTGAGTTCAAATTTGGCCTCTGACACTTAACACAAAAACTAGCCGTGTGACCTTGGGCAAGTCACTTAACCCCAATTGCCCTCCAAAAAGCAAAAAAAAAAAAAAGTAACTGTTAACTAGTGCGTGGCTAGTATTTTATCCAACTACCTAGCAAGCTAGCTGTGGTTTGCCGTCTTTATCAAATGAAAATGACATTATTTATGTTGTTCCACCACTCTTCTAAAAGCCCCATCCAAATCCTTAGGTCTTGAAACCAAACCACTGAATTGTTGCCCTTTCCAAAGAAAGGAATGTATATAAAATAATGACTGAAACAAAAAAGCAGAAGCTACTTAAAATAGTACCTAGTTGTTTGGTATTTGACCAAAGGAAAAAATTGGGAGTTTCAAATAGAACATTTTATTTGGTCAAGGGGGTTTTAAGGGGTGTGACCAAAAAAAAGGCAAATGCTATTGAGGATTTAGGGAATTGAGATTTAAAGAGTTCTGACTTGCATGGAATGAAAAAGAAAAACCAAGTACTAAAAAGGCTAACTGAAGAGAAAAAAATCATTTAGTTCATGGAAAGAGTCAAATTAATATGAAGACAGCAGCAGGCCAGTCTTGGAACAGCCTTAATTTATACTTCCTTCCCTTCTTTCCTATACTTCCCCATCTCTTTGCCCTTTCTGAGGCCACAAATAAAAAGAGAAAATACCCATTATATTCATTATTTTCATTTAAAAGACATGCATTATTTTAATCTGTATGAGTTCCCAGCACAAGAAAGATGAAAATAGAATTATCACTATATCTTTTTCAAATTCTGATCTATTTTGTTAAAGGTTAGCAAAGATTATATCTTTTTTAATTACTTTTAACCCAGTACAGTATATCCTGTTTTAAAACTTGCCCTGTTCTGTTTTGACACTGTATAATTAGAAAACACACTTAAGGTTGGACTTCATTGGTATCTGGAGTGGTTGAGTCTTATACCTGTTTGTCTGATCAGTGATTGGCTGAAGCTGTTGCTAAGCTTGTTTCTTTGTTCTTGAGCAAAGTTAAAAGTTGAGTGTGACCTATTTGAAGTGCATCCGGCTAGCCTTGGCTGTGCTCTGCTATGTTTCATCTATATACTATAATTCTTTTTAATTGTATTTCTTTTAGTTTAAATCTTTTTAAAAAAACATTTGTGAATTCATTTTGCAGTGCTCTTAAGTTTTAGTTTGTATATCATGTGTGTATACTAACATGCACATTTCTATATGGCACAGTTACATGTTTTGATTTTATCTGATGAATTTTTATAAGCCTTTGAATCTATTGACATAAAGTAAGTTTAAGTTGTCAGGACACTTAAAAAGCTTGGCTTATAGATTAAGTTATGAAGATGACAAATTCTTTGCTAATAATTTTTGAAACTTCTATATTTGGATTTTTGGTTTTTAGTAGTCTGCAGGTTTTTATTTGCTTGTCAGATGATTGCAATGTAAGATGTTTTTCACAGTTATACTCTGGCACATTTCATGTCTCCTGGTGATTACATGTTGTTCCTTGTAAGTTTTGAGTAGGACACAGGCTGTGTGAGTTCTGCTGAAAAACTTCATTGGTTTGTAGTCTGTAGGACCCTTCAAGGAGTATTAAAGTTCCAAAAATAATGCCCCCTGGGAATTGCATCATCTTCTTAATTTTGTTTAAGTCATATAGGCATCACCCATGAAAACCTGAGTTCAAATGTGGGCTCAGATACTAAATGTGTGACTGTGGACAACAATTTAACCTCTCTGAGCCTTAGATTCCTGATCTATAAAGTGGGGATAATAATAGCACCTACTTCTTGGGTTAGTTGTTAAAATCAAATGAGATAATATTTGTAAAGCACTTTGCAAACCTTAAAGCTGTATATAAATGCTAGTTGTTATTATTGTTGTTATGTTTCTTCTTGTTCAGACCAAAAGAAGAAAAGAAATTTGTTTGGGAAAACTTCTCTCAGAAATCTCTTGGAATCATCTGCAGTACCCATCTCTCAGGTGTTTTCTGGGTCTCTAAGTATGGTCCATATCCAGAGTAGATCGGCCAGAAGATGGGGTGGGTCCTCCAAGTCTGCCTAGAATAACTAAGGTTGAAATACTAGAAGTCATTGTGAAATTACAAAATTTGGTTCATAAAGTAGCAGATATTAGGAAGAGGCCTGGGGGGCGGCCAGGTAGCACAGCGAGTAAGAGCACCTGCTCCAGTGTTGGGATGACCTGGAGATCGAATCCCAGGCTCAGACACTTAGCACCCACCAAGAAACACCTGGCTGTGTAACCTTGAGCAAGTTACTTAACCCCAATTGCTTAGGGGTGGCCAGGTGGCTCAGCCAGTAAGAGCACTGGCTCCAGTGTCAGGATGACCTGGGGATCAAATCTGGGCTCAGATACTCAGCACCACACCCAGAAATAACTGGCCATGTAACCTTGAGCAAGTTACTTAACCCTGATTGCTTTAAAAAAAAAAAAAAAGGAAGAGGCCCGGGATGAAATTAGGAGACTTGGATGGAGTACTGGTTCTGTCATTAACTATGTGACTTTAGCAAGTCTTAAATTCTTAGAGCCAGATGGCTATGAATTATTTGCATTACTGTTGCACCAGGTTTTTCTGAGTACAGAGGAAAGTACTTTGTATATCTTAAAGCATTATGTAAATGTGAGTTGTGATTCTGTTTTCATTTATAGGGAAAACGTAAATATTGGTACAGTTTAGTTCTTCCAGTAAAATAATTGGTCACATTTAGAGTCCTCACAACTAGACTAATATTTATAAAAGGATATAAAAACTGTGATTCTGAGCATTTCCTGAACCCTTTTCTATCAATCTGCCATTCTGTCTTCAGAAGTGATAAGTGTTTTGAGGACTAGTTAGTGTTTTTCTTTGCTTTTTTTTTTGGAGGGGAGAAGGCAGGGCAATTGGGGTTAAGTGACTTGCCCAAGGTCACACAGCTTAGCTCACATTTGAACTCAGTCCCTTCTGATTCCAGGGCCAGTTCTCTGTTCACTGTGCCACCTAGCCTAGTCCCCCCTCCCCTAGTGTTCATGGGTTGCCATAAGCAAAAAAAATCTCTTCTAAAGGCCTGCCTATTGAAAGCTGAGCCTCTCTAAATTAGCTAGACTGAACCTTGGTTAGTAGACATAGTCTGTTAGCACCATACTTGAAGCCTTTTCAGCATGATGGGGTCTAGGAAAGCTTTCCCAAAGCTGGTATAGCCTCTGAGATTGCTGGGTCACCCGCAAATGAAGATGAAGCATCGTGGGAAAAAATGTAAAGACAAATAAGATGTTCCCCGCCATCAAGGAATTTATAATTTGTTCAGCCTTTTGCTAGGCAAGTTGTAAACACTTAATAAACAACAAATTAATTTGTTGGACCTTTTCCCAATAGAAGTACTTTGTTATTAGTCATATTGTTAAAAGCAAAGTTTAAAAAAAAAGGCCAAAAAAATCAGTTGGCCTAAAGAGACCTCTAGACATTGTGAATACCCAGACTGTAGATAAGATAGTCTTTAAAATAGCTGGATGTTTGTTTTTTTTAGGGAAGAATCTTACTCAAGAATTCATTTTCATATGTAACAAAACTCATTGTGGAGAAATTCTCTATTACTTAAATTCCTCTTATTATTGATTGAGCTTTTTCCATTTTGTTTAGTAGAGATAAAGAGTAAGATCTTAGGACTCACTATAATGCTATTAAAATTAAACTTCACCTACATTATGGATTGAGTGGTTTTTTTTATGAACTAGTCCGAGACTCTTAACAACCATTTATAACATGGCTACTATGAGGAAAAAGTGTTCTGAACTTCCAAACAACTGACACAGAAACTTGGAACACAAGTTTGGGAGACTCCCTATATTTCTAAAGATCTGTTACAGAAATTTTTAAATGCGATATGTTTATGCACTTAGAAAGAAAAGAAAACATAAGCAATGAACAGAAGACATTTCAACTTATCACGAGTGCTAATGAACTCAACAACAAATGTAAAGGAAACAACAAAAAACAAAAAGCAAAAAGGGTAGTGACTGAGAGAACAATATTAAACTAAGGTCAGAATGCTGAAGGATCAAAATGTACCAAGAATTTAATGCTGAAAATGGAAAAAAGTGCTTAGCAGAGAAGCTATATATATATAAAAACAGGAAGATATGAGTGGAGGAAGAGAAATCTGTACAAAATTAGTAAGCAGAAGTAATCTTATGAGCCAGCATTAATGCTAAATAAATATTTTATGTGACAGCAGAGAATTTCTCCAACAAATTTCAAGTACCACACGAATCTAACAAATTCAACTCCTAGTTACTCTTAAAATCTTAAAGGAGTTTTTTTTTTAATTTAAAGATATTTCTCTGTTTATTTTCCTTTTGTTGTTGAACATAACACTTAACTAGATTAACTTATCTCCAAGTATGTCATGTTTCAGTATGAAACTTTTCCTTTGGAAAAGTTTTGAGAGACCCCAGCATCTACTAGTGGTTCATATAATCACAGTAGTTATGAAATGGAACATAAAGGATTCAGCCAAGTCTCTCATTAATAAGAAAAATAAGATAAACGTTCTTACCCTCATAAGTCTTTATAGAATAGAGACCTCTTTATTTCCAAGAAATGGAAAAAATATATATTTTCCTATGTACTAGTACTGTCCTAGATGCCATGTGGAGAATGGTATAAGACATATGGTCCCTTCCCTTAAGGAGAAGGAGCTAGGTATAATGGAAAAGCACTGAATTTGGAATTAAAGGGATCTGGGTTCATTCACAGCTCTGCCACTCTCTGTCATTGCCTTGTGAAACAGAACAGGTAACAGCCTTTCTGGGCCTCAGTTGTCAAATGAGGAGTTAGACTAGATGGCTTCTGGGACTCCTTGCAGGTCTAAACCTAAAT
Source organism: Petaurus breviceps papuanus (assembly GCF_028583685.1). NCBI lineage: Eukaryota > Metazoa > Chordata > Mammalia > Diprotodontia > Petauridae > Petaurus > Petaurus breviceps. Next base: position 43,739,943 of record NW_027187391.1, read on the forward strand.
CAAGCGATCCTTTGGTCCACTGAGCTTCTACAGATATTGTCCTATGCCATTCAGATGATATCAGTTTCTTTTTCTTCAGCAGTGAGGCATTATGTCGAATAATTTATGTATTCTTGAATTCTCCAGCATGATGTGATCGTTTACATACAGACCTACAGTAACTGACATACAGACCTACAGTAGTGAATTCTAATAGGGGTCACTGAGTTTGACAAATATCATTGTGTAGGTTTCCCAAGTGACATGTTCTGTCCAAAGCAACTGCTGAATTTTGGAGTCAGCATCTGAGTGCAGTTCCTAGCTCTGATAGTCACTACCTATATGACCTTGGGAAGGTCTTTAACTTCTCTGTGCCTCAGTTCCCTTATTAGTAAAATGAAGGGATTGAGCCTTTTTCCAGCTCTAAATATTCCAGTAGCAGACAGGACAAATATGATGTATACCTCATCCTATTCCCACATGATTTTGATCTCATCTGGTAGGTATATTTGTTTTGAAAGCTTTTGTTTCAAGTAACTTGGGAAGTGTGATTGTTTACTATAGTGATATATACATAAAACATTGTTCTTAAGTTTTTATGAAACAATGTTATGTCTGGGTCATAGTGGACAGCAAGTTTGGGCCTGTGATAACGGACTGGTTCCAGTATAGCTTATTGGTTGAGTTCTCCAGGATATTTTGAGGTATGCATTTGTATTCTGAGGATTTGTCATCTGTCAGTCCACTCAATGTAGTGAGCTTTTGGTGGATATTTGTATCTACCAAGTCTTGTCTTGCTAGGTATTCTCTAGGTATTAATTTTTTTACAGTTTGTAGTGATGTGCTATCTAACATTTTCTTTCATAATTTACTTTGATTCTCTAAGTCTGGACTTTTTAAAGCTAACTTTTCTGTAATATCCAGTGTTAGTGACATGGTTCTGAATTGGCATCACAAACCCTTCTATTTCCTACAAATACATCTGTATAACACAGACATTTGTTCAATACTTTTTGTCTAAATATTTTTGACTGAGTTCATTTGGTTGTCACCTGTGGAGGGCCTTTGGATTCCATTATTGAATTATCGCTTTCATGGGCTCTTGAGGTAAAAAAAAATTTGGCAAATCCAATTACGCATATCTGTATCAGCCTTTAGTATTGTAAAGTGAAATGATGTCTGTTCATTCCTTTATTTCTTTGGGTTATTTAACTGCTTATCATGAGCTCTAAGAATGTCCACCAATCTTCTGCCTCCTTTTTTGCAGAACAATTACCATTTCTATAGCGGCTGTCAGGTGATAGGGCCTTAAGTGTCATTGGTTCTGAATGAGTTTCTTCTATGCTACTTTCCAGATCTTTCTCAGTCCACTTTAGCAGCACTGAAAGTATAATTTTAAGACTGATAACGTATAGGTGTGAATTGCTTAAAAGTATTTTTTCATTGATTTCAGGATTTTCATGCTTTATTGTTTTTTGCCAAAGCTTTTTTTTTATATCTTTATGCTCAACAGGTCTTGCATAGAGGAAACTAAGGTATTTGTAGGTATTATCTTCATCTGAATCTTTTCATCCCTCCTCAAACTTTCCATGGCTCTACTGTGCCCTGCCCTCTCAGCTGAGAACTTTGCCTCATGTTTTATAAGAAAAAATGAAGCAATAGGCTCCCTCTTATCCATCTCTTATCACTCAAGTGGTTTCTGCCACTGTCTCCTCTTTTACCCCTGTTTCACATGATGAAGTGGACTTACTTCTTTCCAAGCCTAACCACTTCTACCTGCTCGAGTGATCCTATTCCATCCTGTCTCCAACAGATTGCCTTCTCTTGTTTTCTGTCCATCTACTGGCACATTCCCTACAGCCTGTAAATATTCATGTCTCCCCTATCCTCAAAAAAAATCTTTGCTTGATCCTTCCATCTCCACTATTATCCTATATCCTTTCTGCCTTTTGTAACTAAACTTCTTGAAAAGGCCATCTACATCTGTGCCTTGCCTTTTTTTCTCTTCTTAACTCCTTACAATCTGGTTTCCAACTATATCATCCCAACAAAACTTCTCTCTCCAAAGTTAGTAATGGTCTCTTAGATGCCAGTGACCTTTTCTCATTCCTCATTCTCCATGACTTCTTTATAGCCTTTGACACTATTGATAGCCCTCTCCATGACTCTCTTCTCTCAAGTTTTTCAGGACAACACTCTTTCCTGGATCTTCTCCTATCTAACTTCTCCTCAGTTTCTTTGATGAATCCTTATCCAGATCACACCCACAGGTTCTGTCCTGGGTCCTCTTCTCTTTTCCCTCTATTACTACTTTACTTGGTCATCTCATCAGCTCCTCTGGACTTAATTACTATCTCTATATTAATTATTTTCATCTACCTATCCTGCTTTAGCATCTCTCTTGACTTCCAATTTTGTATCTCCAACTTTCCTTCAGACATCTCAAACTGGAGGTCTACTAGACATCTTAAACTAAAAATGTCCAAAACACAACTCATTATCTTTCCTTATAAACCCTCCCCACCTCCTACCTTGCCTACCATAGAGGACAGTACCAACCTCCCAATGTCTCAGGCTCTCAACCTAGGAATCATCCTGTATTCCATACTACCTCTTATCTACCAATATCTAGTCTATGGCCAAGGACTGTCAGTATTACCTTTGCAGCATCTTTTATATAAGCTTCCTTCTCTCCTTTGATACTGGCAGCACCCTGGTGAAGCTGGTGGGTTTGTCTGCCTCAAGTCTTTCCTACCCTTTCGAGGCTGGTGGGTCTGCCTGCCTCAAGTCTTTCCACACTCCAGCCCATCCTCCATTCAGTCACTACAGTTGACCCTTTCACATCAAAGGGGTTAAGAGGATGTGGCACCCCCTGCAAACTGGAAAATTTGCATAAAATTTTTGGCCCTCCCTTTATACCAGAGAAGAAGTCTGAATTTTTTTTATTTTTCTTTTATGTGGTATTTAATTCCTTATTGTAAAATTTGGGTTGGTATTATACAATATCTACATATATTTTATGCATTTCTGGGTTTCTAAACTTTTTCTGCATCTGCTGGCCTTTGTGTGTTGTCTGCAGCTTCCACAAAATTCCCATTTAACTTCTTATGCTGACCCGCCATATATCCAAACCTTCATCAGGAAAGTCGTGATGTGGAAAGGATAACTATAATGTGATTTTCCCAAAGCACACATATGATCATGTCTCACATGTTCCCACCACCACCACCACCCAAACTCCAGGATTAAATACAAAATCTTCAGTTTGGCATTCAAAGATCTTTATAACCTAGCTTCCTCCTGTTTCTCCAGTTTTCTTTTTTTTCTTTTTTTTTTTTTTTTTACAAATGCTTTATTAACTTCTGATTTACATCATTCATTTCTGCAAGATTTTGAGTTACAAATTTTCTCCCCGTTTTTTCCCTACTCACTGCCCCAAAATAGCAGTCCCACAGGATATCCCCTCCTCCAATCTGCTCTCTCCCATATTTTCTCCCATACCCCTTTCAACTTTTCCAGTATATCTTATTTCCCAGTTACATGTAAAATAGTATTAATAATAGTATATATATTTAAACATTTATTTTAAAACTTTGAATTCCAGATTCATTCCCTTCCTCCCTTGTCACCCACCCTTACTGGGAAGATATGCAGTTCAGTATAGGTTGTACATGTGTGGCTAATGCAAAACAATAACAGTAGATATATTGTAAAAGAATGACTATATTTCCCTCCCTCCTATCCCACCTCCCACTTGTTCTATTCTCTACTTTGATCCTGTCCCTTTTCAAAAGTGGGTGCTTCCAATTTCCCTCCCCCCCTGCCTGACCTCCCTTCCATCATCCCCCCTCTGATCCCCTTCCCCCACTACTCTCCTGGAGGGTGAGATACCCTATTTAGTGTGTATTTCATTCCCTCCCCCAGCCAAATTCAATGGGAATGAGTTTTACCCATTCCCTTTTGCCTTCCTATTCTTCCCCTCCACTGTAATCATTCTCCCTTGCCTCTTCTATATGAGATAGTTTACCCCATTCAGTCTCTCCCCATCTCCTCTCATTATATTCCCCTCTCACCTCTTAATTTCACCTTTTAAGTATCATCGTTTCCTGTTAAATTGGTCCTGTGCCCTCTATCTATGTATACCTGTAAACATATACCCCATATACCCTCATATGTAGACATATATATATATATATATAATTTCTATTCCCTTCAACTACTGAGAAAGGTTTCATAAAGTTACAATTATTCTTTTTCCATGTGAATGTTAATAGTTCAACTTTGATAAGTTCCTTATGACTTCTTTTCCCTGTTTACCTTCTTATGCTTCTCTTGCTTCTTGTATCTGAATGTCAAATTTTCTATTCAACTCTGGTTTTTTCAACAAGAATGCTTGAAAGTCCTCTATTCCTTTGTATGACCATATTTTCCCCTGAAACATGATACTCAGTTTTGCTGGGTAGGTGACTCTTGGTTTTAATCCCAGCTCTTTTGACCTCTGGAATATCATATTCCAAGCCCTTAGATCCCTCAGTGTAGAAGCTGCCAGATCCTGTGTTATCCTGATTGTGTTTCCACAATATTGAAATTGTTTCTTCCTGGCTGCTTGTAATATTCTCTCCTTGATCTGGGAATTCTCCAGTTTTCTTACACCTTACACTCAGGCACATACTCTTTGATCCAGTGACAGGTGGTCTCCTAGCTATTGCACACATAAGTCACTCCATGTCTCTTGGCTCCCAGCATTTTCTCTGTGACCCCTATGCCTAGAATGTTCTCCGTTCTCATTTCCACCTACTAATATCCCTGGCTTTCTTTAAGCCTCAATTAAAATCCCATCTCCAACAGAAAGCCTTTCCTAAACCATCTTAATTCTAGCATTTTTCTCTTTTAGTTCTTTCCCATGTATCCTATACATAGCTTGTTTTTATATATTTGTTTGCTTATTGTCTTCCCCATTAAATTGTAAGCTTCTTGAGAACAGGGACTGTCTTTTACCTCTTTTTGTATCCCCAGCATGTACCACAGTGCTTGCAAATAGTAGATGCTTAATAATTGTTTATTGATTGATTTTTCCATTGGTTTAAAATGATATGTAGACCTAAAAAAAGGGGGCAGCTCAGTGGGGTGGCATAGTGGATAGATATGCTGGACCTGGAATCAGGAAGACTCATTTTCATGAGTTCAAATCCAGGCTCAGATACTTTCTAGCTGTGTGACCCTGGTCAAATCACTTAATCCCGTTTGCCTTAGTTTCCTTATTTGTAAAATGAGCTGGAGGAGATGGCAAATCATTTCAGTATTACTGCCAGGGAATCATGACTGAACAAACAAATCTCAGAGCTTTCAGTCTCTATGTTTCATTGGTATACCTTAAGAATTTTAAACTTACCAGGTCAAAAAGACATTTTTATATTATTTGTGAAAAATTCCACCAGATGAAGGATCTGCTTAATGTTTTTTTCTCCCAGTGGAGCCACACAGTCTGATGTCATCCATGTACTTGAATGGATCAGTAAGATGTTTTGGTTTGACTTCTTTAATTTAAAATTTTATTTAGTTCTATTTAGGAGATACAATAATAGAGTTAAAGCTAGGCAAAATTGTAATGGTCTTAAACTGTCTACTTGAAAAATGTCAGGTTTTATAGAAATTGTTCTTGACATTATGAGCAAATCAATACAGCCATTGTTCCTAGGGACATGTCATTTTATTTCTCTAGTCCCCACTCATCATCCCTGTTACTTTACACCCTTTTTATCTTGTTTCCTTGTTTAGAATGTAAGTATCTTGAGGGTAGGGACTATCTTTGCTTTTTTATTTGTGTCCCTAGAACATAGCACAGTGTTTGGTACAATGATTTATTTTTATTTTGGTCAGTACTGCCCTTAGATTCAGGCAAGGAGGAGGGAGTCAGTGCCAGCTTGTCTGGTCCCTTAGGAGGCCCTATGCTTTGTATTACCTTGCTCATCATACACATACAAAATTATTAAGATAAAATAACAGATGCACCATAAAACAATAATTATAAATATTTTGTATAACCAAGGAAATGTTACTTTATTTATATGAGATATATGGAAGAAAGGAAACAAGTGATAGGTAAGAACCTATTATAAGTCAGGCACTGCTAAGCAATATTAGTATCTGAGGCCAGATCTGAACTCAAGGTTTCCTGACTCCACTCCTAGCACTCTGCTGAGCTTCCCAGGCAAACAGAAGTTAAGTGACTTTCTCAAGGTCACATAGCTAGTAAGTGTCTGAGCCTAGATTTGAACTTGTCTTCCTGATTCCATCTCTAGTCCTCTCTCCATTGAGCCACCTACACTATGTACCTCAACTACTGTGTTTGAAACTTTAGAAATAGTAAATGTAGATTTGGATAAATACTGCTTTGTTTTCTATTCCTTATTCCTTCCAAGGAAAGGGACAGGGTCTGCAAGGAGGCAGATTTCAGCTCAATGTAAGGAACTGTTAAGAGACAACTTGTTGTAGAGCAGCTGGCCCAGTCCAACACATGCTTATTGTTTGATCGTGGACAAGTCACTTAAACTCTTGGTGCCCTCTAATCACTAAAATCACTAAAACTCTCAATGTTCTCAAAACTATTTTGATAATACATCCCTATCAGTAAAAATAAAAATAAAAAATTTGTTTATTTAATAAATAAATTATATGCATGTACTACTATGTAACATGTTGCATTTTGAAACACAAAATAAACATTAATGGTACAAAACTGCTTTTAATCTTATTAAAATATTAATTTTAAAAATATTTATTGAAATTAGTAGCATACTTCATATTCCTAGCACTTAACTGCTTTTGATGTCTTTATTTGCTTTCTAGAATCTATTCTACATTGGCTGCTTAAAAATTCTGAGTGCAGGGGTGGAATTCACTGCAGGTGGCCCAGTGAACAGAGCACCAGCTCTGGAGTCAGGAGGACCTAAATTCAAATGCAGCCTCAGACAAGGAACACTTACTAGCCATGTGACCTTGGGCAAGTCATTTAACTCCAATTGCCCTGCCTTCTCTCTCCAAAAAAGCAAAAAAAAAAAATTCAGAGTGCATTACCCTTTATTTATTCCACACCCTTTTTGTTTCTTAGACAAAATATTTGTTTTCTTGTTGGTGTATATGGATGTTCTTAGTGATACATACTTTGAAATTCTTTGTATAGAATATATACACATGTAATTGGCCTACAGTTGAGGAGGAGTCATGATCCCTTCTATAAAGGAGAGATCAGCCTTGCAGAAAGCTGAGATGATAATTGCCTCACTAGTAATGTACTATTTTAAAGTTTATGAGCTGAGAATTGGGAATTAGTTCTGCCCTACCTCCTCCTTATTTCACAGAAAAGTCATGTCAACTCTCTTGACAAAACAGTGTTGTTCATTATATTTAGAGCACACAAGCTTATGTTCCTCATCTAATCTAACTTGTATTTTTGTTATGTTGGACTTATGATGATATAAACAATAAGAAATTTTTTACATTGCCCTCCTTTTGTGGGTTCTCTCTTGCCTCTGATTTGTTTTTCAATCCCCTATAGTAACCTTTCTGACTGATATTCATTTATTTTTTTCTTCCTTCTGCTTTGCCTCCAAGTATTGCTTTTACCTTTTGACTTTTACTTTAGAACATTTTTGTTTTCTGCTTTCCTTCTTTTTCTTTTGCTGCCTCAGTTGGATAGTATGTCAGTTCAAGTTTTCTACTGCCCACACTAGCTAGATGTTGATATAATCTTTCAGTACTTTTTTGCATATCCTGTTTAGTTCTCTTAAGTCATTTTGGTTATGTTGGTATCTAAAATCTGGCCTTATGGGAATTCCTTGATAGTTGGTAGTTGCAGCTATTATATTGTTGTAAGTTCTGAAATATTTTTATACTTTCTCTTTAAAACTGTGGAATAATATAGTCCGTTATGGTTATAGGAGATGCCAGCTTTTTAAAATTACTCTGCTTTGGTTTGTAATTTGTGTCATTAAACTCAAAAGGCTTTTTCAAAATTCTAGTCTAAATATACCCATTTCCTTTTCAAAATAATTTGAAATGTTGGTACTATTTTTTTGCCTTGCACATTTCATTATTAGGATCAATTTGTGAAGTTTGCATTAAGTAAAAACTTTCAAAGATCTTAGGTCCTTCCATTTTTTTCTTCTTCAGATTTTAGTAACTACTTAATTCCATTTCTCACCTTGGCTATCCTAATCTAGGCTTAGTGATAGTTATTTTTCCATCATTGTTCTGAATTGGTTTGCAACCAAAATCAATGTTGTATAACATGAAGTTGGAAGCGCTGTTGACAAAAAAACTATATGAAGGCTTTGGCTATCACTTTAAGATGTGTTTCCAGTTTTATTGTGATTTAGTGCTTGCACATAATGAACGTATTCATGTCTTCAATCCATTTCACACCTACTCATAGTTTCCCAATTTAATAGTAAGCATCTCCTGTACCAAAGCGTTTCCAACAGGGGAGTGTGGGTATTTCTGATTTGATCTGCTATATTTTACCTTCTTTTGTTCCCAGAATATAAAGGAGTATAACTTGATATGCTATACTGTGTCAAGCTGATCATCTTGATGCTTTAGAACATGCAACCCTATAATGCCTGATCTATTTCTTTGCTTCTTAGAAGCAGCTGAAGGACACTGACTAGGTTACGAACCCAATCAGGGGAATGGCCAGAGCCCAATTCACCAGAATATTAAGGTTCCTGCCAGGCTTTCGTAGCTACTACCATAGTGGCCTCACAGTGCATGATGTGCCTGGTAACTCTGCTATTCTCCTACTTTGACATTCCCCTCTTACCTCCCATGCATGGCATAGCCGATGCCTTGTGAGGGAGCTATTGTTATTATTTGGAAAACATTTCCATGCATATTACTATATTTTGTCTGTCAAGACTGGTGAATTTTCATTGTTAAAGGAAACTCCTCCAGAGAAAATTCTCTCCACCAGTGCAAATCTACTCCTCTTCAGCAATGTACACTCTTGGAAAATTGCCTAGCCACTGAGATGTTAAGTGACTTGTCCAGGGTCAGTCAGCCTGTCTTTTATTAAGCACCTGCTGTATTCCAGGCATTGTGCTGGGTACTTAGTATACAAAGGAAGGCAAAAGACAATCTCTCTTCTCAAGGAACTCCGAATCTAATGAGGGAGACTACCAGCAAACAAATATGTACAAATAAGTTAGGTATAGGATAAATAGGAAATAATTAACAGAGAAAAGACACCGAAATTAGGAAGGATTGGGAAAGACTTTCTGTAGAAAGTGAGGTTTTAGTTAGGACTTAAAAGAAGCCAGCGGGCATATAGAGGAGGGAGAGCATTCCAGCCATGAGAGACAACCAGAGAAAATGCCAGGAGCAAAGATGGAGTGTCATCTTTGTGAAACAGCCAGTGTCACTGGATCAAAGAGTATGTAAAGGGAAGTAAGATGTAAGAAAACTGGAAAGATGGGGGAAGGGAGAGAGCCCTTTGGTTATGAAGGGCTTTGAACACCAAACAAAGAATTTTGTATTTATGATCCAGAAGATGATAAGGAACCACTGGAGTTTATTGAGTATAGGGGTGACATGCTTAGTCCAGTGTTTTAAGAAAATCATTTTGGCAGCTGAATTGAGGATAGATTTGAGCAGGTAGATTTGTGGCAGGAATTCCAATTACTAGGCTATTGCAGTTGTCCAGGTGTTAGCTGGCAAGGGCCTGCATCTGTGTGGTGGCCATAGTAACAGAAAAAAGAAGAGGGCATATTCAAGAGATGTCCCAAAGGCAAAGTCAACAGAATTTGGCCATAGATTGACTGGGGACAGAGGGGGTGGAAGGTGAGAGTTGTGAGGATTGGAGAATGATACCTAGGTTGGGAGCCTGGGGAACTGAAAGGATGATGGTACCTTCTACTATAATAGAGCCATTATTTGTCAGAAGCAGGCCTTTAAGCCTGGTCTTCATCAAGGGGAGTTATTTGCTATGCCATTAAATCCTAGGACTGGCATCACATAAAGAAATCTAGGTCTATTATAAAGATTATAGGTCAAAATTCTATTTTCTGTTTCTTCTTTATCCTCCATAAGGCCTAACATAGCACTAACAAACCATAGACAATAAATACTTGTTAGCTTGGTAGTGATAGTTTCCAGGGATTATTGTCTATGTTTATTAACAAGTTTGAGGAAAAATCTGGAAGAAAATCAAACTCTTTATCTGCTATTTTAACATAGATACAATATGGAATACATTTATCTTTGTCTTGTATGTATTTATATAGGTATTCTTAATGATACATACTAGGCCTAAAACATATTCACATTTTGAGTTCTACCATTTTGGTCCCTAATTTACTGGGCTACTTTATGCTACTCTTTTAAACCGTTTTTTCTTCTCCAAAATTTTACTACTTTACACCCACTTTTCACTTGGCCATGTAAGTACTGAAAATACAGTAACTTCAGAAACAACCCCTAAAAAAAATAACTACCTTAAAAGTTTATCTCCATATTTCTTTATTTTTGTCAATGTTGTAGTCCTTTCCAACATGGTAGTCTTTAACTGTTTAGGCTAAATGGAAATATCATTCATCATTGGCTTACCTGGTGATGATTTTGCCAGAACTTAACTAGTCTGATTCCTCCAGGCCCTTGCTTTTAAATTTTTACAGATTGACAGGATCTCCTCCACTGGCAGAGCATCTGAGATTGACCCCATTGCAGCAGTAGTATAGCTGAGAAAAGGAGCCAAAATATTTGGGTTCCAGATTACACAATTTCAGTGACTTGCACTAGGTAAGGTTTTTATATCCCTTCCTAAATTCATCACAGTTCTTCCTTATTAATCAGAGATCTTGTGAGAGTAATTTAATCATTCCTAAAACTTTGTATCCATTTGGAAGACCAGAGAATTCAGAGATCTGCAAATGCCTATCATTGCCTAGGGAAGACAATATTAATAGTTGCTTCATGGCCTGCCAAAAATAAATTTTAAGTGGAATTTGGGCCACCTGGTACCCCACTTTTTCCTGCATTCAATGGACCACATGTCAGCTCTTCTAAAGTGGTAAAGAAAGGAAATTTCTGGTTTGTAAAAAGAAATTGAAAATGATTCATCTGTGGCATTTGCGGGTCAGACCAGATGTATACCGAAGCGTTGGGTTTTACCCCACTAAAGAAAGTGTAAGAGTGGGCTGGGATGAAGAGAAGGGATTATGGGTGGGCTCATTCAGTAGCTCGAGCTACCACATCAGACCACTTTGGTCGCTACCTTTCAGTTCCATGGACGGGAGAATCTGCTCCCCCTAGCCGTTTCCCGTCCCTCCCTCCAGAGTTGTTTTTGCCCTGGTGGTGTCAGACACTCCTCGACCAGCCAGCCCCTCTTTGCACCAGGGGGCGGGGCGCCCCAGCAGCCACCCCTGCATTGGAGAATGGGACTGTCAGCGCCCGGAGACAGAGGCGGGGGCTGCTCTTGTTTGTTCCAGGCCGCTGGATGCCAGGCCCCGCCCCCACGCCTGGCGCTGGTGAATCCTCTGCGCTGACTCAGGCGGCCGATGCCCAGTGATCTCTCGGCTCGGTGGCGGTGCGAGCCCCGCAGCAGGAGCAGCAGGAGCGGCGGCCGCGCTGCCTGCCGCACGCCCTCCCCGCTGCTGCTATTTGCAGGTTGGGCTCGCGGGAGCCTCTTCGACAAGACAGTAGTCGAGGAGCGAAGATGCGCCTGGCGACGGCAGCTAACGCGGCGTACACCGCCACCCTGGCGGTCACGGAGTTGCTGGGCTGCAAGCAGTGCAGCGGCGGCGGCGGCGGAGGAGCCGGCGAGGTACCTGGCTGAGACGGGCGGACCGGGCTAGCGGGCGGTGCGGACGCGAGGGGCTGGGATGGAGTTCCGCGAGAAGGGGGTGTTTGTGCGGAGCTGAGTTTTTTGCTGGGAGTCACGTCCATAGCCCCTTAGCCCTGATTCAGTTAAAACCCACACCGCTGCCTTAATGTATCTTAACCCAGGAGCTCCTAAACCGCCCGGAGAAGGAATGGGCTGGCAGACCAGCGAGCCCCCTGGGCGGCCCGGCCCCGGCCCTGCCCGCGCCCCTCCTCTGGGCCAGCGGCACAGCTGGCTTTCTTCTCGGACCTAGCCCACACTGGTCCAGTAAAGAGCTGTTTACCCAAGGTGTGATCATATATTTATGCCCTCCTCTAGCAAAAATTAACTGAGGCTGGAATTGCTATAGTGTGGTTACTCAAAGCAAGCCTCCTTAAATTTTCTTCGAGGCTGTCGAACAAGCCCCCACAAGTCAGAAGATGTAAAACCCTTGATCTTAGTAAAACACTATATGGGGTTGGTTTGGTTTTGCCTCATCCTTTAGTATTTTTGCTATTCCATTGCCTTTGTCCTTCTATTTATGGTAGGTTTTTCCTATTAATGTTTTTGAATTACTTGCTTGGATAATATACTATCAGTTTGGCAATCACTTATCTAAACTCTCCTGTGGCCGAGGTGGTGTTTAGAATAGGCTGGCAAATTCAGAAATTCTGTTTCGGTCAAAAGTGATTACAAATGAAACTAGGGTGGGTGTATTGGTTAATACTGTTTGGAAGTAACCACATAACCTGAGGTATATCACCATTGACAGACGTGAAAAGGAGAGAGAGAGAGAGATTGATTCAAGGGGGGGGGGGACTGCAGTTATAAATTTGATTTGAAATCAGAATGCTTTTATGTAAAGTTCTCAATATTTGCCCTACTTAATCCAAGAAAACCGTTTGAATCAATCTTTTCTTTGCAACTTCGTCAGATAAAGGGACATAATTTGAAGGTAAATACCTATATTTATAAGATTATGGATCCATTGAAGTATTTGCTTAAAAGGAGAATATTAAACATTGTAAGTGTTAGAAACTTTGTTTTCTCTGAGGATTATAAGAGAGTACTGAATACTTTCAGACCATCTTTATAGGTACATGACCAAACATGCCTTTTGTTGGACAGTAGAACAACTTTAAAACATTTTTTCAGATGCTCAAGTTTTAGAAGTTTCCCCAAAAATCAGATTGGAAAAGTATTGCATTAATATTTATAACTTCTGATTAAAGGTGTCCTAATATAGTTTTCATTTGAAAAGAAATAGGTGAGTTCCCATAGAGCCCACTTAGATCTTGGTTTTCATTTTAGTGGTGTTTGTGTATGAAATACTGAATAATCTACCCAACTAAAAGTTTTCTAAATTTAGCCTAATAAACTAGAAGCCAAAAGAATACATTTTGAATTCTAACTTGATTAGCTTGCCTATGGAATTATTTTAAGAAAACGGGCTCTTTCCCAGGTGGACCTCATTGTGAGGGGAGCTCAGTGTTATGGGAACTTGGGTTTATATTTTAAAATTCTGTTCATAATTTTAAAAAGAGATGTGTCCATAGTTAGCTAGTGCAGCCGCCTCATTTTACAGCTATGGAACCAAGGTGGGGAGAAATTAAGTGACTTCTTATGCATCAGCTAGGATTCAAACCCAGGTCCTCGACAAATTAGGGGGTAGTGATTTTTGGTTTATATAAAACTTTCCTGATTTATAAAAGGATTAACAATTAAATTCTTTTAAGCTTCTTTAATGTATTTGGAATATGAATTGATTTTGATAGAACATTTATTAAGATCTTACTATGTGCCAAGAACAATACTAAGCATTTATACTGTATTTCAGGAACATACTTGTTTATAAAATGACACACATTCCTAGCCATGATTCCTATCCATGAATTTTTCATGCCTCCATGGTTGTCAGTGAGAACTAATTCATATTCCCTTATATGCTCTTAGAACTAGAAGGCATCCAGGTGAAATGACTGGTCCAGGATCACATAGCTGGTTAGTGGCAGAGCCTGTATTGGAGGCCAGATCTCCAGACCCCTAATCTTCTAAATTATACCATGCTACACTGTTTTGAAGTCAGTGAGGTTTTCCTGAATGGAACCTTAATAAAAAGAGAGTGAAGTATTAGGAAACAGTTAAGCATAGTTTCATTATTTCTAGATAATTTGCTAGTAGTGTGAATGAATCGATTCTAAAGGGAACATTAACACATTTTACTATGGAAGAAGTTTTTCTTTTAAATCTGTACTAATTCTATTGATTGTATTTTAAATTCTTTTCAGATGGTAATGCTGAGAAACCCTGCATGAATTGTTATTATGATTCCACTGGGGCCAAAACATTTTGGCAAGTCATTGGTAAAAAATCAAAATTGTTAAGTTTGTTGTATTAAAAAAAAACACATTTATCAACTACTTCTGGCATGATGTAAATGGTCTTAATAATTATGCCTCCTGGTATTTATTATAACAGGGTCCATTTTTAATTTTAAAATATCTGTGCAACTACATAGATAAATCTTTAACAAACTCAAAAATATCTGATTAGAACAGAACTTTGAGGAATCAGACAGTGATTTTTAGTATGACAGGGCAGTTTGTACACTTGTATTGTCATCATTTATTAAGTATTTACATTCTTGAAAGTTAGATTGTCTGCCAGGTTGTGGGGGGGGCTGCCTCTGCATGTGGAGAGGGAATATACATAATGATGAAAGCATAGTTCTTTGAAGAATTGATGATCTAATTCTGAAAATTAGTATCTTAGTGTTTAATTGTATTTGGCTGTGTTGTTGCTTTTTTCCAAGATAATGCTACCTGTGGATATTATTAATTCAGTATAGAAAGAAAGGATTGTTAATCCTTCCCCAGTTCCCTCTTTTTATGCACTTTTGAATTGCAATAACTTATGTAATTTACATTCCCATTACCTACTATTGCTCTTTTAAAGTCCTGTCCCTTTAGGCACATGATGCATTTTAGAGTTGTTTGCTTAATAGTTAAAAGATCCAAGACTTCATCAGTACTTTGTCTCCAGAGGGGCTGCTCATCCTTTTCTGAGTCTTGGTGTTCTCTTCATGTGACCAAAATAATTTATCATTTGTGGAACCAGCCCTCTGGTGATGGGACATCTATGTGAACTTAGCTGAGGGAAGCCCTCAGCCTCCAGATCTGCAACTTAGCACCAGGCCTGCACATGAAACTTTTCTGGCTTAGTGTAAGACCAGCCACAGCTTGTGCTCTGCTAGCAGAGCCTTTTCCTGTCCTTCACACAGCTTTGAGGCATTGGTAGGACCATAGGGGTGGCGTTTGATCAATTCCTCATGGAGACCACCTTTATCAGATTAAAGGGAGAAGTAGTCAATGTAAGTGAATAAACAATCAAAGCTCATCTTTAGTCACCTGTACTTGTTCTGTTGTAACTGTTGTAACTGGTTTTGATGTATTTCTCTTTGCCTTCTTAAATGGTATAATGAACATAATTTAACATTTTTATGACTCCCAAGTTACTATTACTCTTGTAAAGAAATTACTGGTAATACTGTGTGACTCTCAGAAACCTTTCTGGTATGGAGAACTGTTTTTAGTTACTGTGTCTGCTTTTTATAGTTTTTCTATCTCTTTGCTTCCTGTTTTACCCTCCATCTCTGCTGTTCATGTGCCAGTCTATAGCAGCACCTTCCCTTCCCTTTGCTTTGCTTTAGTTTCCCTAGCTGTAAAAGAGGGAATAATAATAATCACACTAACTACTTTCAAGTTATGGGGGAAATGATTTTGCAAAGCTTGAAATAGTATCTGTTGATACGAGGTGGTAAGTGAAGTTATTAGACTTGTGTTACATCTAGTATGGTTGATTGTTCAAAATTTTTCTTTTCTCTTTCCTCTCAAATTTTGAGCTGAACTCTTTAAGTAATGAAGTTGTGGGCTAAGTGACATTATTCTGTAGTTCTACTTAGTATATAGTACAGGTTTTTTCAATAGTGGGGGATTTTGGCTGCAGTTCTCATGTCTGTTTATGCAGCATTTCCAAAAGCTTCTAACAATGCTATTTTTCCTCCAGCTTCTGTTAAATTGCTGCCAACCTAAGTAAGAAATAAGAAATAGCTTAGTTATCTTCAATTATACTCCCTTTTACTTTGGGTTGCATGTGAAACTTTCTAAAGTTTCACATAATAGAAAAATGACTTGATCCTTAACTTATGATAATTGCTTTTAACATCAGTTTTCTTTATTTTTTTCACACTGCATGTGTTTCACAATTACATATCTTATTTGAAGAGTTGGGTTTTCTATACTATCAAAATAATTAAAATCTGTTGGCATTCTTCAGGATCAGATAAATACTATGGTTTGTCTATTATGGGATAAGTGCAACCAGTGCTTCCCATCTAGCTAGTATTAAGGCAAAGTAATTTCGTGAGAAAGTCATTCAATAGGGAGTCAGAAGAAAAAGATTCTGGACCAGGTATGCCAATAACTAGACCTGTTACCTCAGGTTCATTTTTCTAGGGCCTCCAGTTCCCCAATTATGAAATAGTTGGTAAGCTAATAACTTCATTTTTAAAAAATAAAGTGGAAACCTATAGCAGATTTTTACCAATCTGTAAAATCTTTACAATCAAATACCCTTCCTTAAAACTTGTAATTGTCAGCATCTAGATTGTGATTTAAGGTTTAAAAAGCACTTATCTCATTTAAACACAACACTCTTAAGAAGGCAGTAGATATAGATAGCTACATGTTATAAACTTTAAAATTGACTATACAGAACAGCTTTAAAAATAACATGTTGAATTTATTATTTGTTTCATTTTTTTTTTCAGTAATGTCTGACTTTTCAGGGCTCCTTTTGGGGGTTTTTGGCAAAGATACTGCAGTGGTTTACCATTTCCTTCTCCAGTTCATTTTACAGATGAAGAAATTGAGGCAAATAGGGTTAAGTGACTTGCCCAGAGTCATATAGCTAGTAAATTGTATGAGGCCAGGTTTGAACTCAGGAAGAGATGAATCTTCCTGACTCCAGGCCAGCACTCTATCCACTGCACCCTCTAACTACCCCTGGATTTATTATATACTTCTAAAAAAACCAAACAATGTAATAGAAATCTTTAGTTTCATATATAGTTCTTTTTATGTTCTTTGCATATGAAAATACTCATGTTTGGTGTTAAGAATAACAAAATTTGTGTCTATATATTTATATTTTGTAAAATAAAAATATAAATGTTTATATATACACATAGATAGAAATACATATATACTGATGTGACAGAGAAAGAATTAATTACAGCCTTACTTACTGGGAGCAGTTTGAAAAGGCTTTAAACCCAGCCCTTGGATGGAAAGACATAGCAACCAGGCAGTCGGGAAGGAGTGAATGCATATTGTGTTTGTGTATATGCTGTAGCTTTAAATCTGTTTACTAACATTCTCTAACCAGCAAGTGATGGGAGATGTTCTTTTTTAGGGGCCTAAATCAATTATAAGTCTTTCATTGTAATTTTTTATCTTGTTGATCAATAGGGTTCTTTTGGTGACAGTCTATTTTATTATGTTAAATGAAATAGAAGGTTAATTTTTAAAGCTGGGAACATAATATAGTGGATATTACTTGGTTTTCTTCTTACAAATTGAATCAAATACGGCGTACAGAGAAGAATAGAAAGAAAGCAGAACTTGATATTCTGCCTGGAAAGAAGAAAGATCAAGTTTTGCCTAGAGGTACAATGTCAGGTATTTTAAAATTGGGTTCTTTGTTCTGTATCCTAAAAGAGTTCACCAAGAATGCATTGTATCATTTGTGGAGTGTCTGAAACTATTTCTTTAGTTTCTTTTAGTAACAAGGAAAAATCCACTTTTTTTTAGTTTCAAATATTTGTCATTTGGGATTATTAGTACCTAAGTTTGCATTTACTTTTAAGGTATGTAATAAGACATATTTTAAGCTTACCCAAAGTTTAGAAGCCCTAACAGGTGTTATTCCAGATAAACAATTGTCATACTCCCATTGGTCTAGCAAAGAACAGGGTATTGAGAAGATGATGGAGGGGGAAAAATCCCTTTCTTTTCCCCTTTTTTCTTCTTTCTTTCCTTCTTGCTTTTGTACTACTAAATAACTACTTAAACAATGCTTTTAAGTTTAGTAGGAAGCTAACCTTAATCTGGTTTGATATTGGGGAGGGAAGTGAAACCAGGAAGCTGGAGAAGCCAATCTTGTGACCCTAGGCTTGCCCTGAGCAGAATTTGAAGTAGGTAGACCTGGTCTTGATTGGTCCCTATTTTTCCTAGCTTTTCTCAGATCCCTCTTCTGCCAGCTTGTTGCCTTCCTGTTGCTTTCCAGGGGGAAAAATGTGATGCTTCCTACTAAGGCAGTTAGGGGAGCACTACGTAGGTAGACCGTGGGAGTTGGAGTCTGTAAGATCTGAGCTTCAATGTTGCCTCAAACACTAGTCTGGACAAGTCACTTTACCTCTTTGTGCCTTGGTCTCCTCATTTTTAAAATGTAGATGAGAATAGAACCTGTCTCACAAGGGTTGTGAGGATCAAATGCGTTAACATATGTAAAATACTTTTCCAACCTTAAAGTGTTATATTTAAATGCTAGTTGTTATTAGTTATTATTACGGTAAAGTAATATGTTACTGCCCAATCACCTCCTGGCAATATCTGAATTTAACTCAAAGGAATGCCAGATG
>NW_027187391.1:43758485-43771334 GCF_028583685.1 Petaurus breviceps papuanus
CTCAGAAAATAGGATTGTGGCTTGATAACACTTGGCTACCAACATTTGACAGGAAGGATAAAAATAGAAGACCTGAGAATCTCATGGAATTCTTGGTGGAGATAACCATTGGAAAAAGCTAAATTACTGATTCTCAGCCTTTTTGGAATGCAGCACTCTATTGTTATTTTTGTGAAATCCCCACATCTTGCCTTCCTAAGAGTGATCTCTGACATATGTTTCCTTTGACAATTAAGGTAAATTAATTCTAACTTCTCAAGGGGAGGAGATAAGTAAATTTCAGAACAACATTTGAAATAATGTGTGATTAAAGTGGCCAGGGACATAACAAAAGAGAGAGTTGGGAATTATTCCTTGTTAAATATTTAAGTTAACTTTTGGTCTGTGAATATGTAATATGTGCATTTTTTTAAATCATGAGTAAGAAGAAAAGGGATATTCTCTTTAAAGCAGCTTGCCCTGAAAAAAAGCCTAGGCTTCAGTGAATAACCAAGATAGACATACCATCTAGTCTACATTCTTCATTTTATTGGTAAGGAAACTGAGGCCATGGGAGGTTAAATGCCCAATGGAATTGTAAAGAGAGTTCTCTGACTCCATATCAGCATCCTGTCTTGTTACACCAAGACTAATACTCTAGATCCTTAACTGAGGGAACCAGAGGAAGACATTTACTGTTAGGTATAGCAGTTTCCCTGGGAAAAAATATGGGCCCACCAATTTGTGAAAGAAAAATTCTTTAGGGTTAGCATTTACAAAATTGTGAGCCTTGTGCTGGTTTGGAAGAAAAAGGTGGGACATACCTGGGCAGAGAAAGACAGAAAGAAAATAAATAAAATAAATGACATAATTCTTGACTTCAGAAGAGTTCTAAATTTTATGAAGTAAAGTTCACATACATACAACAGGATTAGAGGATAGTTTGGGAGCCAGAAAGCACCTTGGAGGTTATCAAGCCCAACCCCTTCATTGTACAGTTAAAGACACTGAGGCCTGAGAAGGTTAAATCATTTGCCTATCACTGAAATGGGGTAGTAAGGGGCAGAGCCGGGATTTGAAGCCAGGTCATTGCTCTTTTCTTTGGTGCCATGCTGCTTCCCTACTCACACAGGACTGCTGTAAAGGCTGAGTGAGAAAAGTGGAACTGGAGTTATTTGCTCTATGTGTTGCTCTTCCTCGCTTTGCATTTCATTTGTGGAGATTATCGCATTCTTGTCAGAATGATGTTTTGAGTATATGGAATATTTTTTCTCTGACAGTTTGTGGGAAATGATAAAATTGTGATTCAAAATGGTAACTAGGTTTGAACTACAGATGATATTTAGGGCATCTACCACAAGGGTCAACGTTAGGACATACTAGTTTCTTAGGCTATCACTGGCAGAGAAATCAGTTCTCCCTTTCTTAATTTAGATTTGAAGTTATATTTTCATTTATTTTGTAGACATATTTAGCACATGTGAACTCTATGTGTGAATGCATTGACCTGCCCTAAAAAAAAAAATGGTCCTCATTTTTTTTTCCTTTGTGCCCTATTTTAAAAATCTTTAGTAGTAAGAAGCTTTCACTAATTTGGACCAGTTTTTTGGGGTTGTAGCCAAGTTTTTCTCTTTCTTTTTTAAAAGGAAGACATCTGGTTTGAATCACAAAGAACATTTGAAAGCACAGGGGAGAGGGTGGAGAATTATATTTTATGTAATTTTGTAAGTAAGGGTTAATGTTTAGCCTTGCAGTCTCTAAAATTTTTAATTTTGTCTTGAAAGAAATAAGACTGGGATGGTTAGACAGAGATCTCAAAAATTCAATATTGGGGTCTTAACACATTACATGGAAAAGGGGGCTCCCATTCATGTCTTGGCAGCTTTTGTCAACTCCAATACACTGCAGTCATTTAGGGTGCAGGCTGGTACATGGATTCTCTATCATTTTACATGTTAAAAGGCAAACACATTAATTTTTCAACTATTAATATGTAATGGAAGCATTGCCTCCTGACACAGGAAAGAATAAGGAGAACAATGTCAACTGAAAAACTGCAAGTGAAAGTTTCTCTAAATTTGTTTTCTTGGAACCTGTAGAAAACATCTGTTGCTCTTTTTATTTGTTTTATTAAATAACCAGGTTGTGTTCGTTTGTCTTTTTTTAAGATTTCCCCTAAAGTATTGTTACAGGTGTCATCTGTCAGTTCCCTTAAAAACCTTCTGGTTTTTAATATATCTAAGTTAAGGTTACAGCTTTATTATTTTCAGAAAAGATGTCTAAGGATTCACATGTTGATTTTGAATGTGCAAACACATGGGTCTTATTTTGTATCACTGACGATCCACACGGTTGACTGCTGTGTGCTGAACGTTTTGTTCTAGACTCTGTGCCAACTAAGTACCTTATGCAAAACTACGGTTTTAGTAAAACAGGTTTTCTTGTTTTTAGTCAGAATGGCACTGTGATCTGTGGTTAGCTTTGAGATGCAAACAGAAAAATGAAGAGTGTGGATCTAGGCATGAATACCAGCTCACTGCCCAAACAAGTCTGTCTCTGTCTGACTGGGTGGCTGTTTTTTCCATTCCCAGAGCTCTAGTTCATGTTGTTTACTGCTCAAGATTTGAGATGGTGTAATTTTCTTTTCTAGGAACTTGGAATTAGAATTCCTCGACCACTAGGACACGGACCAAGCAGATTCATCCCAGAGAAGGAGGTATGTTATTTGTAAAGGTACATAGTGAACTGTATGCTTTTAAGGAAAGATTTTCAGGACCTACTTTTAGGCATCAGAGCAGGTGTTGGTCAACAAAATGTGTTATGCAGAACTCACCACAGTTCATCATTATATTTTGGCAGTAAATCCATAGAACTATAAGGCTGAGATTTATACTACTTTGTGACACTGTTTAGCATTCACATAGAGAAAGCCAAGACTTGTTTTTCGGTGATGTTACTCCACCCCTTCATATTCAGACAATGGCCAACTTTACCCATGCTTTTAGTTACTTAGCAGTGATGAGTTGTACAATAATAATCTCTGCTATCCCTGTACCAGATCATCAGTACTCAAAAACAGTTGTACCTAATTTTCTCTAAAAACATTTAATGGGTGGGGTTTTTTTACATTGCTGTCACTTCTCAGTGACACCCCTCTTTCTTCTTCCCCAGCCTTATCTGAGAGTGTCTTATAGCCCCTGTCTATAGTCTGCCACCTTTCTTATGTGAGATGTGTGAGGTGATGCTGTACTATGAGACTGTTGAAGTCACAATTGGTCACTTGTGCTTAACTTCTCACAAGAGTAATTTGTGACACTCAAATGAAATAAATGTTCATAAAGTAATTTGTAAAACTTGAGATGCTTTTACAAATGTCAGTTACCATCAGGATGGTTTATCCAGTGACTTTGGTATGGTGGTATAGCGGAAAGAACATTGGAGTGGAAGCCAAGGAGCTGGGATTCATCACATACCGACTGTGTGGGCAATGTGTCGCCATGTATTGGGCATGTCCCTTTACTTCTCTGGGCCTCAGTTTTCTCATCTGTAAAATGAAAAAGTTCATTGCTAAGATCCCTTCCAGCTGTTAACAGTCATTAGTTTTACTTTCATTGGAAGGCAGGAGGAGTTGTATGTTATGAGAGGCTTCAGGAATGTATCTCTGAGGTCTCGTTTCCAACATGTTTCCTACATTTAATTGTGCAAATTACCACCAAATTTGTAAACCATCTTATATAGATGACCTTTAATTTTTTTTCCTTTTAGTATTAACAAATAATTTTATGGTTAGATTGAGCTTAGATGATTTCTAGAGCTACAGTGTTGTACTTAATTGCTTCTTAGTAATTGGAGTTTAGATAAAAAAGTATAACTTTTAAAATGTGTATTAACAATTTGCAAAACTGATTTTTTTTCCCCCTCTCAAATTTGTACAGATACTTCAAGTGGGTAATGAAGATGCCCAGATGCACACTTTGTTTGCAGATTCTTTTGCTGCTTTGGGTCGTTTGGATAATATTACCTTAGTGATGGTTTTTCATCCACAGTATCTAGAAAGTTTCTTAAAAACCCAACACTATCTCCTACAGATGGACGGGCCACTCCCTCTTCATTACCGACACTACATTGGAATAATGGTGTGTAAAGACTCAATTTGAATTAATTTCTGCCATCTCCTTTATAGGGACTGTTAATGCCTTAAAAAGTGACATACTTTTATATTCTAATTCTTAACTGGATTTCTATTGGAGATAATATCTACATTTTTATCTCTTATAACCCCTAAATAAAAGGTGATGGTGTATAGTCCTTTCTTTCACTGAAAAATATAAGTATTTTGCATGAAATTAAGAGAATAAAATGTGATGCAGCCATTCTTTAAAATTCCATAATTATTTTGTGCATCAGAAATTCTTCTTACATTGAAATTGCCATAATATTAGACCTTGATGCTCTGAAGATGTTAACTTTCATATGTGTGTGTGTATATGTGTGTGTATTTGTGATCCCATAAATATTTTTAACTTAGTACTTCCCTTGAAATCCCTTTTGATTCTAAGAAGGGAAAATGAGTTTCCAAGAGATTCAATATAGGTGGTTTTTCCAATGTTCAAATGTTGTTGGCCTTAAGTGGGTTTTTTTTTTGTAATGTTAGAGTTATTTCCACTAGTTATGTTATACAGAAAATTTTTTTTTTTTAATTCTTAATTGTAAGAGTAACTATTTGCTGTTTTTTTATAGGCTACAAGTGTATTTTTGTAATGTTTTACATGAGTCTAATTTTTCTGGTAATTGAGATTAGTGGGCTTCCTTCTTTCTCTTAAGGCTGCAGCAAGACACCAATGCTCCTACCTAGTGAACCTCCATGTGAATGATTTTCTTCATGTTGGAGGAGACCCCAAATGGCTCAATGGTCTAGAGAATGCACCTCAAAAACTACAGAATTTGGGAGAACTAAACAAAGTGTTAGCCCACAGGCCTTGGCTTATTACCAAAGAACATATTGAGGTAAGTCATTGAGCATATACCATCCCAATTTTAGCATTCTTAATGAATAAGCACTGAGTGTGAATTGTAATATTCTCTATAGATTAGGTAAAGAGAGATACTGTAAAGAACAGAATACATTGTGTTGATGAGTGGGTTTTTTTTGTCCTGTGAAACACTTTAAGGTATATGACTTCAGAGTTGAAAAAAATTAAAGCCACAAAAAGGATAAAATAGGAATCTATTCTGCAATATAGTTTGCAGTGTTGCTGAATTAAAGAGGAATATGAGAATAGGTAAAGGACACACACACACACATGAATATCTCCATGTCCAGGCTCTTGCCATTTCCATTTTGGAAATGCCTCAAAAGAAATAACTGATTTGATGTTATTGACAAGGTCTAAATAACATATAGGCACATCTCATTCAGTAGTTTCTACTGTAAAAGTTTCCCATAATCATTTTCAGAGCTCTTGAGTATGAAATATGGGCAAACCACTTATAATTTAGCATTCTGAAATACTGTAAATCCTGTAAGACATTTTGACATGCTGATGGCTAAGTTGCAACCTTTTCCAGTATCCAGCAGCATTCCTTAAATTCAGAGTAGCATAACACCTACCAAGTTATGTTAGGCTATATTTCTAAAGACAATATCAACAAATGCTGAAATCTTAGCTTGTTGTCATCCTACAACTATCTTTTTAACTATAGATTTTAAGCAGTATCTAGCCCTGCTTTTGATGTGTTGGGTGTTGCTGTGAACGACTTATTTTCATCAGTATAACAACCTATTCCATCTTAATTCTTTAGCAACTTTTGAAGGCTGAAGAGCATAGTTGGTCCCTTGCTGAATTGGTACATGCAGTAGTTCTACTCACACACTATCATTCTCTTGCCTCTTTCACATTTGGCTGTGGAATCAGTCCAGAAATTCATTGTGATGGTGGCCACACCTTTCGACCTCCTTCTGTCAGCAACTACTGCATCTGTGATATTACAAATGGCAATCACAGTATGGAGGAGATGCATGTTGCGGGAAGTGTTTCAGTAAGTATGAGTTATGTGTTATGGAGTCATAATAAATTATAATCTCACAGTAATAGCCATTTTGTTTCTTTAGTTTGTTCCTTTTGTTCATTATATTTTTCTTTTTGGACTATAGGAAACTATTTTATAAATTTGATTTTGGCATCTCAGATGTAAGAAATCCTCACAATAATAACAAAAAGAAAAGCTAGGCACTAATACTCTTTTTTTCATTCAACTTAATGACTAGTTATACAGTAGGCACTTTAAAATGTCTATTGAGTATTTCTAATGTGTAGAACACTATTAGGTATGGAGAACAGTAATAGTCATTGTCCTTCAGGAAGTGACACTCTAGAAACACAGGAGTCAACTACCTCATATGATGTGTGTCAGAGGACATGGCTTCAAATTCTGGCTCTGCTGCTTAGTACCTTTGTGACCTTCAGTAGGTCTCTTTACCTCTCTGGGCCTCGGTTTCCTTATCTAGAGGGTTAGACTAGATCCTTTGAATAACTGTTCCAAGACTATGTTGATGAGACCCAGAGTCATGGGTATAGATTCGAGCCTCTGTTGGGCCTTAACACCAGCCCACTATTTTGCTGATTTGTTCTGGTTAAAAGGGAGGCCAAGTAAGTATGTGTGAATGAACTAAAACACTAGGAATAAATTTCTTTGTCACTGACAGTGATATGGTATATGACGCCCCAAAAAATTACTTAAGCCTGCCATCACCCTTGTGTAAAATGGGAGCATAATGGGCAATGGTTAATGAACCAAGTAAGCTTCCTCCAATACATAATAGTTGTTCAGCATTCTTGGAGTGTGAAGCAGGCCACCATTTGATAAAATATGTTTTCAGTGTACTAGATAAGCAGTTTGGATAGCAATTCATACCAAATAGCTCCTGAAGATTAACTAGTTGTTAATAAAAAAAAAAATGATTAAGAATAGGAATTTTTTCCTAATAATACTGTGCCCCTAAAATTCTAAGAAATAATGCTTTCAGGTTTTCATACTGCCATTTTGTTTCATTATTCCAATTAGCATGTTTGTTTAAGCAGATGAGAACTTAAATATTATCATGGTAGAAGTATACAACTGAAACAGGCTTTTTCTATACCCACTGTTTTATTTTTTTTAAATATTACTTATTTCAGCTATACTTAACCATGGCCTCTCTCGTCTTTAAGCAAAGTAGGGAAACATCATTAATATCGTTAAAGACAGCATGGGCCATATAGCCCCAGCAAACAGTGATGTTTGTTCCTGAGCCAATATGAATTCCTGACCATCCTAATTTTTCATACATCCATGTCAGTTCTATGGTGATGTGCTCAGTAGCAGTTCTTTGAACCTCATCAGAGAGTTGCTTTCCTTGGTGATATTATTATAGTAAATATAACATTATTTTGGCACCAACTATTAGGATCGTATCAAAGTGTATCTCATAAAACATTTTTGCAGACTATAGGTGTCCTATAATGTTGGTATGTGATATGTGACATTTCTGTCTTAAGGAGCTGCTAAAGAAGGGAGTCAGTTGAGCATGTCTTAACCTTGACTTACAGTTAGCTTTAAGGTTCCCTACTTCATTAGTTTCATGACAGAAATTCCAAATATCTGACTGAGCTGGTTACTTGGTGAAGACCAACCAGGTGGCAAATGTGAGATCCCTCCTCCCGTGCTCAGCTGGCACAGATCCACTTGCCTAAACCTCATGGGTTAGACATATCCACCTTCCCTCCCCCACAGAAGAGTTGACAGGATTGGTTCATTGCTATGGCAGTCATGGCTCACTGCCACTGTTTAGTCCCCCTTGCAGAACTAAAATACGGAAAATGGACAGCAAGCACCAGCCTTTCCAAAACACATCGCTGAAATAGTAACATAGTGTTATATGTACAGAATTTTGCATGGCGGCCAAATTTCATTGAGCTACATGTTTAGTATAACAACAAAGGGTATTATAATAGTCTGTACACAGGGTAATAAGGACCTTATCTTAGGTGGTTGGAGGGGACAGTTACGTTATGGAGATAAAAATTGTGGACTTGGCATGGATTTGGATGTGAAAGGTGAGAGAAAGGGAAGAATCAACAAAAACACCTAAGTTTCAGGTTTGGAAATTGATGCTATCAGTAATTAGAAGGAATTTGACTTGGGAGGGTTTAGGGGTAAGGTGATTAGAGTTTTGAATGTGATGAGTTTGAGGTATACTTGGTATAGAGAGAGAGATGTAGCAAACAAAAATAAGGGTCTCTGGAGCATGGGGAGGTGTTGGAGGTAGTTGCTTGACATGGATAATTGAAATCATGGGAATTAATAGAAATTATAAAAGGAGAAAGTTTAAATATTCATTCTTATAAAGCAAAATATGTTTGTAGATCTCTGAATTCATTTATTTAGTACACTTTAATAACAAAAACAAAAATATTTTCATGACACTTCCTAAAATAGAGAAATGAGTTCCAATTTTAACTTTAAATTCTTGAATAATCTCTACTTATGTGGCATGTATAGCACTAATTATATATTATTTTCAGATAACTGATTCTTTTTGTGAGGTTGAAGCCCTCATGGAGAAAATGAAACAGTTACAGGAGTGTCGTGATGAAGAAGAAGCCAGTCAGGAAGAGATGGCTTCACGTTTTGAGATTGAAAAAAGAGAGAGCATGTTTGTTTTTTCATCAGGTAAATAATTTTTATATAGTCAGAATAATTTTTTTTCCTTTAAAACCAGTTTCATTTGGAGATTTATAAACTAGCTAGACAAATTTTGAGAGACATTATTTTATATAGATATCCCCTATTATAACAACATTTGAAAATAAATTTTAACGTAATTTATAAATAGGATGCTATATTCAATAATTCATCCAAACAAGTGTTTGCTAAAACATCTACTGTATGCTAGGATTCCCCTCCTCTCCCCCCCCAAAAAAAGCCTTTGCCCTCAAGGTGCTTATATCTTATTGGGGAGAGAGGAATAAAAAAAATTATAAAGATAATTGGGGGATTGGGAAAAACATACAGCCAGGAGGTTAAGGGAAAGCTTCTTACAGCACTAAGCTAGCCTTGAAAAAAGCAAAGGATTCTGAGGGACAGAAATAAGGAAGAAGGTATATCTAGGCATAGGGGGCAGCCATGTCTGTGCAAAGGCATACAGAGATGAGAATTTCAGTGCTGAGTTTGAAAAATGGCTAATAGGTTAATTTGGCTATAATGATGGTGGTGGGGAGGTGTTAATTTGACGTGTCTAAAAAGTATCTGAAGGTACATATCCAAATGAAATAGTTAAAAATTTTCAGATTTCCTCAGTATTTTAGAAAGTATGTTCAGCCACCATTTTGAATCTAAAAGCACTTTTTAAAAAGGAAACTTTTTTATTCTCATTTTCCGTTCCAAATTCCCTTCCATTCATCCCCTTCTCCCTCTTATTGAGAATGCGGGAAATATTGCCCCATTTCACATATAAAGGGCAGGCAAGACATATTTCCACATTATCCATGGTGGGGTGGGGTGGGAGATAAGGGAAAAAATCTACTTTAGTTGATACTCTTGAGTCCATCAGAGGGAAGAATAGCATGCTTCATTACTAGTCTTTTGGAGTTATGGTGGGTCATTGTGCTGAGCACTAAGTCTCTGTGATAGCACTTTGTAAAGGACTAGATAGATGCCAGATAGTGGTATGGCATTGACAAAATAGAAGTGGAAAACTTAACAGTGAACCAGATAAAGCCCTGGAAAAAGATAAGGTGCTGGCAAGGTGACTTGGGCCCATTTCTGTCTCTCTTCCCTTTGCTATAAAAGAAGAGAACTAAGTGAGAATATGTAAGTTCCTTCCAGTTTGGGCATTCCCTATTGGTAGTTTGTTATCTACAGATCTCACCATGCTACTGCTTTACTCAGAAACCTTCAGAGTATCTCTTTTCTTTAGGGTAATATAGAAAATCCTCAACGTGGTATTTATTTAATGTTCTTCATAATATGGTTTTAAGCTAATTTCCTATTCTTATTTCATAGTTCTCTTTCACACACTCTCCATAATTGCTACCATAATTGACATTCATCTCCCTCCTCCCCTTTGCCTCTTAGAATCCCTGATTTCCTTCAAAGTGCAGTTCAGCAGCCCTGCATAGGACTTTTCTTTTCCCCAGATTATGCTTTCTTTCTCCTGAAATTCTTGTGTTATTTTGTATAGACTATTTTTCTAATATGTTGTATCTCTAGCCACTCTATTCCTGTTGTACCACCTACCCCAGAGCATGTGATATACTCAAGAACATTTTTATTGATAGTCTGCTTTTGTACCTCTCCATGTGTGCCTTCCTCCCTTCCCAAAGAGTCATCCCCTATAACAAAGAATCACAAGAAGAGAAAAAAAGAAATTCAGCAAAATTGACCAGTGTATCAAGCAAGCCTGACATTAGGTGTTAACCCACCTAGAGTCTCCCCACCTCAGCAAAGAAAGGGAAGGAAGGTACATTTTCATATCTCCTCTTTGGAGTCAAGCTGGTTTGTAATTTTACAGCATTGAACTTGAGTTGTGACCTAAATTTTTCTCTTTGTATCTCTGGTGATAGCAGAAGTACCTCGCACATAGTAGGTACTTTATAATTGTTGAAATGAATTGAATTGTGAATCCACGAAAGATTTTTTATTTTATCTTATAGTAAATCTTTTTTGTAGCTAAAGTTATTTTATTCTAGCCAGATAATTCAAACTATAAACTAAGTATATATGAAATTTTTTACAAAATACTTTTTAAAGTGTATTTTGATAATTGAAAAGCAAAAAAATATGCATTTAAAGGTTTTAATAATTTTTTTAAAGACTAGAGCAAAGTCAAAAGTGATTTTAAGTGACTTTTTTTTGAGTTATCAGACAAGAATCACTTTTGATTGTTATTTTATCAGATCTTAAAAACTATGCTTCAACTACACAAAATAACTGGCCGTGTAACCTTGAGCAAGTTACTTAACCCCAATTGCTTTAAAAAAGAAAAAAAAAACTATGCTTCATGATGATTCTCCATGTAAAAAATTGAAGTCAGTGCAGCAGGAAGAAGTGATGGTAATTCATACAGTATTTTTTTTCCTCACCCATTCTTCCAAAATAGTGCTTAGGGTAAATTTTGACTGTGTGACTATACACAGCACATTTTCTCTTGCACATTAATCCTCAGATTATACCACAAATTATGGAATCATTAAGTAACATCTTATAGCATGGTACCATAGTTAGATATTTAATCCATGTTTTTATCTTCAAGTATTAATTACAAGTGTTTCCAAACCTTCTGTACTCAAGTATTAAAATCATACTTATAAAATATTTCATCTTTTTAAAAAAAATTTTATGGGAAATGAGTCAAAAAGTATTTAGAAAATTATGTGCATGAGAATATGCCTGTGGAAATGCTACCTTTAGTGCATTTCCACTCACTGGTGGAATCAAATCTACTTTTCCAGGTTACCACATTAGCATTTTATTTGAGTCACCTGAAGAGAAGGAAATCCATGTGGATAGAATATAATTATCAAAAACCCTTATGAAAAAGCCAGTAATGGCATTTTCATTTTTGCAGATGATGAGGAAGTTGCACCAGCAAGAGATGTATCACGACACTTTGAGGACACTAGTTATGGTTATAAAGATTTCTCTAGACATGGGATGCATGTGCCAACATTTCGAGTTCAGGTAAAATTGAAGTTTATATTTTATATACTGTATCTAAAATGTTGTAGCTTGAGAGGGATCTGGTTTTGAGAACTCTAAAAACTAGTAAAGGGAAACTAATTTTGTAGTTCTCAAATAAGGCATGGATCTTATTCTAAAAGTTTGTAAGGCTAATGTTTGAAGCTCAGAATATATGTTCTTAGAATATATATTCAAGCCTTTTATAAAGATTTTCACAGTAGCCAATGAAAACTGATATTTAACTCATACTATAGATAAAAGTATGATGGTAATGGCATCTCACAGTCTAGTTACCCTTTACAGCATTGTTTCTCTATAAAAAGTTAAGAGTTCCAACTTGGGATGTCAGGAACACATTTCCTGTCTTGCAAGCACCAGTAGTGGGAAAAGGAACTCACTCTCACCTCATAAGCAGCAGGTGTTTTTCCAAGACTTCATAGGCATCAGAGGGGGAAGGGGAAGGAGAATCCTAAGGGGTCATTGGCATCAGTGGAAGACACAAGGAATTTGAATAGCTGGGCTGTGGGTAGGGAGAGTGGCATCCATAAATCAGAGGACTAACACTAGATAAAGGTACTATTTTTAGCCTTTCTTTTTTAAAAAAAAATTGGTATCCTACTGGATTATTGCAAAAAAGGAAATGTACATTTTAAATGTCAGTTACCTGAACGCCTTTTAAGATTGAAATATTTCCTGAATTTAACTGAAAGTAGTGCCATTCTCTTTATAGGTTTCAGATTTAACTTTGAGTGACTTTAAAAAGTTATTCTTCAGTCTTAAGAGTAAATGGTTGAAAATAATGATGCAGTGTTTATAAAAATATTGCTTTACTAATAGCAGATTATTGACTAATATACAGTAAAACTTGAATTAACTCTGCAAATTTGGAGTTCATTATAATTAGGATCACCAGAGTCCTCTTGACTTCTGTTTCTGTAGATGATAAGAATAGCGGCAGTCCCAGTTGAGATGTTGGAATCAGTCAGTAAACATTATTAAACATCTGCTATGTACCAGGTACTGTTGCTAGGTGAAAATAAGAAAAAAAGAATTCCTGTACTCTTATTAGCCTGTATTCTACTGAAAAAGAAAAACACACCCTAGATAGATAGATAGATAGATAGATAGATAGATAGATAGATAGATAGA
>NW_027187391.1:43771344-43785213 GCF_028583685.1 Petaurus breviceps papuanus
AGATAGATAGATAGATAGATAGATAGATAGATAGATAGATAGATAGACAGACAGACAGACCTAGATAAGTCTATATATATCCTTACCTACGTGTACATATAGATCAATATTGAGGGGTTAGGGGTAGGTGCAGGCATATGCTACACACACTATGTATAATCAGTAAATGCAAGATAATTTGAAAAGAGTTTTCATAATTGGGGGGATAAAGCAAAGAAATCTAATCAGAGGTTGCACCTCATTGTGGCATCGAAAAGCCAGGGATTCCAGGAGGGAGAGGTGAGGAGGATATGCATTATTCCAGACATGGGAGGTAGCTTAAACCTTAAAAGCACAGAGATGGGAGGTTGAATGTCAAGTTGGGGGAAGAAAAATTTGGCTAGTTTGGCTAGAACATGAGAGTATTGGAAGGGGAATGATGCAGAATAAATTTGGAGAGGGAGGACCAAAGAATGCTTCATAAATTGTCACATTTCTTGTTCAGTTACAGGATCAATGAAAGTTGTCGAGTCTTTCAACAGTGATTTAGAATTGAGTTTTAAATGAATTTATTAAATATCCTAGGTTTAGATTTTTCATTAGTTCAAGTGGATTTTCTTGTCCTCTCACCTTTCTTTTAGAAGGTGGCATTTTATCCTATGTCATTCAGTCAGCCAAGTTTTTATTGAGCATTGATGATCTCTAGCATTTTGGTTAGTTCAGTCGAGGATACAGAAGAAGGATAAGACACAGTTTCCCCACCCCTTTGGGGAGCAGAGGTTGCTTAGTGGGAGATGACTCTTGCACAGGAAGTTCGAGACCAGTATAAGACGACTCTGTGGCCAAGTTGCCAAGTGTTGTTGTAGTAGTCCAGGCGATGGAGATGGGGAGGATTTAGATAGCCACAAAGAAGAATGAACAAAATGAGAACCTGCCTGGAGGAGAGAATTAGCCTTCTGGGGATAAGGAGGTCAGGTAGAAAAATGAGACTGTATGGAGAATAGATTTTAACTGAAGCAAAAAGTCCCTGTTGAGTAGCTGTGAGAAACCAGAGTAGAGCCACATTAAGCAGGGCTCTAGGTGGTAAGCCGAGGACTTTCGATTGATACAGCAAGCAGGAGACGGTATAGATTCTTATACATGATAAAAGAGGAGTTTGGGGAGAATTAGGCTGCTTTTCTGATGCCTCATTTTGATTAAGAAGTGAGCATGAGGGGCGGCCAGGTAGCACAGCGAGTAAGAGCACCAGCTCCAGTGTCGGGATGACCTGGGGATCAAATCCGGGCTCAGACACTTAGCACCCACCCAGAAACACCTGGCCGTGTAACCTTGAGCAAGTTATTAACCCTGATTGCTTTAAAAAAAAAAAGTGAGCATGAGTTCTCAAAGCTACACCATCAGAATACAAGCTCTGGCAGTTTCTGCCAGGCTAAGAAATCTTCAGGTATAGTCCTGACAAGGGCAGCTAGGAGGTACACTGGATAGAGTGCTTCACCTGGAGTCATGAAGACCTGAGTTCAAATCTGGCTTCAGACACTTAATAACTGTGTGACCCTTGGCAAGGCACTCAACCCTGTTGGCCTCAATTTCCTCTTATGTCAAATGAGCTGGAGGAGGAAATGGCAAATCACTCCAGTATCTTTGCCAAGAAAACCCCAAATAGAGTCATGAAGAGTAGGATGTGACTGAACAACAATAATATTCCTGACAATACTGAGAGTGTAGGGCAGCTAGGTAGCAGAGAGTGCTCTCTAATGACCAACCTAGTTAAGTTAAAAGAAAGAAAGACTGATCAATAGAAGATGAATTCTTTGGCCTTGGCAGCCCATGACTCGACGGCAGTGGGAGTGTGGAGATTAGATGCAGAAACACCAGTTAGTAGATGTTTAGAGAAATTTCAGTGTAATACCATGAGAACCAAGATTTGGGTGGTGGTAGGAAAAATAAAGAGGGATGGAGTGAGTCAGAGACATTATATGAAGGATTTGACAATAAATCAAATATAGGGGACAGAAAGAGACAACTTAAAGGTTCCTGGTCTGGGAGAGTGGAGCTCTGAAAGGAAATTAGGAACGATAGCTCGTTTTAATGCATATAATGATTCTCAGTTCAGTCTGCAACATGTTGATTTTTAGGCTGAGATACAATATAGAATTCTAATGGGAGAGGTCCAGTGGATATTTGGAAACAAGATACTGCCTTACAAATGAAAGATCAGAGCTAGATACGGGAATTTCAAAATCAGCTACATAAAGACAATTGGATTTGACTGATGATTTTATTAATAACACTGTGTTCTGATTTAAGCTGGTAATGTAAAACTAGAATCATAGAGTTTGTAATTTTCTTGTCCAAATTCTCATCTTTCATATCATGAATTTTCTTCTGCTGTATATAGGACTATTGCTGGGAAGACCATGGTTACTCTTTGGTTAATCGTCTTTATCCAGATGTGGGACAGTTGATTGATGAAAAATTTCACATTGCTTACAATCTGACATATAATACAATGGCAATGCATAAAGATGTAGATACATCAATGCTGAGGCGTGCAATTTGGAACTATATTCACTGCATGTTTGGAATAAGGTTAGTCTCTTAAAATGTTTTTCATTTTTAAAAAGAAAGTTGTTACCACTTGGCCTGTCCTTCTAAGTTGCCTTAAATACCTCTTTTCACAGTATTTTTAACCCATATTTAAATATAAGGTTATATATTCTTTAAATGTCATTGATCTAAATGCCTCTTAAAATAAGATTTTCTCTTGAGTTTTATTGAAAGTCATCTGGGTGTCTTAATGTATTTCATATTTAAACTATGGTACTTCATAGAAGTAAAAAATTACTTTCTACAGATTAACATCTATCTTAGAGGAAATGAGATTATAACAATACAATGGTTACAGTCATTATTCAAGTGAAAATAAGTTTTCCCAGTAATAAATTATACCTTTATAGTATAAAGTAGTGTCACCACTTTTAACATATATTTGGCTTCTTCTGAGCCCCTTTGATTGCATGTACAGTAGTAGCTATCCCAACCCCTTAAGTTGGGATCAAGCCATCCATTAGAATAAAATTTATCAGAATTTTATCAGAATAAAATCTATCAAAACCCTACTCTGATCCATCATCAAAGGATGATTTGTTAATGGTGCACAGTCAAGAACAAACTCTGTCAGGTCCTATTAACTAGAAAGATTTGTAGTATGTGCCATGTGTTTTCTGTGTCCATAGTCTGAGAACTCCAGGCAGAGCAAGGCAGGAACAAGGACCAGATAAGAGTTTCAGCTTCTGAGAGGGGAAGACCCCAGGCAAAATTTCCAAATAAGTGAAGATTATTTTCTTTGGTGCCTTTGATTTTTGTGCTGTTTGTGCTTCCTGGTACTCCTTCTTTACCCCAGGAGGTCAGGTCCCATGCCATCTACTCGCTGTCATAGAAGCTTACAGAAAATATAGCCCTCCACCCAAGCCTGCCTTAAGCCTGTTGTGTCCAGTGTTCCAAAATTGTTTTTCCTCTCTGCTACTCACAAATAAAAATTCTTGTAGTGGCAAGAAAGCCATAGCAATATAATTTTTTTTTTAAGGGTAAACACAAACACTTTAGCACAATGCCTTGCACATAGGTACTTAATGTTAATAGAGTGACCTTCTCCATTGTACATTCAATTCCCTTTTTTTCCATTTGAAACAGATATGACGACTATGATTATGGAGAAATTAATCAGCTTTTGGATCGTAGCTTTAAAGTTTATATCAAAACTGTAGTCTGCACTCCTGAGAAGGCCACAAAAAGAATGTATGATAGCTTCTGGAGGCAATTCAAGCACTCTGAGAAGGTACATGTGCATTTTATCTTGTTCTATTGATAGATTCTAAATTATTTTCACTTAGCAATGTATCTCAGGGCCTTAAGACTCTCTAGTACTGGGGTGGCTAGGTGGCGCAGTGAATATAGCACCGGCCCTGGAGTCAGGAGGACCTGGGTTCAAATCTGGCCTTAGACACTTAACACAAAAACTAGCCGTGCAACCTTGGGCAAGTTACTTAAACCCAGTTGCCCTCCAAAAAAAAATAAAATGTCTTCAAAAAAAAAAGACTCTCTAGTACTTCTCACCCTTCTACCTAACCAAAAGAAAAGGTAACAGGGGTGCTAGCACAGGTCCTCCTCAGGAGAGAGCAGTTTAGGGCCAGACAATGGTTCAAGGGTGACGGCAGTGGATTGGACAGGTTGTGGCCTGCTTAGGAGAGATGACCACAGAACTAGAGATAGAAGGGTGAGGGGTTGGGGCCAGTGTGATTTTAGCTTAGGAGGCAGGAGGAATATTAGTGTAAAATAACCTTTACTTTTGGGGAAGTACGCAGGAATAGAGATGGGGCAGGGGTGGGGATCCTGCCACTCTTGAAATTGTAGATGGTGTTTTGATAAAGCAGCGTATAGTTGCAGCCAAAGATATGTTAAATCTCTAGATATTTTATTAAACACAAACTGAAGTTCAGAAAAGAATACTAGTCATAGCTTTTAAAATTTGTTTTCTAGGAGAATAATACCATGTTTCATTTCGTAGCCTGGGCTTAACTTCAGTTAAGCATCATTGTGTTCACTTATATACTTCATATAGTGTGTGTGTGTGTGTGTGTGTGTGTGTGTGTATATACTTCATAAGTATCCAGATATCCAAGACCTTAATGTGGTTTTTCTTTCATATTCAGGTTCATGTTAATTTGCTTCTTATAGAAGCTCGGATGCAAGCTGAACTACTTTATGCTCTGAGAGCCATTACCCGCTATATGACCTGATGTCTTTACTCAGTTCAAAAAGTTGATGGAATGATCAGAAGATGGTGTCTACAAGGGGGGTAGGAATGGAGCCCCAGGACCAATGGTCGATCCAGCATTCACACCTCCATTGTGCCATGATTCCTTTAGTTTCTGCTCTCTCACTGTGGGAAAACTACTGTGGGCATGAGTGGGCAGTGCTTGGCTCCTCCTTCAAGGTTAGAGCTGTGAAAAGGGGGCTGCCGTTCACAGGCTTCTGCTTTATTACAGTGTAAGAAGCTGTGTGACTCTCCAGATCCCATTGCTTTTCTGATAAGATAACCAAGAGTTGGAGCATGTAACAATGGGGTAATGACTAAAGCTTAGTGATGCAAAAGGAATTTTAGAAGGTTTTGGTGCTGCTCTTCCTGCCAGTAGAAAGAAATGGACTGGCTGCCCCAGTTAAGCTATTAGAAATACAGTGAACACTGCTACTGTCTGAGCCTCTGTCATTGGTGAGGTTTAAAAACAAAACTTGCATATGGGTTCATTTTGAATTTAAAATTTAAAAACCTACAATGACCGTTTTGAAAGCTAACAGTTAATTTTCTTCACTGTCGTTTGCTTTTGAAAATACTATATAGGACAAGTTTTATTTTAAACATTTAGTTACTGTATGACACCAGTTATGCTGGCCTTCCTAAGAAGAGTGAGGCCTTCACTGTGCAATCTTCCAGGAAAAGAGCATAAGCCACAAGCACTGCCGACAGCCCCATGACAGGTTTCTCCGGGTAGTTTCTGACACTGGCGGCCAGGCAGTCATCGTGCTGGAGTTGTGTGTCTAGCACCCGGACGTGAGCAGTTCTAGGGGCATTACACTCATAGCCCCCACATTGACACTGTACAGCTACTTAGATAATAAAGCTGTAAGACATGTAGTATGGTAAAACAAATTTCAATTACAAAAAAAATGCTAACTGGTTTGGAGAATGTATTGAGAACTTTGTATTATGGAAGCGTGAACTGCTTTTAAGTCTGTCAGTATTATTGGTCTTTTTAAATAAAGGATAATTTTTTTCTCCATTTTTATCTCACTTTATTCATTTGTTCAACAGAAATGTATCAAATGCCCATGGTGTGCCAGAGCACTTTGCTAGGGAAAGATACAAAGTTAAGACAGTCCCTGCTCTTTTGGAGCTTACAGTCTAATACCAAGATGAGACACAAACACATAACTTATTATATACATAATATTACATAAGTGCATCAGTGAGTTGCAAAACAAAGTGCTCTAAGTCTAAAGAGAATGATTGTGGACTTTAAAGGAAGGGCAGGTATGCAATAGGCAAAAAGGAATGGGAGGGCCAGGGAATTGGAGCCCATCTGAGCTGGTACTATATTGAGGATTTTGAATGCCAGGCAAAGGAGTTTGAGAACTACTTGGTAGACAATGGGCACTGACTTTTATTTTTCACATTTCATTTCCTTAAAACCATTGTTTTGAGTCTTTCAATATTCATATGGTAAACAAGATTACTGTTTCAGTGGTACCATGCACATCTCCGCTAAACAGCCAGTTGCAGATGAATTTTTCCTCTCTGATTGATAGTGGTTAACCAGGCCTGGAATAAAAAGCTGCAGCCATTCTAGTGAAATCAGAGATGTGTGCACCTTTATGATGATGTCAAAATTCTTTCTTTGGGAATAATTCTTGGGTTGTCTGAAATGAACCTTCACTTGCAATATATTTTTAAAAGCTAAAAATAAAACTGTTAGGAACAAAAATAAAGCCAACATCAATCAGATCTGTACAAGAGAGTTGAATTTCAATTATATTGTAGCCCTCAACTATTTTCATGTTCAGAGAGTGCCCATATAGGAGCGCAGCATATAATCTAGGGCAGATGTCCATGCCCTTTGTGAAGTTTACAGGAAAGTACATTGATGACGCAAAATGTTAAAAAAAAAATTTGCAGGCACGTTATCAGAGAATTTGGTTTTCAGATTTAAGTGTAGAGGTCATCCTTTTACATTTATCAGCAGAAAGATCCCTTGTTTCCAGGTAAGCCTATTTTCAGCAGCCCTGCCCATTTAGCCCTCCTTAAATTGGCTACTTGGCTACTGCAAGTAAAATATCTGTGGTGAGACAAACTAGTTTTTTTCCGCCAGTTTTTATATTCCCTGCCTCATGTCCCTCACCCCAAAAGAATTACTAGTGAAGAGTTGGGACATTTTGGGGCCTTAGTTTATGCAACAAAAGAACACAAGACTAAATAATGGAGGGTCAACTGCTATAACCTTTGTCCACTTTGCTTTAAGCAATTTATTTGAAAATATGATTTAATATCTGAATTTCTCTTTCTTACCATTAATTTCAAACATGTATTCATTACCTGAAGAGCATATGCAATATGAAATTTTAAAAAGAACTATCACAGGTGCTTCCTGTTACACAGTAATATAGTTTTCCCCAAACTAAACAAAGGATTTCTAATGTTACTGTAATCATCAGACAAAACTAGGAAAGGGAAAAATGGCTTTCAACCCTAGCGAATATTCTATACACAGAAAAGGTTTTTCTCCCAAGGTAATCATGGAAAGACAATTTCTGAGGTTTTTCAGGAAAAGAGATAAGAAGAATCTTAATTTTCCATTTGTCACAAGGCCAAAGCCAGGTGAGTGACTAAATTAAACTTTTCAGTTTAACCTGAGCCAATCATTAAATTCTAAGGGTATTTAATTTTTCCAGTTGTTTAGACATTACAGGAAGATTCCTAAAAATAATCAATCTGGTAAATAGAAATGCTTTCCTGCATCATCATGGTACCTGTCAAAGTTTGCCTACACATGACACAAGGGAAAAGGGTCAATAGAGGGCAAAAATTGACTCTTCCCACTTGGTATTTTTTTCTTACTGTGTTTCTCAAGCCTGGCCCAATACTTGTGTGAATTTAATAGTTTTTCCCTTGAGATTTATGAACCTAGGAAGATATTCTTAGCAGTAAAATAATGATTACGTAAAAAGATCAGATATGACCATTTGGGGGAAAAAAAAGTCTGCAAATTGTGTGCCGTTTTAAGAGTTCCCCTTTGTTAAAGGAGACTTCCTCATGTGAAGACTCTGCAGTGTTTTAGAAGGGACAAACTCAAACTCTGACCAAATTATTCTACTAGAGTACAGTAATGCTCAAAACCAGATATCTGTGTTATAATGAGTAGAATGTCGGAGTTATAGAGCTGGAGAGATCTTAAAAATAATCTAGTCTAACCTCCCCCCACCATAAACACACATAGCCTTTTTTTAAAACAGATGATGAAGCTAAGATCCAGAGGATAACATGATTTGTTCAACTTCACCCAGATTATTGGTAGAGCCATGGCTGCCTCCTCAGGTTAAGCACAGACTAAATATTCTTCTATTAATTTAAGTTCCAATATAAGACCAATATACTTCCAAAACTTCATAGTCCCTTTCCACACTCCACAAAAGCACATTCAGTCCCTCCCTGGGATCCAGTTTGGTATCTTATCTAGAGGAACCTTGAAGCTTGGGTTCCTTCTAATAGGCTTCATGTTCCAGTTTAGTCTAAGGGAGCATATCTCCATACAAACCTGAGTTTGTCAACCAGGCCACTGCCCTGGTGATTTGTTAGGGAT
Organism: Petaurus breviceps papuanus; assembly: GCF_028583685.1. NCBI lineage: Eukaryota > Metazoa > Chordata > Mammalia > Diprotodontia > Petauridae > Petaurus > Petaurus breviceps. Next base: position 43,779,738 of record NW_027187391.1, read on the forward strand.
AGGCAGGATTGTGGATGAAATCACTAATAAAAGAAAGCTAGAATCAAACTTCATTTTCAAAGCAGTTTCATAAAAATGACTTTTCCTCTTTCTAGGACCTTTTTGTGACTAGTATTTTAAAGAGGGATAAATATTACTTGGTGGTTTTTCTGTTTTTAGCATTTAGCAGAAGAGCAAACCCCCTACTTCACACAAAGTAGCATGTGAGCAAACAAAGTAACCAAAACGAAAGGCAGTTGGCTTTGTTCACCTAGCCCCATTATGGATGTTCAATGCTTTGGACAGGGCAGTAGCAAATCCAAAGCCTCATTTCTTTATGGGCCTTGCTTTAACCCTAACATTATCATCCCTCCCCCCAAAAAGCCACTGTATCAGAAAATGGATTCACAGAAGATAAAGTGTGAATTAGCTAACTTGTTCATTTTAAAATGTATTGCCATTTTAGTACTACATTCAGATTTAAAAGGTTTCGTCTACAATGCACATCTCATTTAGTAATGAACAAATTAAAGAATTTAGATTCCAGAATGTGTACTGTAGAAGAATTTTGAAAGACTGAAACTATTAAATCTTTAATAGAAGAAAGAATCATGCATTAGAAAAATAATGAAAGTATTTTATCTTAAATTTCTTAGAGGAGAAAGTTTATAACCATTTACATTCATTTTTTATACTTTATTGATTACAGTGGGAACTGCTCATTACATTTGTCTACTCTCAAAAAATCAGTACCTGAGGATAAATGAATTGTTCCATATTTATTCATGAAAAAGTGTTTGAATTTATTACTTTTACCTTGAATTCATCTTTATATTGTTAATCACCTACCAGACTTTTGCCATATTAAAAAGAAGGAATAGGTAGAGGTTCAAGGAAGGTGTGATGGCTCTGAATACGTTTAAGAAGTTGCTGTGCCACAGGCTTGAATTCTGTTTCCCAATAAAGTTTGTGATAGTCTCTTAAGTCTCTGTCAAAACTATAATCCAATGCTAGCTCTTCATCTGCAAACAGAAAAAAAGTAGAAGTCATGACAAGTTCCTGTCGAATTATTACTTGCTTTGGGAATCTAAAACAATCATGTATTGCTTTTGTATAGGTTTTCATTTTTGGAGTCAAAAATCAAGAACTGACTATCCCCCTTCTTCTCCTACCTGCTTCTGACGTTTACTTCCAAAAAGCTCCTGGCAAAAATGAGACTTTGAGGGCCTCAATGCATATCCCTCACTTACCAAATCACATGATATTAAGATCCTGCTGATATCCATAGAGGCTAAGGTTTATAAAGCACTTTGGATACATGATCTTATTCAATCCTTACAACTCAACCAGATAGGTAAATCATTAGAGAAGGAAATGGCCAACCACTCCAGTATCTTTGCCAAGAAAACCCCAAATGGGGTGAGGAAGAGTCAGACAGGACTGAAAAGCAACTTAACAACCCACTAACGAGCATCATTATCTTGGGCTACCACATGCATTATTATCTTGGACTTCACTGATGAGCAAAGAGTCTCAAAGAGGGTAAGAGACTTGGTGATATGACCAGGAATGTGGGCAGGGATCTCCTGACTAACAGATCCAACATGCATTCTACACTCCCACACTGCTTCTTAAATTTCCTCAGTACAGAACATTGTCCCTTTACAGACAGAGAATCCTTCAGGAGAAACTGCTCAAATTTGAATTCTATGAAACCAGACCCTTCCTGGGTTGTACCTGGTAAGACTTCAACACAAAGACATAAGGCTTCTATTGACTGAATTTCGCTGACTAAAATTCTGGGGTGGGATTGTGATAAAATCGAATCCACATATTATACAGAAAAATAACCATTTTTAAAGTGCCCACATATACCTCTGCTTATTTATTCCAGGATCAAGGAATGCTGAAAGCTTAAAACACTCAAGTAGTAATGAAAAAATAAATGTGATTACTCAGACAAGGTATCTGGAACATTTCTCTGCCTGCTTTCCAGACTAGCATTTCCACCTGCTTAAATGAAGCGTCTTCTCTCCATTTTTGAAGACTTGAGAAAAAATTCTTTAAATTTTTTTTTAATTTTCATTTCCTGATGGAGTGACTTGAAATCAATATAATAAAGCTTGGCTAATGTAGGCTAGGTAGCTCTGTGGATAGAGCTCTGAGCCTGGAGTCAGGAAGACCTGAGTTCAAATGGCCTCAGACATATTAGCTGTGTGACCCTTGATTCTTATTATTAAATCACTTCACTCTGCTTGCCTCAGTTTCTTCATCTGTAAAATGAGCTGGATAAGGAAATGGCAAGCCACTCCAGTATCTATGCCAAGAAAACCCCATTGACAGTATGATCCAAAGAATCACAAAACGATCAAGTGAACAGCAATAAAGTATTCAGCCTTTTTTGATTTTTATTTCCTTTTTTTTGTCTTTTTGGAGGGGGGGGAAGGCAGGACATTTAGGGTTGAGTGACTTGCCTAAGGTCACATAGCTAGTAAGTGTTAAGTGTCTGAGGCCAGATTTGAACTCAGGTCCTCCTGATTCCAGGGCTGGTACTCTATTCACTGCACCACCTAAACTGCCCCATAATCCAGTCTTAATAAAATGTCAAATTCCTTTTGTCCTCCTTTCTGCCCATCTAAATTATATCTCTCCTTTGGGACCTTCTTCTGGCCAATACTAATCTCTTTCTCCTTTGAATTCCTACTGCACCAATTTCCTACTGTTCAAAACCTTAAATGTTCTCTAATTGTCACATATATTAATTCTGTCTCTTTCCTGGAGGATATAAGAAGCAATTTGTCTTTCCACACATCACATCACTTTTTAAAAAGCATTGACAGCCTTGGCTTTCATGATTTGTCTTCTGAAGTATATGTGTAAATGGGTTTAAAAGTCAAAATGCATTTTCTCATAGAAATAACACTAAATGGTACTTGGACTTTTTTGGCCAGCTCATTTAACACAATTTATTTCAAATACAATAATGTATTAGTAATCAGTACTACAGAAACTAACCAAATATAAAAAATGTTATGTGTGAAACAATGAAACATTGCTAATGGAAAATGTATTCAGTCCCTAATTTGGAATGCCAATAATGCATGCCCCCACCTCCATCTTTAAATTCCAGGTTAACTAAAGTGGGCTGAGAGGTGGGGTGGAGTAGAGGCTGAGAAAGAAAGGAAGGGATTTGGTTGCTTGCTTTGGGGAATGAGGGTAAGGAGCTATCAGCTCAGGGTCTCCTGCCAGTGTAAATCCTTGGGATACTTCAGCATGGCCTGAAGAGTCATCCACCTTAGACTTCACAAGGCAAAGCAATTTCAAATATTCCTAAGGACTTTGGAGAATTGGGTTTTCATTTAACCAAAGGCAACAAGAAACATCACTTCTTCTTGCCCTGAAATACTGAAGATAAGAAAAAGTAACCAGACCTCTATTAACATAATAACTTTAAACATTGACATCCAGTGACATACAGACTGCTAGATTTTTGTTGTTGTTCAGTCGTATCCGAATATTTGTGATATTGTAGACCATACTGTCCATGGGGTTTTCTTGGCAAAGATCCTGGAGTGGCTTGCCATGTCCTTCTCCAATGAAAGAAACTAAAAATTTGTTGACCACTCAAATGGCTCACTCTGGCTTTCTTTAAAAAACATTATTAGAAGATGAAGTAGGCAGCCAATATTAAATGACATTATACAAGAATCTCTAAAAATGACTACAGATCAGTATTCTCTTCAGAATCAGCTCTCTTCAGTGTAATCAGATCTTCAATGATTTAGAATCAAGGGCAAAGTAAATACTAAATTTAAAGAAAGATTAAAGACCAGAAGACAATGATGGGACTACAGAAGGTCTAATTTGATTATGTTTGAATAAGCCGTCAACTCTGAAAAATGGGAAATGGAAACATGTAAAGACATTTATTTTATCACTATTTCTAAGATAAATTTAGCCAACACAAAAATAGTTACAATAAGGAAGCTGAAACAGTCTAAAAGTCATCTCAGCAAATACACAGGCAGGCATACAGATATCTAATCTCCTTGTCAAGCAGGGAGACATGATAAAAAAAAGGATCACATCAATCTGGAATAGAAATTATGTAAAACATGATGGAAGAGAATTAAAGGTAAATAGCAGTATCACCTCATAAAATGGGGGAGAGAACCCGAAGAAAAAAAGAGCCTGTAGAGAGACTGATGTGAGATCCACCTAAGCCAGATGTTCCTGCAAGCATTTACAGATGAAATCAGGTAAAAAAAAAATGTGAAATTTAAAAGGACTACCAGCTTTTCCTTATATTTCTCCTTCTTCTCCACCATTCTACATTTCAAAATCATTAACATGTCATTCCTTATTCTCTCCCTTGCTAATCTCTGGAAAGAAAAACGCCAGTTCTTATCAAGGCCAACCACCCTACCTGTGTCCCTGATCTCCCTATCCCCTCCCATCTCCTCTGGCAGCTTTTCTCTTCAATCACTACACTTACTCATCCACCATCTTTAATATCACTATTTCTACCAACTCCTGCCAACAAAAATATCTAAATTTCTTCCATCTTCAATAAAACTATACCTTTATGTTATCCTTCTATATTTCTCCTTTTCAGTACCAAATTCCTTCAAAAACCTATATTCACTGCCTCTACCCACTCACATCCCATTCATGTCTTTTTTTTCCCTTGTATTCTGAATTGAAACACCAAATAAAATGAGTACTTAATGTGTATGGGAGAATGCTAGACATGAAACTACAAATCTGTATTTTGTATAGTGTGCTTTCCTTTTTAAGCAAATTACAAATTTAAAATGTAAAAGCTGTCCTGTTTATTTGTGATTGCTCCTGACTTTCCTTCTAGTCTTTTTTTTCCTTTGCTTATAAGTGATAGAGGAAAAGTCCTGTCCCTATTATCCCTCTTTCTATGGCCTCTCTTCCTTTTTCCTCCAACTACAAAGCAGAAAGAAAAACAACAGCCCCAAAATATTCATGGTCAAGGTCAATTCTTACACTGGCCAGATTCAAAAACATATGTCTCACTCTGCATCTTGAGTCTATCTCCTTATCAGAGATGAGTGTGTGCTCTAGTATCAGTTCTCTGGAATCATGGTTGCTCACTACATCAGTACAAGTTCTTAAGTCTTTAAAAGTTGTTTGTCTTTACAATGTTGTTTTTATAAACTGTTCTCCAGGTTCTGGCCACTTTACTCGGCATCAGATCATATAATTCTTCCTAGGTTTCTCTGAAACCATCCTGTTCATCATTTATTACAGTGTAATATTCCATTACTCTTGTGTATCATAATTTGTTTAGCCATTACCCAATTTATAAGACAACTCCTTAATTTCCGATTTTGCCACTACAAAAAGAGCTATTATATTTTTGTAATCATGGATCCTTTTTCTCTTCCTCTAATCTTGTTGGGGCACAGGTCTGGTAATAATAGTACTTCTGGGTTAAAGAACATGCACAGTATGGTAATTTGGGGGCAAA
>NW_027187391.1:43785223-43838503 GCF_028583685.1 Petaurus breviceps papuanus
TACTTCTGGGTTAAAGAACATGCACAGTATGGTAATTTGGGGGCAAACTGCTTTCCAGAATGGCTGGATCAATTCACAGCTCTATCCACAATGCCTCAATGTGCTTGTTTGCTGGAAGTCTCTCCAACTCTTGTTCAGTTCTCTTTTTTCTCATTCAGCTTTGCTAGTCTGATGGATATGAAGTAGAATCTCAGGGTTGTTTTAATTGGCATTTCTTTATTAGTTATTTGAAACATTTTTCATAAGTTTGTTGATGGCTTGGGTTTTCCTTCCTTTGAAAATTACCTATTAATATCCTTTGAACAATTATTAATTATGGAATTACCCTTGTGCTTGCAAATTTGAATCCATTTCTTACATATCTGGAAATGAGACTTTTATCAGAGTAACTTGCTTCAGTGATTTTACCCCAATTAACTGTTTCCTTTCTAATTTTAAGTGCACTGTTTTGGGGCAAAAACTTTTAAATTTTAGGTAATCAAAACTGTCCATTTTATCAAAATTCTTCTCTATATTCCTTGTCTGATTACAAATTCTTCCCTTATCAATAGACCTATAAGGTAATTTCTTCCTTATTACTTCCTAATTTGTTTATTACGTGACTTTTTATCTCTAAGTCATGATTCATTTAGAGCTTATCTTGGTATACAGTATGAGATGATAGTCTATACCTAAATTTCTTCCAGACTGCTTCCCAATTTTCCCTATAGTGGAATCTTTAGGTTTATCAGACAATAAGGTCCATTTGCTTCTGTATCTTGAGTAATCAATTTATTGTACAATCTCTCTATATCCTACTCACTTCTCAGTCCCTTGCAATATGGTCACTCATCTCTCAACTGGAATTTCTCTCTGCAAAGTTACCAACAACTTGCTTAATTGCTAAAGGAAATTGTCTTTTCTCAGTCTTCATCCATTCTGATCATTCTGCAACATTGGACACAACTGCTCCCTTCTCCTGGATCCTCTTTTTTCCATGGATCTTCTTAGTTCACCTCCTACCTGGCTGGCTTTTCCTTCTTAATTTTCCTTGATGGATCATCATCAATGTCAAACCTCTATACCTGGGTATTCGTTGGACGTCTGTCCTGAGCCCTCTTCTTCTCTCTGCATCCTTTCTCATGCTAATTTCACCAATTCTCAAGCAGATAGCACCCAGAACTATATATAGAGCCCTTGTCTCTCCCTTGAACTTGTCTCACACTACCTCATTAGATATTTCCAAATAGATAAGCATATCATAGGGGCAGCTAGGTGACCCACTGGATAGAGTGCCAGGACTGAAGTCAGGAAAACTCATCTTCCTGAGTTCAAATGTGGCCACAGAAACTTCCTAGTTGTTTGATTCTGTGCAAGTCACTTAACCCTGTTTGCCTCAGTTTCTTCATCTGTAAAATGAACTGGAAAAGGAAGTAACAAACCACTCTAGGATCTTTGCCAAGAAAGCCCCAAATAGGGTCATGAAGAGTTGGACATGACTGAAAAACAACTGACTAATAAGTGACTAAAAACACTCATGTCCAAACTGGGACTCATTACTCCCCCCTTCCGCAACCCACCTGTCTCCCCAATTTCTCTTGTCAATCAAAGACCAGAAGGTCAAATACTGAAGAGGAAGCTTAAATGTTTTAGTTGCATAATAAAAAGACAGGACTCACTGGAAAAGATCCTGATTTTGGAAAAGTTTGAAAGCAAAAGGAAAAGGGGATGGCAGAGGATGAGATGGATAGATAATATCATGACAGCAAAGAACATGAACTTGGACAGACTTCAAGAGATAGTGGAGGACAGAATGGCCTGGATTGCTATGTCTATAGAGTCACAAAGGGTTGTACTGAACAACACCAAAGATAGCATCTTCCTGCTAGTCACAAAGATCACAATAGAGTCATTCTCAATTCCTTTCTCCATCGCTCCACCAAATCCTCATTAGTTAACCAAAGCTTGCCAGTTCTACATCCACATCTTTTACATTTATCTTCTTTACTCACACAGCCACCAGCCAAGGAAGGCCCTCATCTATTATCTCTTACTGAAATAGCCTCATTTTTGATCCCCCTTGCTTCCAATTTCTCAAGAATCACAACATTTAGAGTTAGAAAGAACCCCTCTCAGCCATCTAGTCCAATCCCCACTATAATATGCCTGACAAATGACCATCCAGCCTCTTCTCAAAACCCTCCAATGAGAGGAAATGCAAGGCAGCTCATTCCACTCTGGGAAAGCTCTAATTGTTATGGAGTTTTACTGACATCAAGACTAAATTTCCTCTTTGCAATGCCCACTTCTTGCTTCTGGTTCTACCTTCTGGGACCAAACAGAACAAATCTGATCCTTCTTCCACACAACAGCACTTTTTGATATTTGAATAAGGGGGGCTAAGTGGCACAGTGAATAGAGCACAAGCCCTGGAGTCAGGAGGACCTGAGTTCAAATCCAGACTCAGACACTTAACACTTACTAGATGTGTGACCTTGGGCAAGTCACTTAATCCCAATTGCCCTGCCTTCCCCCTTCCAAAAAAGAAAAAAAAATTTGAATATGAGCATTATGTCATCTTTACATGCTACACATCCCTAATTCCTTCAATTCAAGGCCCATCACCATCTTGATTGCTCTTCTCTGGATACTTATGATCCCATCAATTTCCTTCCTACCCATGGTACCCAGAACTAAAAACAATACTCCTATTGTGATCTATCTAGGGCAGAGTGCAGAGGGACTATCACTTCTTTACTCTTGGAAGCTATGCATTTTTTAATGCTATCCAAAGTGGTATTGACTTGTTTGGCTGCCATGTTATAATGTTGATTCAAATTGAAGGCTCAGTCCATTAAAACAAGACTGTTATCAAAACATGCCTCATCTATCATTTCCTTATGAAGCTGATTTCTGAATCCAAGTGTAAGACTATATTTATCCCTAATGAATTTGATATTTTTAGATTCAGGCCAATGCTCTAGCCTGTTAAGATAGTTTTGGCTCCTGTCATCTCCTCTCCAATCTGACATCCACAAAGCTGCCAAATTGATATCCCAAAGCAGAAGTATGACTGTGCCACTCATGCTCAAGAAACTGAAGGGGCTTCCATTGCCTTTAGGATAAAATACAAGCTCCTCAGTGTGGCATTTAAAGCCCTGCACAATATGGTTCTAGACTATATTTCCAGGATTTTTACACATTATTCCTTTACATAAACTACAATCCAGGCAAACTAGCCTTGCAAATAATAATTTGTCTGTGGTCTTTTTGCCTTTGTACATGTCCATCATGTCTGGAATACACTCCCCATTTCAACTTCTGAGAATTCCTACATCCCGTAAAAGCTCAGTTCAGGTGTCACACATTTTTGGAGACTTCTCCTGCTCTACCCAGTTCAGTTCAGGGGGCCTCCCCTCCCGATATTATTTTATATTTACTTTGTGCATAGTTTATATTTATTTATCCATGTTCATGTTTTTCTGTATAGTAGAAAGTAAGCTCCTTGAAGTCAGGGCTATTTATTTGGTGAATAAAACAAGGAATGAATATTAGACAAGTTAATCTGATTCTAGTTCAAAATAGGAAAATAGAGGGGTGGCCAGGTGGCGCAGTAAGAGTACCAGCCCCAGAGTCAGGAGACCTGGGATCGGTTCCAGCCTCAGATACTTAACACCCACACAAAATAACTGGCTGTGTAACCTTGAGCAAGTTACTTAACCCCAATTGCTTAGGGGCGGCCAGGTGGCTCAGTGACTAACAGCGTCAGCCCTGGCGTTGGGAGACCCAGCATCGGTTCCGGCCTCAGATACTCAGCACCCACACAAAAAAAAATAACTGGTCATGTAACCTTGAGCAAGTTATTTAACCCCAATTGCTTTAAAAAAATTAGGAAAATAGAAAAATGGAACAGACCAGACAGGAAGAATCAGAAATAACTGAACTCAATGTACAATAATAAACCACAAACATAAATTACCTAAGGATTCTTACCTATTTGGAAAGAATTGCTGGAATAAATTAAGAGCAGTCTAATAGAAATCAGAGTTAAACCAATATCTTGTACAATATGCCACAATAAACTGAAAATGGAATAGTGATTGGTATATTAAATATTATTAAAGGCAAACATATTAAATATTAAATGTAATACCATTAAAAACAGAGTACAACCAAATCAAGTACCTTTTCATGCCTATGGCTTAGGGGTAAAAACCAAAGGATAAAGTTCGTTTTTCAAAATATAATGGAAAATTTTGGTTTTATAAAACTGAAAAATTTTCACACAAACAAAATGAATGAAACTAGAACAAAAATCAACACAATATACTAGGGGGAAAGTCTTTGTAATAAATATTTCTAAGATTCTGATATGTCTAAGATTCAAGATAACTAACAGAACTACGTAAGACCTAAGGCCATTCTTCAAAAGTGATAAAAAGGATATGAAAAAAGCATTTCTCAAAACAAAAATTGCAAACTATTAGCAACTATAGGAAACCAGCTAACTAATAATGATAATCAAAACAATTCTTGGAAGTCTCACTTCACACCCAACAAATTGGCAAAGACAAAAAAAACCTAGAAATTGTCAGTATTGGAAGATTTTTGGAAAGAGGAATACTAATTCACTTTTGGTGGAGTTGTGAACAGGTAAAACCATTGTGGAAGGTAATTTGAAATTATATGAAAAAGGTAACTAAAATATCCATATCTTTTGACCCAAAGGTTCTACTGTTAGGCATATGCCTGAAGGAGATGATCGATTAAAAAAAAAAAAAGGGAAGTGGGATCTTGTAGTCACCAAAATACTTTATGGCAGTAGTTTTTGTTTAGTAAAGAACAAGAAACAAAAGTGCTGCTATAAGTATTTTGGTGACTACAAATATCTAGAAACCAGAGATACAAATACAAAAGTGAGACAATCCCTGCCCTTAAAGAACTGACATTTTAATAGGTGTAGACAACACATTCAGGAGAACAGCGGCCAAGAAAGGGAGTTTTGGTTTGGGGAGGCACAGAAATGGTGAGTGAAGTCATGATGTAGTTAAATTTTTGAGAAAATTCCAGTAGCAATGGTAGTATTCATTTGATTACTGTTTATAGAGCAAGAAATAGAAAGCAGGGTTTGGGGGAGATGGATGGAAAGGCAGATAGCAAGAATACTAGATTGGTCCTGATGTCCTGATTAATGATTGGATGGGATGTAAAGCCCTAAGAGTGTGTGTGTGTCTATATCTATAAAATATCTCCATTAATATACATACTACTCCAAAGCAATAACATAAAGCACCTAGATTCAAAAAAAGTCAAGACATAGATACATACATAGATAAGAAACAAAAAAATATATTTTATACTTTAAATGTGGTGAAAAAGTTACTTAAGAAGGTATAAATATTTCTTAAGAAATAAGTAAAAAAAATTATTTAAAAACTATACAGTGTGCCATCATTCATCCTTTTCTCTAATACAAGAATGCAAATCTGGTCTACTTAGAGCAAAAGTTAAAACATAATTGGATGAAGACACCGTGATCTTACAAAATTAGTTTAAAATCTTTGGCTAACTATTTCAGACAAATATTATAAGAACACCTACAAAGAAGTATAAACAAGGGATATTGACTAGAAATTACATGATCTGAATTATATGAATTGAGTCCCAACTCTGCCACTAACTCTTTGGCTTTTGAAAAGCTGTTTAACGAGGGGTGGCTAGGTGGCACAGTGAATAGAGCACCAGCCCTGAAATCAGGAGGACCTGAGTTCAAATCCAGCCTCAGACACTTAACACTTATTAGCAATGTGACCTTGGGCAAGTTGCTTAACCCCAACTGCCCTCCGAAAAACAAACCAAAAAAAAAAAAGAAAAGAAAAAGAAAAACTGCTTAACCTCAAGAGACCTCAAGAACAATCTTCTCATCTGTCAAATGGATATAAGGATTGATTATCTGTCCCAGATACCTCAGAGTTGTGCAGATCAAATGAAATAATGTATGCGAAACCACTTTGAAAGCTATACAATGCCATATAAATGCAAAGTTATGGTAATACTTATGCTAATGTTTCAAATGTCCTTTCTTTCTTGTAGAAATACATTTGCCCATCTTACACACCTCATCTCATATACCAAAGTGTGTCAAAGTGATCATTTTTCAACATGGGTACACAGGAACTTTTGGCTCATTCACTGTAAAATTCTTACCTAAAAATGATGACAATAAGACTAAGAGTGCATTTGTGTCCTCATCTCCAAAACACGATGAAGGATTCGGGACATTTTCACTATAATTCCATAATGTTTTACAAACCAAGCAGGCCAGCTGCCAATCTGTAGGGCCAAAGTCTCTTAAACAATCCACTAACCTGTTTTGGTAAAAGAAATAGGATTCAATTCAGTTCCATTCAACAACAATATGCCATATGCTGAGTGCACCGACAGGTTTTATGGGGAGATTAAAAAAAAATTAAAACTGACACAAAGACCTTACTTATCCATCTGAGAACTTTAGCTATAAAGATGGTGTGGGAAGGGGAAGGGGTAAACTATGTAGAGTGACTATGGCTGGAGCCATTTCAAAATTCTGCATTTAAAAAAATGGTCATATTTACCTTTTGGCCATATTTTAAACATATAATTCATGTCTTATTTAATCATGTTCTACTGAATAATCCATTCACTTCTAAAACTACAATTACAACCTTCATCTATGAGCAATCCCTTCTTCTGGAGGTTTTGAAAGCAAAGTGAACAACAGTTATGTTGGTCCTTTTATGTGCAAATAAATGTGCATTCTCCCCTTCACCCCCCCCAACCCTGACTCAAAGGGTTCCCCAAGAGGACCTGGGCAACTGGGCACTGGACCCTGAAGCCTGACTTTGATTGATCTTCATTTGGGCTCCCCTCAGTGTACTCAGCAACTGACACCAATAGACCACACACACACACACACACACACACACACACACACCATCACTTCTGCTTCACACACACTCTTTTTTCCTGTTCCCACCAAGGCATGAGACATGGAGAAATAATTAACAGCACTTCCTCATGTAGAAATTGGGGCCTCTCAATCTGGAATTAGTCTCTTTTAATTAAAAAATGACAGAAACTGCCACCATCCCCTGAATGCAAAGTCCTCTGGATCTCAGAAACATTGAAAAGGTTCCTAGCATGTTTTGAACTGTGTCTTTTAACTCACTTTTTAATTCCGCCCCCTTCTTTGAGGATTACACGCTTGTCTTTGTCGACAGTGAGGTTTAGGAGAACTCCACAGGCAGAAAAGCAAACATCTTGGTGCTTAGCATCCAGCAATGCAATCATAAATTTGTAGACTGAACAGGAAAAATAAAGGGTTGAGCAAAGAGAAGAAAAACATAATAGTGAAATCTCAAGAGGACACACAGTCTCATTTTTCCAAAAAGGGCAGTGGAAAGGAGAAATACCTTGCTTAGAGTCAGTGATGGAACAAAACACTGAACCCAAGACTATTGACTTAGGAAATTTTTCCTAAGACATTCATAGGGCAATGATAAAAGTAATTAATAATAATATCAACAAAGACTATTTACATTTGCACAGCACATTATGGTATAAAGCATTTTATATACAGGGTCCCCTAATGGTTTACTTGTAGGTGGACAGATGGCATGGATTAATAGAAAGCACTGAACTTGGAATCAGCAAGCAGACAAGGAGAGATTGAAAATAAATGGAAGAAGGGGAATAACACAGGGGGCAACCAGAGAGGGCTAGATGGTATGGAATGACTTGTGCATATAGAGGGGTTGGCAAAGAGAAGGGCCACCTCTTCATGTGAGACAGGAGTAAAGGAGATGGTAGTAGAAGGCATCTGAGTGATGAGAGATGGAGAGTGTAGAAGAGGGAGCTCTTGATGAATGACCTTAATTTTTTCAGTAAAATATGAGGTAAGATTCTTAGTTGAGAAGGGAAAAGGAGGGGAAGGAAGAAATGGAGCCATAGGAAATTAGTGGAAGAATAAAAAGGTTTGAAGGAACCACTGGGATAAGTGGGATAGTGAATTAATTAGGGAGGTATATAAAAGGACTACTTCACCATAGTGAGAGCTTAGTTGAAGCTATGTAATAAATCTGTAGTGGACCCAGTGAACATAGTTTTATGATTTTCTCCACCTCTGTTCAACAATATGTATATTGGAACCTTCAAAGGCAGCAGAAGTTAGGAGTGATCCAAGGCTGAGACTTAGCAGGGCAAGATCAATGATACAAGAAGGCAAAAGCAACTCAATAGAAGAGTGTAGAGTTGAGCTAGTTCACCAATGGGTCGTGATGGAGAAAGAAGCTAGTGCAGGGGTGATGGGGCTGGTAGGGAACTGAAAGATCCAGGTACTTAAAGTCATAAAGCAGACAAATAACAGCATTCGAAGTGAAGGCAAAAGGAGAGTTAGAATGATGCTATAAAAGTGATCAGATAAGGGAATCTCATAGTTCATTAACATGCAAGTGGTACATTTGTGGGTGGTGGCAAGATCAAGAATCTGACCATCTTTATAATGTGGCTGAGGTTGGGGTAGAGTAGTAGGTCTTATGAAATGAGTAAGCTGAGGCATGTAAAGTTAGGGTGTTTTAAAAAATATCAACACACATATGTGTGTATGTATGTATGTATGTATGTTGAAGTCCCCAACATGAAAGGCAGGAGAAAAAGACTATAAATCAGACATTTAACTGATTGAGAAAAGAAGGGGGTTATCTAGGACGTCGGCAGCAAAGGGCTACTGGAATTTAGATAGGGATATAGATTGAAGGACAAGAGGTTCCTGAGTGATGGGGATAGAATTCTAGCCTAGAAGTGGAATGGTGAGCAAGGAATATTCCAACTAATCCACTTCCACCAGTAAGTTAGGTGGGATGAGTGAAAGTGCACTTAGTGCTGGAAAGGGCACTTAGGGAGACTACATCATTAGAAGGAAGCCAGGTCTCAATGTAAGCCAGAAGACAGGAGGAATGAGAAAGGGAAACAATTTAAGATGAAAGCAATTTTACTGCCTATGGAGCAAGCATGTCAGAGAGAACAGTGGTTGGGGTTGAGACACTGGGGGTGGAGATGAGGGGGTTTGAAGGAATAAGCAATCAGGAGGTGGCAGTGGGGAATGGGGTGCAGATGATAGCTGATGAGGGTTTAGAATCTCTGGGAGGGGAAGGGTATTATGGGGGAGGGGGGTTGCTGTTAATCATTAAGGGAATACTTTAGGTAGATTTTCAATGTCCACAGGGCTTTAGCCTCAGGGTGGAGTCTCATCTATATAAAATGAGAATACTGCTATATTGATCTGATTATAAGAAATACTTTTAGTATAGCCCTAAATTAATGGTATTTTCAATTGATACAATTTTTCTTGTAAAAATTTAAATTTCTGTTAATTTTTATTTTGGCTGTTTTATTTAGTCATTCATCTATTTATTTTTACAAGCATTATCTCTCCCTCCCACTTCTCCCCTCCAATGAACAATAATAGATAATAAAGAGAAAACTCATAAATATTCATAGTCCAGCAAAACAAATTCCCATATAGACCATGTTAAAAAAAAAGTGTATCTAATCCTTCATTTTCAATCCATTACCTCTCTTGCAGGAGGTAGATAGCTTGTTTCATTCCTTTGGGCTCATGATTTATCACTGCATTCAGGAGAGTTCTAAAAGAGTCTTTCAAAGCCATTTTTCCTTCGAAAGAAACCTCATTCTTCAGGGTACTGTAGCTCTATGGACCAGTGTGGTACCTAATATGGCAGTCCTTGAACCTATATCTCCTAAGGTTGTTGTAAGGCAACTGTTTTTGCAAACTTTCAAGTGCTATATAAATGTGAGCTATTATTACTGTACATAAACACACCATGTTGGAGCATCTGTGCTCCGGCCTCAGTTGAAATTCCATGCTGGAAAGAAACAGCATAAAGAAATGGAGATAAGAAGTCTTTGGGCCTGAGATGCCTAGCCTAGAGCCTGGAAGGGGGGAAAGAGGGAATTCTGACTGCTGCTCTGGAAGCATCACCACTGTCTCTTTCCTTCTATATGCTCCACCTTCATCCCATCCACACCTCCTAAGGGAAAGAAGAAAGAAGTCCCTTTGTCTAGGAGGAGAAAGAGAAAATATGTATTTAAAAATAGGAAAACGTCTCTGCAAGTCCTCATCTCTAAGAATTCTGCCCTGACCACAACCTGATTTTCAAGAGTCAGACGAGAATCTCTAACTCAAGCTATGGCACTGGGTGGTTTCAAGTGAAGGTCTCAGCAAGTGTGCCAAGCTCTGACCTAATCCCTGAAAAATCAACTCTAGATATGAAAGAAACATGGTAACAGTTAGTAAAAGGAATGCACTCAGAACCCAGCTTGGACTCGGGCAAAATAGAGAGACCAGCAGTCAGTCAGTGGATAAACATTTATTAAGCCCCTACTATGCACCAGGCACATGTGCTACATGCTGGAGATACACAAAGTAAAAGACAGATAGCCCCTGCTCTCAAGGAGGTCCTAATCTAATGGAGAAGATAACATACAAACAACTATGCACAAAACAAGCAGAATAACTGTGCACAAACAGCAGAAATTGGATACATTCAATAGAAGGAAAGCACTAGAATTAACAGGAATTGGGAAAGGATTCTGGTAGATAGTGAGATTTTACTTGGGACCTGAAGAAACAGAAGGCAGAAGGCAGAGATGAAGAGGGACAGCATTGCAGACATGGGGGTCAGTCACTGAAAAACGGCTGGAAGACTGAGTGTCTTATTTGAGGAACAGTAAAGAGACCACTATCACTAGATCAAAGAGAATGTGGCGAGGGGTGAAGAGTACAAGAGGTGGAGAGTACAAGAAGAATGGAAAGCTTCGGAGTGGGGAAAGCCAGATTACGAAGAGCATCCTGTGCCAAATGGAGGATTTAACATCTGAACCTGGAGATAACAGAGAGCATCCACTGGAGTTTGTGTTGGGGGAAGTGGAGTAAAGGAGAGGTGATGTGGTCAGACCTGCCTGGCCCTCCTCACTGCCAGGAAGTTAGCCGCAAAGCTTTGCATTTAAAGCAAAAGCAGGATCATGGCATGCTCAGTCTAACCCAGGAACCACTTGGCTAATGCAAAAGTCAAAGCTAAATCAGCAAGAGGTGTTTGCTAATGAATTTGTGCCATGTACTTACCATTTTTCTGTATAATAAAGTCACAAATTTCATCATATTGGGAAAGATTGCCAAAGACTCGCACAGCCTCCAGGATTCCATCCATGTTGCTGCTCATTAGAAGCTTTAAGAGCACTGATTTTGATTTTTTTAGAAAATAAAGTAGAGGTAGTTAAGAAATGCTTCACTTCTGTAGCCCTTAAAACACTAACATACTAAATACAAGTAACTGAAAAGTACAAATCATATTAATAAAATCAAATAGTAAATTACTACAAATGAATTTTTAGTTTTGCTCTTAGGAATGAATTAGGCTCTTTTTTTTTTTTTTGCATTTTAACTGAAAAAAAAATACTAATGACTTGGTCTAAATAATGGAATCAAAATTTAAAGAGGCACTAATTAACCCCAAGTGACCCAGAACTTTACATTCAGCAATGCGCAGCTTTTGGTCCTGAATAATGGAATTCTTCACTTGGTAGAAAGACAAATTGTTGATTGTTGCTGTAGCATTAATTACCAGTTCCTCACATTCATCAATTGATTTATATTCTGAAAAAAAAAAATAATGGAAGTAAGACAGGGAAAACGACTCACTATAGCCAGAGGACAGAGCACATCATAATTTCAATGCCAGCCATAATCTGTCCTTTGACAGTTTTATTTAGAATGCCTTTTCTAAGGCTAGAATCAATCAACAGGTGTGTGGGTTTTTTTTTTTTTGTCTACTTTCTGCCAAGACACCACTTTAGGCAGTAGGAAAAAAATACTTAAAAAATAATAAAGACATTAATAATAATTCCTTACATTTACATAGTCCTTTATGGGATGTCTCATATGATCCTTAACACTAATCCTGTGAGGTAAGTAGAATGGGTATTATTATTTTTCAGCTCCAAAATTTTATGTCACTATGATCTGATGATCCCCCATTTTAAAGACAAGGAACTGGGGCTCAGAAAGATTCATATTATCATAGTCTCTTTAGATCTTGAGTTAGAAAGTACCTTGGGAGCCATTTAGATAAACTGTGTCATTCTACAGATGGAAACTGAGGCCCTGATGGTGTGACTTGCCCAAAACCATGAAGAAGGTAAACAGCAGGTGCAGACTGTGAACCTATGTCCTTTTGTACAATGCAGTGTTCTTTCACTTAACCTTCCTTTGCCTGAGATCCCTGGCCTCTGAGGCCTGCAGCTTACTACCAGCATATGGAAGGCTATTTTTCCCCCCATAGCATAAGTCAAATATCTCTTTCTTCCCTAAACTAATTTACTTATACATTTCTGCACTGAAAGTGCTAAAAAGTAATGAAATGGTAATAACAGAAAGAAGCAGAAGAAATGTAACTCCACTTTGAGCACAACGTTAAGCTTCAGAAACACAAAAGGGGTGTACTTATTAGACCACTTATTCAGATGCAAATTTGTACTCTCTCAAATTGGCTTGTGAAATCAGATTCTAAAGGGAAGATGGACAAGTCTTTTATTCAATTCTTGCTCATTCCATAAGAAATTAACCACAAAAACTATTCCAACCCCACCATAATCACCCTTCTTAGGAGGTGAATTCCTCCCTTCCTACCTTGCTGAGACTGAGGCCATCCACTGAGAACTCTCTCACCCTCCCTCTTCTCCATCTTAAAAAAACAATCTGTCTTAACTCTATCTTTTCATCCCTCATCTCTGAGGAAGTATGCCTGTTCTTTGTCAGGCTAACCATTCCACAGTCCTCTTCCTCTCCTGCCTCCTCTAGGACCCTGTGCCATCAAATTACAGGGTCATCAATCTAGAAGTCCAGGATTCCAGTCATTCTAGTCCAACCTCCTCATTTTTACAGGTGAGAGAATGAGATTCAGGGATGTTAAGCCTTGTCCAAGGTCACTCAGGTACTAAGTGTAAAAGACAATATGGTTCTTGACCATCAGAGCCAGTATACTTTCCATCCTACCCCAAGTTTTAAATCTCTTCTGTCCATTGACTCCTTTCCATTTTCGCATAAGTCAGACCTCCACTAGCCTTATAAAATGTTCCACTGATTACACTTCAGTAATAGTTCCAAATGCTATATAGTACTTTAAGGTCCACAAAACCATTTCTTCACGATGACCTTATAGGTGGTGGAGGTATCATCCTTATTTTATATATAGAAGATGGATGAACAAATTATGGTATACTCTTTTAAGGAAGGACAGAGGGGATGGTTTCAGAGAAACCTTGAGTGAACTGATGCAGTCAAGTGAGTAGATCCAGAATACTTTTTGCAATAACAACAGTAAAAATGTAATCGCTAACAACCCTAAAAGACTTCAGAACTCTGATCCATGGATTGACCAACTCAGTTCCAGAAAATTCATGAGACATGCTACCCACCTCCTGAAAGAGAGTTGTTGGATTTAGACAGATAAACAGATACACAAGTATACACAATGTATAATGAAACTAATGTAACAATGTAAAATTAAACTAAACTAATTTTACAGATGATCTGCAGACCACATTTTAGCTTCCTTCCAATCATTTAAACATAATCTTTTACTAATGCTGAGAGTAACAACCAAGCTAACTATCTTGGACTTTACTTCTTTTAAGCCAAGTCAAGGCTGGGTGGTATATTGGAAGAGGCATTGGAAGTAGCTGAGAGAAGATTACTAGCATCTCAGGCTTCTAACACTTAACCAGCAGAGTAGCCATGAGCAAGCCCCTTAACATTTCTAAGCTTCAGTTTCCACATATGTAAAATAGGTATAATGATATATTATCTATGCCACAGGACTGTTGGGTGAAAAGGGCTTTGTAAACCTTAAAGCCCTATGTAAATTTGAGATATCTTTGTTATCATTTTCTTCATATGCCAGAGGGTATAGAATAGGATAAACAATGATAAATGTGAGTGTTTTACTTATATGTAACATGTAACCGAGATAGTACATATAAAAAGCACTTTGAAAACAAAGTGCTGTGTCTTAGCTATTGATATAGATAGAGCTACATAAATTAACATTAAATAGTAGATCTAGGAACATTACTTTTGTTTGACAAACTTTAACCACGTGGCATTTACCACTGTGGAATTCAGAGAACAAGTCTGAACTTTTACACTTTCTGTTTAATTTGGCCAGCTGTTGATCCCTATCATGGCATTTATGAGACAAGTCTGAGTACCCAGTAGGAAACTCTGTCCTGCAGCCTGAGAAGGCTGGGGGGGGGGGGTGTCATTTGAAAATACTGCAGCACTCAGACAGAGCTGCATTAAAGCAGACCATTTGTCCTAATTAGGGTCCACCACACCCATGTCGCTAAAACACTAGTCATGCTGGAGCCCAAAGATACCCTAATGATGTGGAGACATTCCAACCTGCCTGAAAGATTGAATCAAGATAACAGAAACAGAAAGAAAGCCGGCCAAAAGGGTGTCTCTTACCCAGTGTTGTGACAAGTAACGCCACTACTTGCTGATTCGCAGCCAAAGCTGCCCCTATAGTGGGGTGAATGGATATATTGGCCAGTACTCGGATCACCTTTATAAGGACATCTTCCACCTCAGAAGGTTGTTTGTGTTTCTTATTCTTTTCTTCTTCACCATCCATCCTTTTTATAGAATTCAAATCCATTTCATAGTAAGTATTGAATAATGATAAGAGGGTTTTGATGCAACCTTTCTCCTTAGAAAACTGTTCCCGGGCTTGATTATTTTTTGCAGTTAGGTTGCCAAGAATGAAAACAATACGAACAACTAAATCCTAAAAAAAAAAAAAAAATAGCAAGGATTATATAAGTAGAAGGAAGCCTGAAAAATTTATCAGGGAAAATTATGGCATTTTCTTGATTTCTCAATGTAAACCTGAACGGATTTAGATTCTTCATATGGAATTTGACCCCCATAATTGGGGGTCATTTAACTGATGAGATTAAAAGCAATTGACAAGCTGTTAAAAAAAAAAAAAAAGAACAAACTAACCTGATGCTATTAAAAAGTCAAGCAAAGATTAGTCAAACTGGAAAAAATCACCAACAATCTTCCTTTCCTGTCCGAAAACTGCTGGATGAGCAGGATTTGGTTATCGACAGCCATGTAAATAGGTACTTCATTTCTAAACTCATCTCTAACATATTTCTTTAATATCTAAGTTCCTATACAAAAATTAATGTCTCTCCTGAATTTTTGAAGCAGGAAACTACCAAGGACAGACTTGACATGAGCTATTCACTTAAAATTCACTTAAATTTTTTAAAATTACCATAACCTAAATGACTATTTCTCTAGTCTAATCTAAGTTATCTCCAATGTCACAACTCAATAGCTCAGATGCTGATCCAGATTACCTTCAAATATTTGACAGCTATTAATTGACAAATCTCAATGTTCCCTAGGGAACACTAAACATCCCTTTGCTCCAGTCTTTCTGTGAAAACTTGACAGCACCACACAAGGAATGCCAGAGGACTCCCTCCATGCTTTGTTAAGCCCACCATCATGGGCAGCACTGGGGGATTCTCAAAGGTTTCCGGTGGCAGTTTACAGCCAAAATCCACCCTGGAACTCCACTAAGTATAAGACCAATGGTGGCATAAAAATACCATGGGTTCCTTTAAGGAACTGCAGATGACATGGATTCTAGCCAGTATAGCTCACCCTTCAGCCTTTTTCCAAGTACACTGTGCTTGTTGCGTATATGGTATCAGTAAAGTGATCTTAGTTAGACAAGGTAATGGCTGAATCTGCCTCACCTCCAGCCAGGTGGCAACTATGCCTGCTTCCTCTCTTGTAGGACTTTGTACCAAGAATGTTTTGATCATAAGACTAAGTGGCTATCCACTGGCCAAATCTAACAAAGAGATAAAGTACAGATGCAAGTCCCACAGATCAATAAATCAAAGCTCTTTCAGAATGTGTTCCTCTGAGAGAAAAGACTATTTTCAAATCCCCAGTCCTGGAGACTAGGATTGATAGGGTCATATAAATAAACAAGCAAGTAAATATGCACACATATGTGTGTACACATGTGTACACACATATGTGTGTGTGTTGTGCCATATGCATACATGCACAAGATATTCACTTATATACATGCATGTAAGATGTGCATGTTTATGTATTATACCCTGTGACTCCACTAAGCATAAGACTAATGGTAGTACAAAACTACCATGGTTTCCTCTAAGAAGCTACTGGTGGTATGGATTCTTGCTAGTATAGTTCATGCTATGGGTGTGTATTTACAGATATATATATATACATATATATATATACACACACGTATACACACATTTACAAATATGCATTTATGTGATCTGAAATTTAAATAAGCTCTGTGAAATAGATCTGGAAATTTTGTATATGTATGCATGCATACATACATACATACATACATATGTATTTGTCTATTCATCTATCACCCTATTTATGTATTTGATTAATTAATTACTTTAGGCTCTATTGAGTACAGAACTTAGATGTACAAATAATCTATGTAGTCAACACCTGCTTCCACTTCAATGGGACCTTCTTCCAAGTAGTCCCAAACATTACAGGCTGAATGAAATGTGGACCATCAGATAATTTGTCAATTAAAAAAGTAAAATTGATACTGAACGGTCTGGACTGTATGAGAGTCATATGCCCTTAAAGCACCAATATGTATAGTTAGTAATTCTCTCAGTAAAGGAAGAGAAATAAGTTCAATGAAAACAACCTCCTATCCACTCTCCTCTCATGTGAAGCCTCTACCCAAATGTACTGGAAAGCAAAATGATGTATTGTGTGATGCCACATCATTTTAAGAGCCACAAATATCGATGTGCATGCCTATGATACCACATCACCAACTTACCTATTTTTATCAAAGTCTTAAAGCCTTTCCATCAATCAATAAACATTTATTAAGGACCTCACTATGTTCCAGGCACTGTGCTAAGCACTGGAGAATACATATAAAGACAAAAGAACTCCTCAAGGAGTTCACAATCTAATGGAGAAGACAACATGCAACCATATACAAACAAGCTATATACTAGATAAATTGGAAATAATCAACAGAAGGAAGGAGTTACCAGAATAATTTCTCGTAGAAGATGGGATTTTAACAGGATCTTGAAGCAAACCAGGGAAGCTAGGAAGCATAGATGAGGAGAAAGAGAACTGTAGGCATGAGGGGCAGCAGGTGAAAATGTCCAGAGTCTGGAGATGGAGAATCTTGTGTGAGGAATAGCAAGGAATCAATGGATCACAGGAAAGACTAGGGCTAAATAAGGTGTGGAAAGAATGGGAAACTTGGGGGTTGGAGAGAAGATAGAGCAGGTTATGATGTCCTTTGGACACCAAACATCTCATCATGAAAGTGATAGGGAGCCACAGTGGTGACATGTCAGACCTAAAGTTCAGAAGGATCATGTTGGCAAGTAGGTGGAGAATGGCATGAAGGAGAGACTTGTGGCAGGCAGAGTAACCTCCAGGCTACTGCAATAATTCAGGTGATGAGGGCCTAAACCAGGGGTACACATGTGAGCTATGTTAAGAAGATAAAACTGACAGGCCCTGGCAACTGGATATGGGAGTAGGGATGAGAAAGAGTGAGGAGTCAAGAACGACACCCAGGTTCTGAGCCGGGATGACTGGGAGGAGAGTAGTGAAGTTAGGAAGCAGGGAGTGCAGGGGGTAGGAGAAGAGAATTTCAATGTTGGGCAGGTTGAATTTAAGATGTCTGGTTGTTGTCCTTCACAATCAAAGACGACCAGGAACGGTATCACTATGTCAGGGTCAACGTACGGTGTGGCTGATCAGACCAATACGAGTTCAGAAGACTCTACTGCAGGTCAGCCACATAGTCCATATGAACGTTTGAGGTGGGGATGGCTCTAAATTTGTGCACCTCATGTTTTTTTTTTGAGCTACTACCAATTCTGCTGGACAGCCAGCAGGAAAATCCAGTTTGAAAAGTCCAATAGATAGAGATGCAAGACTGAAGGTCAACTTCAGTTAGGTTAGGGCTGAGTAAGGAGATCTGAGAATCATGGGCATAAAGATGATAACTAAATCCCTGGGAGCTGAACAGATCAAAATTCAGATATTTTCTTTCTATTCAGTGCAATGGTTGTTAAGTGAGAGGATGCTAAATGGTTCTTTTCTTTTTCTACAGGGAAGGTAAATAAACAAGAAGGTCTCTAAGGAGGGGCAGTACATTAACTCCACATTTTATGAGGCCCTGATTCTTTGATGATTTCAGCTTCCTCTTGGGCTTAAGCATGGCCCAGATCACCAGACAAAGTACAAAGGGGAAGACAAGCTTATGTGTACCAAGAGCTAAGACCATCTGAGGGCCAACTTCAGATTAAAAAAAAGAACATTGTACCGATCAAAGTCATACTACAGAGAGGTAATATATTTGCCTAGGTAACATATTTGTTACTTTCTATAAATGTATATATTTTTAATGTCAGGAAATTCTACTTTCTAGAAAGATGATAGTATTATAGGATCCAGAGTGGGAAGGAACATCAGAGGCCATTAATGTTATCTTTGCCAATATTGGGTTCACATCACTGCCTTAACCAAATATGTTTAATGATTCCTTGCTACCTAACAAATGCCATTCAAGGGGCTCACAATACAGCTCTTTGATGATTTCAGCTTCACCTTCCAGGGGCTCAAAATCTGGCTAAATGCTATTTCCTTTTTTTCTTTTCTTTTTGGAAGGGGGAGGGCAGGGCAATTGGGGTTAAGTGACTTGCCCAAGATCACATGGCTAGTAAGGGTTAAGTATGTGAGGTCACATTTGAACTCAGATTCTCCTGACTCCAGGACGGGTGTTCTATTCACCGTGCCACCTAGCTGCCTAGCTGCCTCTCCTATTTTCTTTTAAACCTTATCTCACACTACTTCACTCAGTGTCATCTCCTGAGCATATACCAGATTTCTCACCTCCAGGCATTTGCTCACATCATTCTCTACCTCAGCAACACCCCTAGAAACTTTCCTTAACTGCCCCAGAGGTAGTGTGATCTCTTCCTCATCTGATTTCTTCATCTGTATTACATTATTTAAGTACTTACTACATTTTAATATGTATTAGTTATTTATTTGATCATTTTTTCAGTCATTAACTGAATAACTGAATTGCTTTCATTTGAATTGTCTTAGGAAGATTCTGAAGATCACCTGGCAGGATAAGGTACCAGACACTGAGGTCCTTATTCAAACTAAACTGCAAGCATTCAAAATCTGCTTCAGAGAGTGCAGCTCCAATGGGCTGGTCATGTTCAAATGCAAAACGTATGCTTGCCAAAAAGACTGTTTCATGGAGAACTCACACAGGGCAAGAGTTCACATGGTGGTCAGAAGAAGCAATACAAGAATATTCTCAAGGTCTCTCTCAAGAACTCTGGAATTCATTATATGACATGGGAGACAATGGCACAGGACTGCTCAGCATGGCGTGCCCACATCAGAGGAGGTGCTGTGCTCTATGAACAAAGCAGAAATGAAGTAGCTCAAAAGAAAAACAAGATGTGCAAATTTGGAGATTCCACCTCAAATGTTCACATGGACTATTTGTGCCCAACATGTGGTAGAGCATTCTGAGCTTGTATTGGTCTGATCAGCCACAGTCAGAAACACTGAAACTTAACTTTAGCGTAGTGATGTCAGTTTGGTTTTCTTCGAGAACAAAGGACAACAACCACCAATATGTATCAGTCATTTGTGTACATGCTTTATCTCCCATAAAAGATTGCAATTTCCTCGAGGGCAGGGACTTGTCTTAACGAACCCCTTACAATTCCCCTGTCCTTAATATATCTTCAGAACTTCTCCTCAGACCTCACCATCATTCTAAATTCCTAATCTTGAATTTCTTTCTCTGACCATAATCTCTTCTCTTTTCATCTTTTCCTTTTATACTGCAATATCTTATTAAAAGGATGAAAGAATTCAACAGAATCCTACAAAATTCCATTCAGATTTTATCCTTCTCTAAGCAAGAGCCCTAACAAAGGCAAGAATGACTTTCCCACCAAGGATATCAGTGCCACACCCAAAACAATTACAATTGCTTCCTTCATCCTTTATGAAGGAGACTACAAATTCTATAGCTTTTCCCTTACATTTTTTCAAATTACTCGCATAAGTCAATGCACAAGTTTCACAAGGATCTTAATATTAAATCAAATCTAGGACAAACACTGAAACAACAAAAATGCCAATGAATGCGGGCAGAGAAGGGTAAAAAGCAGACAGTCTAGTCTAACCAGTTTATATTGACTTTGCAATTTGGGTTAAAGCAGTATCAGCCTAGCAACAGCCATAGCCAATCAGAGTTTAGGCAAACAGTTACAATTATATTTTAAGAAGTCTGACCTCAACTGTGTATTCCAGTTACAGTCTATCAGATATTCTTTTTAGTTAAGCATATGCTGTGTTGTTAATGAGCAAACACGTTACTCAATATGACCAGGCACTAACAGGCTTTAAAAAATATTATTGAAGTGGTACAAAACAAAGGGTGACTCACTTATGACCTTGACAAAGTCATTTAAAGCCCTCTGGGTCTCAGGTTCTGCATGTGGACAGTGAGGGGTTGGGCAAGATCATCTCCAGGAACCCTTTCAGCTCTAAGAAGATTTTTCAGAATAACATAAAATGCTCTTTTTAAGAGAATGCTGACAATGTTCTCAGTTATGTTTTTCACCACCAAAGTGATCTGTAGCCCTAGGAGCCCAGAACAAAAGGGCTCCTTTTCTCTGATAGCCAGGAAGGCCTAGGCCCACATTCGGGGCACTGGGATTGCCCAGGGTGGACAGAGGGTTCTCATAACTGGTCCCAGGAGATGCACTCTCAAAGAATGGGGCAAGCAGAGCAATTGGGAAAGATTCCAAAGGCAAGCCAATTAGGCAGGCTTTACTTAAACCTATTGGGATGTGGTGGCTGCATGGTGAAATGCAGCTAAGTGTGCTGGGCTTGGAGTCAGGAAGACTTCTTTTCTTGAATTAAAATCTGGCCTCAGACACTCATTAGCTGTGTGACCCTGGGCAAGTCACTTAACC
This sequence comes from Petaurus breviceps papuanus, assembly GCF_028583685.1. NCBI lineage: Eukaryota > Metazoa > Chordata > Mammalia > Diprotodontia > Petauridae > Petaurus > Petaurus breviceps. Next base: position 43,806,404 of record NW_027187391.1, read on the forward strand.
CAGTCTGCCTCAGTTTCCTCGTCAGTAAAATAAGCGGAAGAAGGAAATGGCAAACAACTGCAGTAGCTTTGCCAAGAAAACCTCAAATGGGGTCATGAAGGGTCAGACACAACTGAAACAAATGAACAGCAACACACAGAGACTAAAGGATCTAGGGGAAAAGAGGGACAGAAACAAAACATACTTTCTAAAAAGTTTATAGATTAGGTTAACCAGAAGAAATTCTAAATACCTGGGGGTTTTGTTTGTGCATCGTTTCTGGAAGAATATGCCAAGCCAACATCAGGGACTTATTCCGAAAACCAACTCTTCCTTTATCTTCACACCACCCACCTAACATGGCCTTCTGCAGAACCTTGCTCCTATCATCCACAAGCCTCTAGGTCATTCTCCTTCCTTTCTCAAGGAGTTCAGTACCTGGGGCTAACAACTCTTCCTTTTCATTCCCACCTATGTCTTCCACCATAGGGATTTTAATATCTACACTGATGTTCTCTCAGGAATCTTAAGTCTCCCAGTTTATCAATCACTTTAACTGTCATAACCCACATCTCTACAGACCTTTGGGCGCCCAAAGGGATGGTTTCACCTTAGAACTTACCCCATCACTGGAAACTCATTAACTGGAATTCTTAAATTCCACTCTCTTATCACAATCTCCTGTCCTCCTATTTCTCCTAAACTTTCTCACCATGACCTTCAGTCTCTCCATCTCTTTCTATTCTTCCAATCCATTACCCTTGTCTCAACCTCGTTTTCTTCCCATGACAGTCTTGATCCTATAGTTAATCAGTTTAGCCATACACTGTCCTTCACCCTTGGATTCTCTGCTTCTTGTCCTGCTGCTGTCAACAACCCACCAATCCTCAGTAGTGGATCATTCCCAAAAGCTGTCTTCTCTACTGCTATCCCCAAACTAGTGAGCTCTGACGGGAAAAGTCATGAAACTGTCACCACCAGGACTATTACACACTTGTGTTACTTAATCTTGATTGGGTCCTCACTAATATACAGCAATCCTTTTATTCTTGACTCGTTAACCGTCAGATTCCCATTCCAAACTCTATCCTTAAGCCCCCAATGCTATCCCCTCATACTGTCTTTTTCAGAAAATGACTTTTTTTTTCCTGCTTTACTGAGAAAATTCCATTCTGACTTCTCCAGAAAACAGCCCCCTCTATTATCTTCACTCTGTCATTTATCTTCAATCTTGCCCTGTCTACTAGCTGCTTCCCTGATGCCTATAAACCTGTCCATGTCTCTCTCTCATCCTCAAAAAAACCCACATTTGAACCATATATCTCTCTGACCATCTTTCAAATTCTCTTCTTCCTTTTGTGACTAAACTCCTTGAGAAGGCTAGCTAAAAAGTGTCCACTTCCCTTCTTCACTCTTCAGTCTGATTTCTGATCACATCATTCAACTGGAACACTCTCTTCTGTAACGGCCAAATCTAATGGGCTCTTCTCAATTCTCATCCTTCTTGACCTCTCTTCAGCCTTTGATACTATAGATCACCCTTTTCTTCTTGATACTCTGTTCTCTCTAAATTTTCATGACACATCTCTGTCCTGGTTCTCCTCCTACATTCTGACCAGCACTTAGCATAATGCCTGCCACAGAGTCGGTATTTATTAAATCCTAGTTGACTTGACCAGTCTTTTTTTTTTGGGGGGGGGGGGCGCAGATTTTTATCTAGGCTACATTTGCTAACCTTGGGTATCTCCAAGAACCCTGTCTTGAACCCTCTTCTCTTCTCCCATTATCCTTGATGTTCTTATAAGTTCCCATGGATTTAATTATCATCTGTATGCTAATGATTCTCAAATTTAGTCATCTGGCCTTAACCTCTCTGCTGACAACCAGCTGATATGTTTCTCACAATTGTATTCTAAAACATGTATATACAATAACTTGTTCATCCAGTTCCCAATTTTTGGGTACTCCACAGATTGCCATTCTTTGCCATCTCAAAAAAAGTTATGAATATCTTTAGACATCCTTAGAATTTGTTTTGCTTAGGACTAATTCTTCTCTTAATCTAACCTTCCTTTGATTCTCCATCCTCTCCCCTCTCCCTTTCCCATTTTCCTGCTGAGTTGAATGTATTTCTGTACCTGAATTTGTGTGTATTTGTGCGTGTGTGTTCTTTCTTCTTTTGACCAGTTCAGATTAGAGTCAGGTTCAAATGTCAAGTGCTCCTGTCTACCCTCTCCTCTTTGTATGAAAAGACATCCATTTTCCCTAGCTTTCCTTTCCCAAGGCCACCCTCCCCTCCAACCTGGTGTCTTCCTTTCCCCTTCTATTTTCATTCTTTTCTTAACATCATCAAGACATAACAGAACCAATCCTTAAACTTGTCTAACTGAACTCCCTCTACGAACCCTAATGATGATAGGGTTCAGAGTAGACACATGGATCATAACCTCATATCAACATATAAGCAATTTATCGTTGTTTAGTCCTTTATAATTGTTTCTTCATGTTTTTATGTTTCTTTTCACTCCTGTGTTTGACCTTCAAAGTTTCTCTGGAGCTCTGGTGTGATCATCAGGGATACTTAGAAGTCTTCTATTTTATTAAAAATCCATTTTCTCCCTATAGCATTTATGTTCAGTTTTGCTGTGTAAGTTATTCTTGGCTGTAAGCCCTTATCCTTTGTTTTCTGGAATATCGTATTCCAAGCTCTCTGCTCCTAAAAAGTGATGGCTGCTAAATTATGTGTGATCCTGACTGTGGCTCCTTGGTACTTTAATTCTTTCTTTCCAGCTGATTGCTGCATTTTTTTTCTTTGATTTGGAAACACTGAATTCTGACTATGATGTTTCTGGGAATTTTGATTTTGGAGTTTCTTTTAGAAGGTGACCAGTGTATTCCATTTCCACTCTGTCATCTGGTTCTAAGAGATCTTAAGATACTTAAAAAAGATGTCTGGATTCTTATTTGGTCATGGCCAATAACTCTTAAATTTTTTCTCCCTCAATCTTTTCTGAAGTCTTTCTCAGGTGAGTTGTTTTTGCTATGAGATACCTTACATTCTCTATTTTTTTTTTCAGTCCTTTGATTTTAATATTTCTTGTTGCTTCATGGAATCATTAGCTTTAATTTGGTCCATTCTAATTTTCAGGGAGTTTGTTGCTTGGGTAAGGTTTTATATGTCTTGTCCCAAGTTGTTAATTCCCTTTTTCATAGTTTTCATTTTTTTTTCCATTCTTCCCCCTCAAGTGTTCTAATTCTATTTGTAAAAACATTTTTTAACTTAAAAAAAAATTTCTTCCAGGAATTCTAACAGAGTTTGTGCCCAATCAGTGTACTCTGAGGCATTGCTTGTAGATATTTTGGAATCATTCTCTTCATCCATGTTTGTGTCTTGAACATCCCTGCCACCACAATAGCTCATTAATGGTGAAGTTCTGTTTTTTGTTTGCCCATTCTTCCAACCTACTTCCTGACTTCAGACTTGAGGTTAGGGCTGGGCTCAGCCTTACTTCTGGAGGGAAGGTCTGGGCTAGTCCTGCTGTTGTTTTCTTAAGATATTGGGTGTTGTTATTCTAGGATCTCAGGGACAGGACAGGGATCTGAAAACTTTCAGTGCTCACAAAGTGGTGTGATCCAAGGCAAAATTTGTTTATTGTTCCCCTGGTCTGAGTTCTGCAAGTTTCTGACCTTGAGTGTGGGTCTGAGCAAAGATAAACTGCTGCTGGAGTCAGCCTTATCAGCTAAGTTTTGGTTCACAGTGGCCGAACTGTAGGCTCCTGTTCGGTCTGAGAGTTTTGCCTTGGTTATTCCTCTGCAGGCTGAGCGAGCTGCTGGCAGTTACACCCTACTCTGATTCTGGGGTTGGAGCCATATTGCTGCTACTTACTTCTGAACTTCCTCCTTTTTCAGTTCACTATCTAGGACTGCCCTATCTGGGAATATCTCTTTCTTGTACTTTTCACTCCACTTTGCCCAGAATTGAGTAGTGGGAGACAAAGTTATCAGCTGGCACTTATCTCTGGTCTAGGTCTGGGGGTGGTCCAGCCTTGGACCCCCTCTTGCCCTGGTGTACAGCCTCTCCCTAGGTACTGTAGCACTCCATGTACTGTGTGTTCCTGGCCCATGCCCAGTGTCCAAAGACCTCTCCTACATGACTCTGTATGCTAATCTAGGCTAAAGGATTCATCACGTGCCTTTTTTTCTGGATTTCCCCACCTGATGCGATCTGGTACATTTTTCTAGATCCTCTTTGGAAGAGTTTTCAAAGAGGAACTTATCACATGACCTCCTACCACTCTGTCATCTGGCCTACCTTCATCTTTTCTCCATTCTCTGTGCAAGAGACAAATCTTCTTTTAATGGCTAACATCTCTCCTTGTGTCCTCAATTCCACATAACTCCATACTTTCTTTCTAACAGAATTTCACAAATCATTCTCATTCTGTCTTTGTATCTGTTTCTGTCTATCTCTTTCTCTGTATCTGTCTCTCAGATATACACACATACATACTGTCAATCTATTTTCTCCCTTTCTATTTACTAGGTTCTTCCATGGAACTTACAAACTTGCACAGGTTTCCTCATTCTTAAAATAACTTCTGCTAACTCTAATCTATTTATTCTTCTTTATCTTTCCTCCCTTTCACTACCAAATTCCTAGACTATACTATGCTAATTTACTTATCATCCATTCATTTCTCAACCTTTTGTAATACAGCTTCTTACCCCAAAATTCTACAGAAACTAACTTCTCCCAGGTGACCAGATATCTCTTAATGGCTAAATCCAATGGCCTTTTCTCAATTCTCAGACTCCCTGACCTACATTCAGCAAGTGAAACTGTTGGGCCAACCCTACTTCCTGGATCCTCTCCCTAGGCTCTCCTCCTACACTCTTGGCTAAGCTTTATGCTACCTCCTACTTACCTATTTAGTCCTTTGCTAAATCATCAGGTATCCCCCACCTCCAAAACTAAGTGTTTGTCAAGGCTTTGTCCTGGGCCTTCTCTGCTCCCTTTTCTTTCCCATGGTGATGTCATCTGTTCCTGTGGATTTAGTTATCATCCCTCTGCAAATAATTTCCAAATCTAAATATTTAAACCTAATGTTTTACTGGAACTCCAGTCTTATAGCACTGGCTGCCTGCTATACACTTTTTTTTTTGCTTTTTTTTGAGGGGGGAGGGCAGGGCAGTTGGGGTTAAGTGACTTGCCCAAGGTCACACAGCTAGTAAGTGTTAAGCGTCTGAGGCCAGATTTGAACTCAGGTTCTCCTGACTCCAGGGCCGGTGCTCTATTCATTGTGCCACCTAGCCTCCCCCTGCTATCCACTTCTATACTGATATCCCCTCAGCTTCTTAAACTCCATGTGTCCAAAATTTAACTCCTCTTCTGACCCTCTAAACCTGCTTCTTCCAAACGTTTCTATTTCAGGTACCCTTGCTATTAAAGTAGTATGATATAATGAAAAGACTGCTGGACTTAGGGTCAACACAGACCTATCTTAAAATCTTGTTTCAAATATTCACTATCTGTGTGACCCAAGGCTCTGAGAATTGTTTCCTGGCCCTAAAACTTCAATAATATTAGCTGTACTACCTGCAACTTACAGACTTGTCATGAGGAAGACATTTTGTAAACTTTTAAGATTTATATAAAGCATTATTGCTATAATAATAATAATTACTATTGTTGTTGTTGTTAGGCATGAGGGGGGTATGATCCCTCCTAGCTAAGTAGTCAAGGAAAGTAGATTATATTTTGTCTTCTATATTTACTAGAGCAGAAAATTAGAATATATGTGAGAGTACTTTTCAAAGGTAAGGACTAAAACTACGGGGTTTGTAGTGTTTAAAAGACAGATATTCAGTGATGCACACACACTCCATTTAATCAGAAAATCCAGTTCCTCAGAATACCTTGTTAATAAATATTAATTAATGAATATTTTAAAAAGTGTTGTGTAGTTTGAAGTTGTGAATTGAAAATCAAGATTTGATTTGTAGCCCTTGATTTCACTCTATAAAATATGTCCAAACTACAAATGTCCTCAGCAAGTTGTGGCCATCCAGTTGTTTTTTAGTCCTATCAACTCTTTGTGACCCTATTTGGGGTGCTCTTGGCAAAGATACCAGAAAAGTTTTCCATTTCCTTCTCCAGTTTATTTTGCAGATGAGGAAGCTGAGGTAAATAGAGTTAAGTGACTTACCCAGGGTCACATACCTATTAAGTGTCTGAAGCCAGAACTGAACTCAGAAAGATCAGTCTTCCTAATTCCAGGCCTGGCACTCTATTGGTGTTACTTAGTAGCAGTGTTCATAAATGGAGGCATAAAATTTAACTGATCTAGAAAAAAATAATGTGCTCCATTATGACATAACCAAATTAATCTTTCCTTTATGGATAATTGATCAATAAGAACATAGATATTTAGTTATACCAACTGGAAATATAGGAAATGCCTCACCCTTCTATGACCAGTCTGGCCCCCAGGACTCCCCTGACCCCTGCCTTAACCTTCAGGCAGAACTAGGAACTATACATTTCCTCTGTCACATCACATGTACTCTCCCCACCCCCTTCACATCCTTCTCAGGGACAGATAATCAATGCAACATTATTTCTGCCTCTGTAAGAGACATGGCTGTCTCCTACTCTATGGCTCCCATTCAGAATGCCTGTGATTCAGAGTAATAGATATCCAGGTCAAAATCATTTTTAAAAAAATCAGTAAAGCACCAAAGAATGCCAAAGTGTCAATAATGATGTTAAATACAAAAGCATATGGGGAAAATTCTATAGACCTCTCTTATTTAAGCAGTTTTCCCCCAATTTTTTTTTTATTTAATATTACTGCCACACCTTTTAGCTAAAAGATGGCCCGTGGTGGGGAGGTAGTTCTTCTACAAGGACAAACCAGTGGCTGCTTTCAAAAAGCCAGCAGTAATGCTAGAAGTTGGGGCGTGGGGTGGGATGGGAATGGGGAAGGAACATGTTCTGAAAAAGGAATGGAAAGAAAAAGAACGCCCAGGCAGGGGCCCTAATGAAAAAACAAAGAATTTAGCCAAATGGGGACATCTACCAATCAGGTAGGAGCCTGAGGAAAAAAAGTCATTATTTCGTCTGATAGGCAAAAAGGAGAGAAGGAAAAAAAGAGACAGGACTACTCTACAAAGGTTCTAAAGAAGGGACAAAGAAACTCTTCTAAACACCATTCATTAGATCTAAAGAGAATGAGGTGGAAAATCAAGGTCCTTACCAAGGTTAGGTTTTATGTTAACTTTGTAGCTCCTTCTTCTATCTATTTATGTATCTAACTTTACCTTCTATCTATACACACATATATGTATTACATTATGTACACACAAACACACAGAAGAAAGGAAGGAGAAAGGGAGGAAGGGAGGGAAAGAGAGAGCTTGGGGAAGTAGGTGAGAGATAGACAGACATGTGTACTGTTTCTACCCAACAGAATGTAAACTCCTTGAGGGGAGGGACTGTTTTATTTTTGACTTTGTATTCCTGGTGCCTAACATAGTAACCACCACACAGGAGGCACTAATTAAATGCCTGTTAATTGACTGGTGTCATTACGGAAGGATCAGCTAGCTAGATTAAAAAGTAGCTTCTGTTCCTTTCAGTTCATGTGTTATCCGGACATCCCACTATTCATTTTCAAATCACCAAAATTTCTGCCCACAAAACCTCTACCAGAACATTCCAATTAATCTAGGTTTTACAAAGGTTTTGCAAGGTTAATCAAAGTATATAATAGAAGACTGAAGAAAGATGATTATTTTAAAAGGGGTCCCACCTAGAATTAGTTAAATATGACCTCCAAAGTTGAACATGAGAACACGAGCCCACAGTCTGAGAAGGGCTCTGATATAGTAGCAGTTCTAAAATGAAAACAAATTAATGAAAACTAAAGATAGAATTTTAAAATATGCTAAATAAACTATCACCTATCATACCGAGTTGTTAATTAAGACTCAAAAATAAAGTATGTCTTATGATGTTCTAACTCTCCACAGGAAGACCTCTACAGTACCAATCTCAATTTATAGACAAATAACAGAATCTCCAGATTGCCAGGGGCCTTAGAAGAGTCACCTAATACAAACCACAGTTGTACATGAATCTCCTCCACAACACCCCTGACAAATGGTCCTCTGTTTGAAGACATCCAGTGAGAAGGTACCTACTATTAGCTGGGGCAGTCCATTTCATCTCTTTATAGGTTAGAAAGTTTCTCCTTATATTAAGGGGTAAATCTGTTTCTCTCTAGTCCCCCCCATAAAAAAATTCCTAAGTATGCCATCTGAGGTCAAACAGAAGAAATCTATTTATTCTTCCATATGACATCCCTTCAGATATTTAAAGATAACCATGTCATCTCTTCTAAATCTTATCTTTTCTGGCTCAACACCTCCAATATACATACCCAGATCTCTTAACTGAAGCTCCTAAGACATAATGTCAAACCCCTTACTATCACCATCACCCTGGTCTAATTGTTCACTATCTGGTCAGCGGCCTTCCTAAAATGTGGCTCTGAGAACCAAATATTTAAGATGTAGTCTGACCAGGGCATGTCAAGGCAAGTCAAGTCAACTGGTTTTTATTAAACATTTAACATGTGCCAAGTTCTGTGCTGTAAGCAGAAGAGATAACAAGTAAGGGCAAAACCAATCTTTGAAAGCAGCACAGAGACTATTGCCTCCTGTGATTGAGATCTTACAAAATGCATGAGTGATGCTGATAACTGACTTTATGTAGCATTTTTTTTATGTTCTTAATGTCTTATAAAACTACTTTATATAGTCTACTTGATCCTTATAACAACCCTTTCAGAGGATATGCCTTCCTTATGGTACTAAAATGGTGAGATGCCCAAAATACATCTAAAGTATGAACTGATTTACAAATGAAACAAAACAACTCAGTTTTTCAGAACCATTGTACAAATTATTCCCCTCAGCAAAAAACAAAACAAAATATTTCTCTATCCCACAATTTCACTCCTCCTTCTCTATGTCTTCTATAAATCTGCATTTCAAAGATTCCCCAAGACCCATTTTACAGATTAGAAAACTAAGACAAGGGGCGGCCAGGTAGCACAGTGAGTAAGAGCACCCAGCCCCAGAGTCGGGATAACATGGGATAGAATCTGGGCTCAGATAGTACCACACCCAGAAATAACTGGCTGTGTAACCTTGAGCAACTTAACCCCAATTGCATAAAAAAAAGAAAAGAAAACTAAGGCAATGAGAAGTGATTAGCCTGAAGTAAAATGTGGCAGGACTGGAAGGGAACCCCAGATCTTCTGGTTTCACATTCAAAGCTCATAACATGAAGGTGATCTAGGGAACATAATATAATTTCAGAAAATCAGATAAGATAAAAATAATCACCTTTACATTTTGGCTTGCAACCTTTAAAAAAAATTTTTTTTAAAGATTCATTTGACACATTTTACTTAAATTCTTTTTTACAAAATAGGGAAAACAATTCCAGAAATGAACCAAGTTGACAGGCGCAACATATGAAATGCTAAGCACAGAAATGTTGTCACAGCTTTGATTCTGCTCACTCCAGCAGTTATTAAGCCTGTCTGTCAGCATATCTATGTCCATTGCAAAATGCACATTTAGATCATAAAAATCAAGCAATACATTCATGTTTGTAAATGTAAGGGATTTGTGCTACCGTATTACATTTAATTCATTGTTTGTCAAAACATTTGACCAAATGCTAAAGTTTAGTTCAGAAACAAATGTTTTTAATGAAGCCAAATGCAATAATGAGCCTACTCTCTTCTAACAATTTTACATAGACTTTAGTTCTTAGATGTGCCCTGGATTTTAGTCAAACTGAAGTAAAAGAAATGAGTGAGAGAAAAGTCTTACATGTTTGTTGATGTGAAGCTCTTTTTAGAGGAGCTGGAGAAAGGTCTCAGGTGGATTCCCAACATCTACACCTGTGTATTACATGTCCTGTGCAAATAAAATTCAATTCCAATTTGTTAAGGGCCGACATGCAAGCCTCTGTGTTAGACTGGTGATATACAGATGGAAAATAGCACAACTCCCATCCCATCAAGGAGCATATGATCTAAAGAATGGGGAGGAAATAGGGAGACAAAACCATTTATACAAAAAGTAATGATATAGCTCAGAAGGTAATAAGAATATTGGAGAGGAACCAGAGAGGGAGGGGAGAGATTGGAAGACAGAATATAATTTTTTTGCTGAGGGGAATAATTTCTACCTGGAGATCAAGAAAGGCTGTTTGGAAAACATATGGTTCTGAAAAGTTGACTAGGTTTTTTATTTTACTAGTAAATTGAATCATACTTTAAATGTTCTTGGGGATATGGCTGTTTAAAGGAGACTAAAGGGGGTGGTGGGGTAGCTAGGTGGTGCAGTGAATAGAGTAGCAGCCTTAGAGTCAGGAGAACCTGAGTTCAAATCCAGTCTCAGACACTTAACACAAAAACTAGCCATGTGACCTTGGGCAAGTCACTTAACCCCAATAGCCCTACCTTCCCTCCTCCAAAAAGCAAAAACACAAAAACAAAAACAAAAAGAAGACTAAAGGAGCAACATAATGAAGGCAACTCAACAGGGCTTTATCCCAAGACACCAATATAGAGAACATTTCCTTCTTGCCATTTTCATGTGCCCAATGACTTGTAGTCCTCTGCTGCTACCCCCAAGGTTCTGTCACTGTAGCAATCCTATCCTGGGCCTCCTTCTCTACCCAACAAGGGTGAACAATGACGACAACCACCAAAAAGTCACAGGAGGGACTCTCTGAATGAGTCACCAAAGTATCTGTGGTTCGAAAGCCCTTTGCACCACTGTGACCAATCCTACCTCCATCCTCTGCCCAATGACCAGTGAATTGAGATGCTATTGGAAGAAATGAACCACATCAATACTGATATTCTTGTGATAAAAATAAATCATTCAACAAAAGGAAGTTGCATGGGGTGGCTAGGTGGCCCAGTGAGTAGAGCGCTGGCCCCAGAGTTAGAAAGACCTGAGTTCAGATCCTGCCTCAGACACTTAACACACACACACACACATACACACACACACACACACACACACACACAGCTAGCCATGTGACCTTGGGCAAGTTACTTAATTCCAACTGCCCTCCAAAAAAAAAAAGGAAGTTGCAGTTAAACGGAAAGATGGCTCAAAGATTCTTCTTGGACAACCTAGAGTTAGTAGAGTTGGTTTCATATGTCTAAAGGAAACAACAAAATTCATTTCCTAGAACATCTTATATTATAGTGATTGTGATAAAAAAGGAACAAAAAACCACTACAAAGTTAACTATAGCATATGTTCCCATATATTGTAGGGGATGAAGAGCTAATGAAGCCCCAAACTGCTAAGTAGAAGAAGACAGATAGCACATTTAATTACCATCAAGTCCTTCAAAAGCTTAACTGATATGAAATGATGTAGAGGTCAAAGTGCCCAGAAACTGCCTGCGCCAAAAAAACAACAGTCTCCTTGCCTAGTAGAGGCCCAGGGCAAGACTGGAATAACAAACTATTTATAAAATATTATTTGTGAGCACAAGCGATGGTGGGATTTTTGTTGTTTTTCTTTTGAAGTTCAGTTTCCCAGGCTTATGCTAAATTGTAAACACCTGAAGAATTAATCTCCTTTGAAGCCTGGTAAATCATGTAGCACTTTAGGTGTTGAGTCAGGAGGGTTTTTGCACCTTCTGGCTCCGAATCAATCAGGTGCTAAGTTTGGGCGGTACGCACATGGGCTCTCATGCCTTTCTGTCCTGAGCCAATCAGGTGCCTAGTTAAACTGTGTATATAGAGAGAGCATTGAGAAAAATGAGGATGAAGAAAAAAGAGCATGAAAAGGGAAAATGAAGATGAAGAAAATGAGGACTGAGTGTTGAGTGTGAAGAGAAAACGAGTGTGAAGAAGAAAGTGAGGGTTGAGCACTGAGAGAACTAGCAGTGGCAGGAACTCACTTAGTGAAGCGATCTGTGATAGTGGGCAAGATCTCTGATAGATTGAGTGAACCTGTGCTAGCAACCCTCAGGTCGGCAGGATCGTTGCAAACTAAAGGAAAGCATAGGGCTTAGTAACACTGGGATAATTCCTTGTTCCTTGCTCCCCAGTTAGTGTGTTAATTTTTTGTAGCTAAAGCTCTTACAAAGATAACAAAGGAGCCAGGGGAGAAGTTTCTTTTGAACTTCTCAGAGCCAAGGCTGTGGCCAGAGGGAGATCTTAAGTGGAGTATCCCCACCCTAAATTGTGCCTGCTTCAGGATCCAGGTAGGAGCCTAGAGTGGTCAGTTAGCAGACCTGCATGACCCAGGTCAAGATGAAAACTTTGTCACCCGGCCACCCCTCAGGACTTGGAAGTTGGGGCTGGAGCAGTGTCAGGACTTGGACTCTTCGGCTCATTCAAGCATAAATGCACCTGAGAGTGTCAGGTGGGAGCCTGCAACAGCAGCATGGAAAGGACATACCCCCAAGAAGACTTTTAGGATTTGGACACTCTGTTTTGATTGAGGGGATTGCAACCTACTGTGACCCAGGGGTGGAGTGTGTTATATTTTCTGCTGCCCCTAGGGATGTGTTTTGGGACTCCCCTGATTGTTTAAGCAGCATTTTGGACAGTACCTGAGTGAGGAGGAGCTGACTGCTCACTTCCCAAAGATTTTGGTTTCCAAAGAATGTATAAAGTGGGGCGGCTAGGTAGCACAGAGAGTAAGAGCACCAGTCCCAGTGTCGGGATGACCTGGGGATTGAATCCAGGCTCAGACACTTAGCACCCACCCAGAAACACCTGGCTATGTTAACCTTGAGCAAGTTACTTAACCCCAATTGCTTTAAAAAAAAAAAAAGAATGTATAAAGTGAGGAAGCATGCTATGTTATATACTGAATGCAATGATATATGCTGAGTGCCATGTTACATACTGAGTATTATATTATATACTGAATGATATGTTTTGTTTAAGACCATGTAGCCACCTTGGTAATAAGTTGTTATGAATTGTGAATGCTTTAGTTTCTTGGATAAGGTTTAGTTTTGAATAAATAGAGTGCTTATTTCACTGTGCAATTTGATAGTTAAAATATCTCGCATCTCATTGCAGACACACTATTGCTTAGAAAGACAGATTATGAGCAGTTTCACCTTTTACAATAGTTTGTTTACTTTTTTTTTAAGGCATGGAAACCAAAACAAATATTTCAAAGGCTAGGCACGAGACCTAAAAAAGAGCATTCACAGATGACACTGGCAAGAGAACAACAAATAAATTCATCTGTCATCACTTCTATATTGATCTGTTCTCAGCTGGAGTGTAGTAATCACCTCATTTGGACCTGAAAACCTCAATCTCTACTCTAGGAAGAAGTAACAATGGCACAGCTTGGAAGAATGGCATGACCAAATCAATGGTACAGAACGGGAATCAGTTCTAGACATTACACAGTTTTGAAAGACCCCGAGGAGGCCTTTACAAGATACCACAGGAATAGGATGAATGGTACTCAGAAAAGCCGTCCTCGGAATATCTGTAAAAACTACTGATCCCTAAGCCTAAGCCTATGCTTACTTTCTCATCTTTATAAAATCTTTATGAGAATGATCTCCAGAGTATCACTGCTGGAAACATGAGGAGGAAAATCAGCAATCTTTTTACAAATGCTTCTCTACAGCAGACCACATATAATCACATAATTGACTAAAATGTACAGAGAAAATAGAATCTCAACTGCACTTAATAATAACCACAAAAATGCATTTGATTCAGTGAAATAAAACACATATTTAAAGGATCTCTTCCAAAAAGGAATCTTTTCATCCACATATGTTAAGATTATACAAAATTCATTGATAAATACGAGGACAGAGATAACTGTGTGTCAATGACTATGATTAAAGTGGAGAAACATAAAACAGGGAGACATATGCTCACCAGAGGGGCTTGCCAGGGGACCTTTCACCAAGAATATAAAAAGACTAAAGATTCATTATAGACAGTGAGACTGTCTCAGAAACTTCTCAGAATAGATCTTATAAACTGGTGTCAGTTCTGACTGTCTACTTCATCCTTCCCGCTCCCCTCCATTACTGCTGTCAATCAGCAGCAAGCCTTTTCAGGAGTCTTTCTGATTTCCCGCCTTTTGTGGGCCCCTCCTCCCGGCCAGTGGGAGTCAGGGACAGCCCAAGCTCACTCCACCACCCTTGCTTTGGGACCCTTCCCTCTTTCCCTTGCTGTCAATCAGCATCATTGTGTTTTGTAAGCCTGTTTCCCAGCCACTGAGAGATAGTGTCAGGCTAACCTGTAACTTGCCATTGGGGAAGATTTTCGCGCTGAGATTTGAGTCCTCCTCTAAGCCAATGGGAGAAGGGACAGTCGGGGAATGGGGCTTGACTGTGTGAGGGTTTAAAGCCCTGTCCATTCCACATGACTTCACCTCTTCCTCATGATCAGTCATGGGGAAGACTGCCCTCTTCTCCCAGGAAAGAGACTAAATTCCTGTTCTTATCCTAAGAGATCTCTGTGTTCTTGATTAAATTTTGGATGAAGTTTTTCATCCCAAACAAGACCCTCTGAGATGTTCCTATTTTTAGGTGACAGCATACTTACTTACATTGCTTGCTACTGCCTCAAGGATGACATATAAATTCTTCTGTCTAGCTTACAACTGGGCCCAACCTATCTTTCCAGCCCCGATATAGATTACCTCTCTTCACATTGTGTGATCTAAGCAAATTGTCCTTTTCTCTGTTCCTCGCACATCACTGTACCTTTCTACTGGCCATGCACTGAGCACACTCTCTCCTCAGCTCCACCTATTCCAATCTCCCTTTTCTTCCAAGATGCAACTCAAGCACCACTTCCAATGTGAAGTTTTTTTCTGATCTTCTCAAGTACAAGTACCTTCACTTCCACACTACCTTATTTTAACTGTGTATTCATTCTATTTTATTCTTATTTATTTATATTTTTATTTATCATTTCTCCTCTTTATTCTATTTTATTCCTATTTATTCTCTTTATTCTATTTTAACTATGTATCCATTCTATCTTATTCTTATTTATTTATATTTTTATTTATCATTTCTCCTCTTTATTCTATTTTAACTATGTATTTATTATATTTTATTCTTATTTATTCTCTTTATTTTATTTTAACTATGTTTCCTTTCTATTTTATTCTCATTTATATTATTCTTATTTATTATATTTTATTCTTATTTGTTATTCTTATTTATTCTCTTCATTCTATTTTAACTATGTATTTATATATGCCCTTGTCTCCCTCATTGAAATGTGAGTTTCAAAGAGGGATTGTTTCATTCTTTATTATTTGTATTGCCAGGACCTGGCACACTATAGGCACTTAATACTTGATTAAGTCTCAGAACAAGTCCTTTCTCAATGAGGAATAGCTAGATAGAAGATGGATCTGGAAAGACTTGAGACAGCCCTACTGAGAGGTGATAAGGGGCTGAACTAGGGTGGTGGCTGTTTGACTGGAGAGAAGGGGAGGTATTTTAGAGATGGTATGTTAGAAACAACAAAATCTGACAACCGATTAGATACGTAGGGGCAAGTGGGAATGAGGAGTCAGAAATGACTGCTGTTGAAAATCTGGGTAACTAAGAGGATGGTGGGGCTATGAGCATAAATAAAGAAGCTCGTAAGAGCAATGGGTTTGGAGGAGAGATAATAAGTAATTTTGTCTTAGACATGTTGACTTTGAGTTTGAAACACTCAACAGGATGCTGATGATGTAGGACTGGAACAAGAGAGAGAACAGGGCTAGATCTATAGATCTGGGAGTCATCTGCATAGAGGTGATAATTAAAGCCAGGAGATCTGATGAAGTCACCAAATGAGAGAGTGTATAGAGAGGAGTGTTCATGTTTGGGACAGGCAAAGTAGATGGACCATGTGTTGGATCCAGAACTAAGCAGGAGGAAGAGAGGAGACGGGATTACATCTGTGAAACTACGCAGTGCTTTCAATGATCTCAAGCTGTTCCCTGGAACAATGACCCATCTTCTCAACATAAACCATCTCCCAGAAATGTTGCATGTGTGCACACTTGGAACAACCCAATCTCTGAGAAACCAGTTAGGGATGACCCAAAGGAAAATGGAGAGACGTGCTGGGTATATGCAGGTGGCAGAACATTTCTAGTAATGGTCAGTAAATGATGTAAAGGTTACCTATCACAAAAGGAAGTGAATTCTCCATATGGTGAGTACCTGGGATGTCAGGCTGCGGGTCTGAGGGGACTTGTGCTCATGGGTGTAAAAAAGAAAACCTAGAAGAAGGCTCTCAGCATGTTGGGGGTGGGATCTGCAGAGGTTCCATAGGAGAATGAGAATTGCACAGCATGAGAAAGTAGAGAGCACTACCTTTCACCAATGTAGGAGTGCCCTCTCCTTTGATGAGAACACAGATCAGAAAGTAAAGAAACTTTAAAAATTTCCATTTTTACATACTGGGTTTTCCTTCCTTCCTTCCTTACTTCATTCCTCCCTCCCTCCCTCCCTTCTTTCCTTCCTTCCTTCTGCTTTTTGGAGGGCAATTGGGGTTAAGTGACTTGCCCAAAGTCACACAGCTAGTAAGTGTCAAGTGTCTGAGGCTGAATTTGAACTCAGGTCTTCCTGACTCCAGGGCCTGTGCTCTATTCACTGCGCCACCTAGCCGCCCCAATACTGGGTTTTCTTAAAGCAAATTATACTTGTGGAAGGATCTTTCTTATAATGGTCTCACTAAGAAAAAACTTTCTAACAGGGTAAAAAAAGAACATAGTGACTACATGAGCTTGGCTAGTTAATTCATGTGCAACATGCCTCACAGAGCACAGAAGACCCAGAGCTGAAGTTCTCTAACCACAGGAACCTTAGGACTACTACTAGCAGTGCAGGTACAGATTATGGAAAAGGAAATCACCTTGGGTTCAAGTTAAAGGGTGCTTTCTTCTGTTTTTTAAACAGAGTATCACTGATCAAATGTGGAATGGCTATATCAGACTTGCATTGGCTACAGGAAGGCTTGCTATGACACCACTCTGACAGAGGAGTTAGCTGATAGTCTAACATAATCCCTTTATATTTTTCCCTGGGGAGGACTGGTCGTAAGTCCTTTTGGGAAACAGTATGCACCATGGATATTGATGAGCTCAGTACTTGTTTGTCAAAATTACATAGAAAGATCTTTTCCTAAACATCTGGAAATTCTTGATAATTTGGTTCATATATTATGTCAGACTTCACTCTAGGATAGAGAAAGACTGACCCTGTGTGGCTGACTTAGTTAATCACTTTCAAAATCCCTTGAGATTTTCCAGAAAAATCTACTGTCCTGGCAGGAGAAAAATCAAACACTTCCAGTCAGCCAGTCAATAAGCACAGTAAGTGCGTACTAAGCACCAGGCACTATGCTAAGGACAGGGGTTAAAAAGAAAGGCAAAAAATAGTGCTTGCCATCATGAAGCTCACAAACTAATGGAGGAGAAAAGAAGACAATAACTACATACAATCTATATACAGAACAAATGGGAAATAATTAATAGAGGGAAGGCACTAAAATTAAGAGGGTCTGGGAAAGCCTTCCTGTAGAAGGTAGCATTTTAGCTGAGACTTTGTAATGGTAATGGGAATTTGAAGATCTTCCCTGCCCCCTAATAGGCTGAATGTAATCACATGGAGCCTGTGGTGGGAGGAGTTTGCTGAAGGGTGGAGCAGAGCCCACAGGAAGCTGGGAGTCAGAGAAGTTACAGACTGGAGGGAGGAAAGGATGCACCTGAGGGAGAGAGTTAGGCTTATGAGTAAATGTTGGTTTGTGGGAAGGCTAAAGGATGCTGTGGCTCTCTGTGCTGTTATGGCTTATAAACTTATTTGCTACTATGATGGAATTGGCTTACTGGTTTGGGGATTTGGTTTTCTGGTGTCTGAACAAATGTTTTGCTTCTGTCTTCTATATGGAGAGTCTATTATAATTTGCAATTGAGCACTATGCCGGCATGTTTACAGTGGCCATTGGCACTGTAAATATTGCGTTAGTGCTACACTGTGTTATAGACTTGAAGGAAGCCAGGAGGTAGAGATGAGGAGGAAAAGCATTCAAGCATGGGAGAGAGCCAGTGAAAATGACCAGAGCAGAGATGCTATCTTCATCATGGAACGGTAATGAGGGCAGTGTCACTGGATCTAAGAGTACTTGGGAGGTTGTAAAGTGCTAAGAAGACTTGAAAGTTAGGCAAGGGGAACTAGGTTATGAAGGTCTCAATGTCAAACAGAGGATTTTGTATTTGGTCCTGGAGATGATAGGGAGCCACTGGAGTTTGAGTAGGGGGGGGGTGACACAGTCAGACCTGAGTTTTAGGAAAATCACTTTGGTAGCTGAATGGAGGATAGACTGGGGTGGGGAGAGACGTAAGGAAGACAGATCTTTCAGAAAGCAGCTTATTACAACAGTCCAAGTGTGAGTTGATAAGGGCTTGCACCCAGGGTGGTGACAGTGTTAAAGAAGAGAAGGGGGCATATTTAAGAGGTATTGAACACGTAAAATCAACAGGCCTTGAAACAGATTGGATATGGGGGAGTGATAGGTTGTGAGGGGTCCAGGACGACACCTAGGTTATGAGCCTGGGGGACTGGGAGGATGGTGGTACCCACAACAGTAATAGAAAAGTTTGGAAATGGGGAGGATTTGGGGGAGAGATAATGAGTTCAGTTTTGGAGATGTTGGGTTTAAAATGTCTACTGGACATTCAGTTCAAGATATGCAAAAGACAGTTGTAGATGTAAGACTAGAGATCAGCAGAAAAGTTAGTGCAGATTTGAGAATAATCAGCATAGAGATGGTAAAATCCATAGAAGCTGAGAAGATCTCCAAGTGAAATAATGCTGAGAGAGAAGAAAAGGGAGCCTAGGTCAAAGCCCTGTGGGACACTCATAGCTAGTGGGCATGACCTGAATGAGGATCCAGCAAAAGAGAATTGGAAAGGACTGGTCAGAGAGGTGGGAAGAGAACTGTGAGAGAGTTGTGTCCTGAACACCTAGATAAAAGAGAGTATCAAGGAGAAGAGAGATTGACAGTGCCAAAGCGTTGCAGAAAGGTCAAGAAAAATGTGGACTGGCAAAAGGTCTCTGGATTTTTAGCAATTAGGAGATGACTGGTAACTTTGACGAGAGCAATTTCAGCTGTCCCAAGAACTCTTTTACTATATTAGACCCAGGAGTATGTCTCCAAGTTCTTATCATCTTGTCAACCATTATGTGTGAATTTCAATATACTGATTTTAGATTTGAGGTTTTTAATATTAAATATGTATATAATAATGGAACCATTACTATTATGGCAGGGTTGATGGCAGCAGTCAACCCATTTTACCATTTTTCTCTCTGGTGTTTCTAGATTTCTTTGAATGGTACTTTGTCATTAGTTCCAGGCTGGGGGTAGGGAAGAAGTAAAGGAGTAATGAGAATTGTTAAGGTAAATGGAAAAGACTTTTCCCAAGTCTTAAAAAAGACTCAGTGGGATGTGCTGTCTGTTTTCCCTACTTACACCATGAGGTGAGGAAGAGAGAACTAGAATTCAGTTGCCCTAAGTTGCTAAAGTTGAGGACTGGGAACCATCAGTTGACAACAAGTTGGGATGTTTTCACAGCTCCCCAATGATCCCTTTTTGTAATAGCTGGGAATAGATATGACTTTAGCTAAAGAGCTATAAATATGTTAACTAGCCCTGGATATCTCATTTTAAGAGCTTACAGGGGACAAGAAATTTGTAAACGATTTTAAGTGGAAATATCAAGAAGAAAAAAAGGATCCCTTTTAGTTTTCTCTATAAAGGTGACTGATGCCTGAACACAACCCAGAATATCAACATTTGCTTATATACATAGTGACCATAACTTTGATTTGTTTGATTTGCTATCAACCCTACATTCCTCTCCCACAACAAGGAGCCTCCAGACAGTGTAAGTCTGGAACAGCTGTAAAGGTACCACCAGGGAAAGTTTTCCTGTGAATCAAATACACATCCTTTCTGTAGTTTTTGTTTTATGTTATAACAAGCATGTCCTATGTTCTTTGAAAACACAGTGCCTAACACATAGTAAGTACTTAAAATGTTTTTGATTGATTATTATTTAAATGTTTATCAACTGAGCCCAGATTAGGAAAATATGAACTAAAAACTATTAGTTATTGAGAAGTTTCCAAGGTCAAATCCAAGCTGTGTGAATTCAGAGCTTCAGTTCTGGGATTAACAGACTCACATTTACATTGTTTCCCAGTTAAACCCAAAATTACTGCTGGTGGCAGGGACCACCAGACAACCATTCCTCCTTCCAGTCTACCCTCCACAGTCATCATAAAGGAAAGCAACTCCTATGGAAAAGAGGGCAGCCATACCCACCAACTATGAACCAATTGCCACACATAAGATGGGCAAGCCAATATTACTGAAGGAGCATGGGCCCCTAAGAGAGAGACAGAAGGCAGCACAATGTGAAGGCAACTCAAACTATCTTGTTAGCTGGGATAGTGGCTCCATCACCCCTTAAACCCAAATAGGGAAAGCCCAAGGCCCTCAACCCAAGAGTCCTGGGAACAGACATTAAATAAAACCATTTTTAAAAGAGGCATAAACATCTGTTTTGCCATTGCACCTTAAAGCTCATATATTTCATCTGTCATGCAGCTGAAACCTTCCAGAACATTGATGCAATCAGCAAAATGTCATTTGCAAACAGGGACAACTAAAGTACCCCATTATCTATTGGGAATCCTTCTTTGATTTGAATTCTGAGCAGGATATCCATCATGGCGGTAACAAATACCACTGGCAAGCACGTATTTCCCTATTTTATATCTCACACTGATAATGAGAGGATCACTGAACAAAATTATCTCTATAGTTACATCTTTCAAGGAGTCTTGTATGATTTAACTATCACATTTGCTTACATAATTCCTCACATTTTATGGAAAATGTTGAAGTGATTCTTTCATACTCTTCCAACAACAGCAAACTCTGGTAATGCCTCTAAGATCCAACTTGGCCCTTGGTGGCCTGCTATCCTCCTCAAATAGGCCTCTGAAAGTTTTATAAAATGAGAGAAGAGCTTTGTGCATTTGCTACTGAAGTACTATGCCCCAAAGTTTCTCTTGTTTTCTCTCTATGTACATTTCCCATAATACCAGACCACGGAGCAGGATGTTATCCAAAGGGAAACACAATGATGAAGCAGGATATTATCCAATGGGAAACACAATCAGAACAAATTAAATAATGCTGGTTCCAAACATGATCTTACGTAAAGTAATGAGGTAACTCTATTCTCTCAAAGAATAAGATGAAATTAAAAAAATTTTTAAATAAATAAAAGAATAAAATGAAATCAATTCAACAGATTCTGAATGTCATGAAAGCTTCTTGGTGAGAGGCACAGCTAAAGTTTAGAAACAAATGTCTGAAATCTAAAGCAGTCCTTTCAGATACATATATTTTTTAAAATCCCACAAATAGAAGGGCATCCCAAAAATAAATCTCTAAGACTGAAAATGAGATAAACAAGACAGCAAACATTATTCCTGTAACTAATCCTGAGGCAATACAGGAAAGGTCAGTTCTGTTGACATAAGTTTCTGGAGAACTAATGATTATTTCCAAGGGCAATGATAACTCAAGCTTTTGTCTCAGAACCTGAGACAAAAAAAAAAGCAGTTTACCTTATATTAACACATTCACATTCTGCTTTATGTTTTTTTTTAACTGATTTCATTTCTGCAGAAAAGAGAAAAATTATTTTCAGGTGCTTGTGGTATTAACATGGTCTCAGAAAAAAAAATACAGAGGGCTCACGTTAAGTCTTTGATTTGCCTGCTGCTGATAATAAAGTCAGCCCATCAAAGAAAATTATATAGAAGAAAAAATCTTGCATTTCCTCTTCAGAAGTATGGGGGTGAATGGGATAGAAGGGAAATGCTTGAAAAAGTAAACAACAGAGTAAATATGGTCAATGCTTCTTAGTAGCACATACTTTTTTCATATTGTTAAATGTTAGTTTGATTTCACAGAGAAAAAGTGAAATGATTTGTTTTCTCTTTTGAGAAAAATGTCAAATGTGACCTGAAATTAAAAAAAAAGGTTTGCCAAACTATTTCATATCAAAGTCCTTTCACTGATCCATGATCTCATCCACAAAGGCATTCCTTACACTGATGTACAAACTGCAATCTATCCAGACCTGTGGAACATGTGAGTTCTCATCCATATCTTCTGACACACTATAAGTCAGAAGTCAGAGATCATTTTCTGAGTCTCCTGACAATACCTGGGTCATGGTATAGCAACACTCAGACCATCTTCTTTCCCAATCACAATTTTTGTGGATAATGTCCCTAATACCACTGCTTGAACTCAAATCATCATTGATAATATGCTGGCTCTATGCCTCTCTGCTCCCCACTGGGTGACCCTTAACTTTGAGTCTTTAAAGACTGGATTCCCTGACTCATAGTCTTACTGATATTAAGGAGGTGGTTTCAGGAAGAACTTTGAAGGCATTAAAAGCACAGTACAATTTCCCAAAGACAATTCAGTCTATTTCCTTCTGTTCAATTCCGGGCCTGGTTCAGTGTTCATCTGTCCAAAATATAGGTGCCGAGGGGCCAGACCTATGGTCTATGTGTAATAATAAGCTCTTTGAAGATGGAAATAGTCTTACTTTTGTACCTATATCTGGAGAACCTATTGCAGTGCCTAGTTCAATACGCAACACTTAATCAATGCTTGTTGATTGATAGTCTGGACCACAGGAATAATTCTTTTAGTTCTTCCTGTGTGGATAATACAGCAAAACTCTTCTCTGTGATAATGGAAGTTCTGCCAAGTTCTATAATACAGTCAACACAAAGTCATACATAAACAGGACTTCTTGGATGACACCACTGTCTACACTATCTCTCCTATCCGGATACTGTGCTGAACATTTTGCACGCCTATGGCAAATACATTGGGGATCATTCATCTCTCTGTTTTACACATTACTTAATGCTAACAACCAGAGGTCCTTCAAACAAAATTATCCCTGTTTTTCAAGAAATTTAAGATTCTATCATACATCTTGTTGCCAAATTAAATGCTTTTTAATGGTCAACAAACAAAAACCACAGTGGGACCTTGCATTCTCTATATCTTCAAGTCAATTGTGTGACTGTAAAAATGAGATATGCACCAAACCCCAGAATACTGCAGAGTCTATTAAGTGACTCTCACACGCTTACACTCTCACACAGTCACTCAAAAGAGGTAAGCCTAGAAATCTACATCAGAAAAACCAAGTGGAAGATGAGTGCATATTGTCTGGATAATGATACGCAATAGGAGGGACAGTCCACTGAGATAGGAATTGCATATAGACAATGAACTGAGTCTAGAACTGAAAAGGAGGAAAACAGGATGCATAGCACTGAAGAGACTATGCCATGCATCCAGTGATCCCATGCTCCTCCCTGAAACAAAAGTCTATTTCATCAGAAAGACTTTCAATGCTGCTATATTGGCTGAAAACCATGAAATTTCACAGGCTCTGAGGGCTCAAAATCACAGCGGACTTAAAGGGCAATGCAAAGACGCACTATGGATATGATTAGCCTAAGAGAAATTGGCAATGATGATTTACAAGAAGTGGAAATAACCCTGAGAGGTAGGGCCATCATAGAACTGAGGAGAGGTTAAGTGATTTGCCTAGAGTCATATAGCTAACAAGAGTCTAAGGCAGGATTTGAACCTAACTCTTGCTGATTCCAGGCCCAATGCTCTCTCCATTAAGCCACTTTGATCTATAAAAACCACACTGAAAGATTCTAACAGAACTCACAAACTGGAATGGACACATGGAGAAAGTTCTCAGCTCATAAAAGTCTCTGATTTGTTCTTAAATGCAAAGTTATGACTAATGGATGATCCTTACTATCAGTAAGTCATTAGATTTAACAGTGAATACCTTGCTCATTAAGAAAAACAGTTGTAGTGCTAACTGAACCAGTTATACCTATCCAGAAAACCATGTTTCCAGAGTCTTTTGATTCTCATATGTCTTACATTAGCAAATTAGTAAGATATTTTTTCTATTTAATTAAAATGCCTGTCATCACAAATATCAGAGAGCCTACAGAGTCCTTGAATTAAGTCTATTAAAACAGCTCAATTTGACAGTCCACCAGAGTTAGGTACAGAACAGTTAGTTTGCATTGTTTTTTTTTAATCCATAATTACAATTTCCTTTTATATGGGTCAAAGACACAGATAAATTTTGTTTCAACACAAATGACAAAACAAGTTTTGTTCTGAAATACAAATCCTAGGGCAAATCATATGAAGTAAACCTCCGCTATAATACCTATAACTGAAATACCATGGCACAGAAAACAATCCAAAAGTAAAAATTTATTAATATCTCCCTCCTCCCCCCCCACAAATTAGGAAAAGTGAATTACATAGTCTTGTATCCCCAGCGTTTATTTGAATCAAAAGATTCTAATGCTGATAACACCCCCAAAATAGGCCATAAATATTTAAATTGTTCCTTGGATGAACAAAAGGACTATGGAGATTTGAAAGCTTATTCAACATATTGACTCTTCATTTTCTTAGAAAATTTTTTCTCTATGAGAAACTTTCAGCCTTTAAAGCTATATTAGTGAACAGTTCAATTGTCCTAAGTATAATGGTAACTTAATGTAACTATAATAAATACCAAAGATGTGACTGACTGGTTGTTCAAAACTGTAGGAGCACTTGAAAACTGATCAACCCAGATGCAAAAGTTCAGGGGAGGGGCGACTAGATGGCACAGTGAATAGAGCACCTGCCCTGGAGTCAAGAGGACTTGAGTTCAAATCTGACCTCAGACACTTAACACTTACTAGCTGTGTGACCTTGGGCAAGTCACTTAACCCCAATTGCCCTCCAAAAAGCAAAGAAAAAAATTTCAGGGGAACATCTATAACTTACTGTATAGTAAAAGAAATACTATTTCAATATGTGACCAAATTATCAAGCAGCATACATTCATCTTAAATATTTATAAAAACTTTCTTCATTTCACCATCTCATATCTTATCCATCTATATAATACACACACATATATACACATATCAGAGAGAAATTAAGTATGATTTTAACACTGAACTCTCTATATTTTCAGGGTTTAAGTTTTTAATTCTAAATAAGTGTGCATGATAAATACTAATGCTTTTTCTTTTATTATGGTAGGTAAAAGTAATTTCTGCATTTTCATCTGATGGCAAATATGGATTGAGTTTTGTTATATCCACCACACAGCAAAGAAAAGCAAACACTCTCACATTTTTTAGAATACCATGCATATATCTATTATGACTTTCAACTTGTAAGGAAAAATCTTAACCATCTTATTGAGTAATAAAATTTTAGCTCAAGGGAAGCTTACTAGGATAATTTTACCATTTGCCTGTTATTTGGCTGATCCTCCCCCACTGAACCAAAATTTATCTTAAAACTACTATTATCACCATGGGGGAGGAAGGAGGAGAAAATTTGAAACTCAAGCAATTGAGGAACTGAATGTTGTAAACTAAAAGAAAATAAAATTTTTTTTAAAAATTACTATTATCAAAAACTATTATTAAAACTATTAAAATTTTCTTGTATGTTGACAAAAGTACATCATTCCACATGGGCTTATAAACTTACACATAAATACAAAAACACATCATGGAATACAGAAAAATCAGAAATGGCAAACTAACCTGCTTTTTCTCGTATTGGTTTATCAGGCTCAAAAATAAGGCATAACATCTGGAATAGTCAGCCAAGGCTGCACAGCAGTCATGACAGGAAGAAAGTTTGCTGCATACACACCAAATGAGGAAATAAAAATGAAAAAAAAATTATTTTACTCTTCTACAAAAATCAAATTTTTGCTCTGTCCACTGAGAAATTCTAATAGATTCTAGTAGATTCATTTTTAGAGTTTAAAGATCATTTAGTACAGTCCCCCACATGCAACATTCTATAGCATATACCCCACAATGCCACATGGAAACATGTAAAGACTTTTATCTAAAAGGCAACTATGAAAAAGTTTTGTACCCATACCTGTCAAGTAAAATTGATATTTGCAAAAGGTCAGATTGTTCTATTTTTTAATATAACATTCTACTTTAATGTAGTACTATGAAAACACTGGTTTTATACTTCCTTTCAAAAAAATAATTCAAGACCAAGGATTTTTTTTTTAATTTGGATTTTTTATTTGGCCAAAAATAAGATTTGACTCATAAAATATTTTATTCCACAAACACTACACAATCAAAAAGGAATTAAGAGTGTTTTTCTTTACTGTTTCTAATTTGTAATACCCACAATATCTTTGCAGTGAACCCTAAGGTCAGAGGCCTTTGGACATCTTCAGGGAAGAACCAAGCCTGAGAACTGGTAGGAAGGTAGCCATGTAAGTCATAATGGGAAGGGAGTGTAACAAGGAGCACTTTCTAATATTTTTTGGAAATGTACATTTTTTTTCTTTTTTTTAAGCAATCGAGGTTAAGTAACTTGCTCAAGGTTACATGGCCAGTTATTTCGGGGTGTGGTGCTGAGTATCTGAGCCCAGATTTGATCCCCAGGTCATCCTGACACTGGAGCCGGTGCTCTTACTCGCTGAGCCACCTGGCCACCCTGAAATGTACGTATTTTTAACGACAGAAAATTCTATTTTGTCTAGTTCAAAAATATTGTAACACTGACCAGAAGGAAGAGTTGGGGTTCCTAAGGCAGTAGCAGCTCCAACTGCCCCTTAAGTCAGGAGAGACAGTGGAAGAAACAATGTGGGGAAAAAAAGCAACAATTTGAAAGTAAACATCTTTTAAAAGTGAGGTGTCCATAAGTTGGGGTATTCTTATACGCTGGGTCAATATTCTTCAGTCTTTTGACAAATAATCCACTACAGTGTTTTATTATAGTAGATTTTGCCTTTTGTCTGCAAAGTACAACTCAAACATTACTTGTGGCCATAACATTTTTAGGTCTGGAGAAGTAGAACACAGCTGTATTATTTAAAAGTGTATTCATATAGATAAGAGAGGGTAACAACATCTGTGATATCAGTTCAAGACACAGGTCCCTAAGTGAAAAGTTAGCCAGGTGTCGCTGTCTGAGGTAGCGGTGCTTCACTGGGTCAATCAGCATCCTTCTATGATGCCATAAGATCCAAATTAGTGTTAGAATTTTATGACAGCTTGAAGACTGAGGCCCAAATGGAATGGAAGCTCCTTTGGGTCTGGGATTTTTCTTTTTTAATCTTTGTATCCCAAGTGCCTAGCTACCATATCTTGCACATAAGAGGTATTGAGAAAATGTCTGTTACGCTGATCTGGGATTTTAAGTTAAAAGATGCTAAACCCCACTGTCTATACTGTATCCAAACCAAAGTCAATGGGACCAAGTGACTAAGTCACTATCTAAGGGAGGGAGTGTTTTTGAGCCTCTCAATCATCTTGAAAAGGGAGAGAAATTTGTAAAATTAAAATAATTCCATCACAAAGCAGTAAGTGTATTCTTTTTTAGAGATTTCGTCAGTGTGGAACAACATGGGAAAGCACTGGTCCTAGAGGCAGAAAACCTGGGTTAATATCCAGAATCCTTTATTAACTAGTTGGGTGAATATGGCTAAACCACTTGGCCTTTTTAAGATGCCATTTAATCATCTATAAAGAAGGTGATAGTTACACTACTTTATTCACAGGGTTGCTGTAAAAGAAAGTGCTTTGTAAACTTTAAAGTGCTATGAAGATGTGCAATGCATCATAACTTAAGCCAATCTTGATAATTAATCATCAATAGGCAGAGTACCTTTAGGTACATAAAAAAACTAAAAGAACCTGAAATTTGATGGAAATCATCATTTTTTACAATGAACTTCAACATACATGAATGCAAGTCTCACCTGCTAATCTAACCATAAGTAGCAGAGGCC
This sequence comes from Petaurus breviceps papuanus, assembly GCF_028583685.1. NCBI lineage: Eukaryota > Metazoa > Chordata > Mammalia > Diprotodontia > Petauridae > Petaurus > Petaurus breviceps. The sequence goes on from NW_027187391.1 coordinate 43,834,430, forward strand.
AGACACTTCACCATCATACATATTTACTAAGAAACAGATCCTCAAAAAGGAACAGATTCATTCAACCAATTTTAACTTTGGGCCTAGGATGCTGGCAATGAAATGTCACTGAATCATTAAAAGTAGTAGTAATCATGTCAACTTTCAAGTATTTACAAGTAGATTATCCAAATTTCTGTTTATTTGTGGCATATCTTGCTTTCACCAAGTCCCTACTGATAAAAACAAATATAAAGGAGGGGGCAAATTAAGGTAATTAATCACACCCCTTTTAGCCCCGACACCTTTATCAAGCAAGAATCTCTCCAATGAGTCAATAAATCAGAAGCATAAACAAGGCTCTGTCTCCTCTATTTAACCAATTCAAGGCTTTAGACTAGGTACTGCAAATCCTTTATTAATCTTGAAAGTCCTTCAAAGACAATGGATAAAAGAGAGTAACAACAAACAGGAAATATCTTGAGATTGGCTGAGAAGATTTGACCATGCCCTTCTGAGGATTCAAGCTCCTAGCAGCAGAGAGAAGAGAGATGCTCCAGGCAAGCCCTTAAGAAGGAATCACTGGGTATAATGGCAAGCACAGAAGTCGTTCACACCTTGTTTCAGCTATTGAATTAACACCTTGTTTCAGTTCAAGTTTCTTTTGAGTCTTGTATCAAGTCTGTTAAGAAACAGAACATGTGAACCCCACAATGTGTGAAACCTAGAACTCATGAACTCCTGCAACAGGAAGGGGAGGAGCTAATGACCATATATAAGAAGAGGCCCAGGCTAGAGACAGCAGGACTGAGAAGAGGACTCTTGTGGTGGCAGAGCCAAGAAGTAGAAAACTTGTAGTATCCCGGCATTCTGTTTGTCTGCTCTGTGTTGACGTTTGTTTGTGATACTTTGTACAGAAGCCCTGGGACCTTACTGGAAGCCCTGAAAGAGGATTTTCTGGTTTATAGAAGTCCTGGAGGAGGGTTTTGGAGGTCCTGGGACTTTACTGATGATTTGTGCTGACCTCTTGGACCTTGTTGGTGGGTCTGTGTTGATTTCTCTGTTGATGATTTGTGTTGAGTTTTCAGACTTTGTTGGTGGGTCTGAGTTGATTTCATAGGCTAATAGTAAACTGATGATGGTGCAGGCAATGTGCATGAACATTATTGTGGCTCTGTCAAGCTTTGTCTTCCCAGAAACAGTAACTGTGAAGGACTTGAGGTGGACTGGCCACTGTAAACTTCAATATGGAATGGGAACTGGACGAAGAACTGGACAAGGAGCTGGACAAGGAACTGGGAGCTGCCTGCCTTTGAACCCAGGTGACATTTGGAGGTGGGACCATGGAAGAGGAACCATGGAAGCTAAGAGTCAGCCTTGAGTCAAGCTGAATGTAGACTACTTGGATACTGTGTACTGACTGAGAAGATTATGATTTACTGTGACTTAGGGGTAGAGAACTTTGACTTTTGTACTTTGTGATTGAATTAAGGATTTTGTGATTGACTAAATGAATGTACTTTGTTTAAAACTATGTGACCACTTTAGTGAAACTATGTGGCCATTTTAATGATAAGTTATTGAGTTGTGACATGGTGAATGCTGTATTTTGATTTTCTGTGATAAGTTGTAACATTGTGAATGCTATATTATGATTTTCTATGAATGTTTTGCTCTGATTTTTTATTGACTAAATAGAGAGCTCACTATACTATGTAATCAGAATATTGAAAGCTGTTTACAGCAGCAGTCCTCTGGAAAGCTGCTCGTTCTTGGCTTTACACTGGGGTATGGGGATAAAGTGAAGAGAAGAGCCAAGTACTGGCCTCAGTCTGAGCCTTAGTCTTATGTCAGTCTATCCTCTCCCTCTTTATTACCTTTGGCTGGAAAGAAAAAAAAAACCTTGGGAGCTTTGAAGGCTTCAAAGGATTTTGGATTTCTTACTTGCATCCTATTAGCAACCCCAGAACAGCTGAGAACTAGACACACTGAGGAAAGAGAGCTTCAAGACTCTGTATGGAGCTGAGCAAAAACCTATAACATACCTAAGAGAAACTTCATGTGTACTCCATGAAGGACTTCCTACAAAGTGACTTCCAGCATCTATCATTCCACTTTGCCACATACACCATGAGTTTCAGACTACTTTCCCCTGAACTCTGTATGTTCTTACTGTAGCTATTTCAAAAAGCTAATTAAGTTTGGCTCTCTAATTGATACATACTGATAACATGAGGAGTAGCACATTGGTTGGGGCTCAAGAGCTACAGAGATAGAAAAGATAGCTCAAAGTCCCTCAGGGATACCCTTAGAACCTGAGGGGAGACAGAGCAGTCAGCCTCTGGGGCCCAAAGCCTGCTAAGCAGAATGGAGTTTGGCGGAAAACAGATCCAGAGCTTCCATGTGCTACACAAACACTACTATGTATTGGGGGGTGAGGGGAAAAAGGAATGTTCTAGGAATCAGAAAACCTGGGTTTGCGTCCCAGCTCTGCACTCAGCAGCTGTGTTTCAATAGGTAAGTAACTTAACCTCTTGGGAGTCTATTAGACTGTAAATTCCTTGGGGGGAGGGACAGTCTTTTGCCTCTTTTTGTATCCCTGGTACTTAGTCCAATGCTTGGCATACAATAGGAACTTAATAAATGTATACTGATCAGTTGTTTTGAGGAAAGCACTGTGCAAATCTTAAAAACACATAAATTTGAACTATTAAATACTTTGTAGATATTACTACTCATCATGCAGTTTCTGTTTACTCCAGATATACACCTTGCAGCTCAGCAGGAAAAAAAAAACAACCTATGAAGCACAAATACCAAATTCTTTCCCCTCCCTGAAGACAAGTGTGAGCCAGAGTAAAGCAAGTTTAGACAAAAAAAGCAAGTGTTTGTTTTAGGATAACAATTTAACTCAATCCAAGGTAGTCAACCTTGAGGCCAGAGACAACAGCATTCTAGTTCTTACAGCAACTGTCATCATTCCAGGGCTTTGTTATTCTCTTTGAAGGGCTATGAATTTCCAGAACCTCAAGCACAGCCATATTTGAGTGTGGTTGAGAACAAAAAAATCATTTGTAAATTGTGAATGTCCTACTGGAGAGGTATCTCCACTAATTCTCCTCCATGTGCACAACTAATCAACAGGCTATTTTAGATATTTATTCCTTTATTCACTCACTCATTCATTCAACAGCTTCTGGAGTGCCTACTATATAAGGTGCTGAGAAAGATACAGTATAATGGCACTGGTTAATTTATTTTCCTGTTGCAAAACCATCTCTAGTGACTAAAAATGCACTCAATGGTGGTTATGAACATAAAGCACTTTGAAAGAATGATTTTTTAATATCAGTTAATATCATCTCCATTCTGGGACTACCAATTCTGCAAAAGCAATGGTCACAACATTTATGATTGAATGGAAATCATGACATTAAAAGTTTAGGAAAAAATATGTTTAAACAATAGCTCCAAAGTTACACATTCACTAAGACTTTCAGAAAAATAAATTATATGTATGAATCCAGGAAATACTTTAAAGATACAGCATTATTTTAGTACCAGGTAATGGAACCTAACATATAACTTTAAATGGTCTGAAATAATCTTTCAAGCATGATGATAACAGAGTTCTGATTCATAAAAAAGAAATATATTAAGATATAATAAAAACAAATATAAAACTGAAAGAACCACAATGCTTTAATTGAGAGTACTAGAAAAGGGGTGGCTAGGTGGCACAGTGAATACAGCACCGGCCCTTAAGTCAGGAGGACCTGAGTTCATTTCCAGCTTCAGACACTTACCGTGTTTCCCCAATAATAAGACACTGTCTTATTAGTTTTTTGGGACAGAAAAACACCAGAGGGCTTATTTTCAGGGGAGGGCTTATTTTAATAAACATTGACAGCAATTTTAATAAACAGGTAAATGTGAACAAAAAAATGTACCTTTATTCAATAAGCAAATCACTGGGGAAGAACAGGATGACACACTCACAGCTGCAGCTCTGACTGGATGCAGCTCGGAGCGCGGCGTGTGTTTCACCGGGGGGGAGGGGAGAACGGTGCATACAGAGGGTACCGTAATGTAGCG
>NW_027187391.1:43838603-43854448 GCF_028583685.1 Petaurus breviceps papuanus
GGGAACGGTGCATACAGAGGGTACCGTAATGTAGCGTGTAGCACAGGGGATCACCTTCACTACAGTAGCAATCTCAATAGGGCTTATTTTCGGGGGAGGGCTTATTTTAGAGGAATCTTACACAGTAAGGGGAGGGCTTATTTTCAGGATGGGTCTTATTATCGGGGAAACACGGTAACACACACACACAAAACTAGCCATGTGACCTTGGGCAAGTCACTTAACCCCAACTGCCTTACCTTCCCCCTTCCAAAAAAAAAAAAAGAGTACTAGAATATAAGAACATCTTAAAGAAGAAGCTATCCAAAGTACAATGCATTCTCTATAATGGACTTAGGAGGGCAGGTACTCCATAAAGTGAGCAATACCATGTAATACCAATTTAAAAGAGTGATTTTAAACTTGTCATAGTTTCAAACAGTACAAAGTCAGTACTGACGTGAATCACCAGAAATGAAACTCAAAACAGTTACCATCATGATGGGATACATTGATCTCATCTCCAAGAAGTTATCCAAGCCAAAATCTACAGAGTTTCAAGAAAGGTGCAGCTAAATCAATAGATCCATGTTGAGAGCATTTAAGAGAAATAAGGAACATTGGAAATGTATCTTATAAACTATAAAGAGAATGTTTTGGAAGACAAGTACTACATCCTCCCACAGAACCATTGCTGAACACAGACTAAATGAGGGGTAGGGAACCTGCGGCCTCGAGGCCACATGTGGCCTTTTAGGTACTCGGTATTGTCTTTTGACAGAGTCCAAGTTTTACAGAACAAATGTGGCCCTTTGACTGAATCCAAACTTCACAGAACAAATCCCCTTAATGAAAGGATTTGTTCTGTAAAACTTTGACTCTATCAAAAGACCATACCTGAGGCCATATTTAATATACCTTTGCAACTTCTGTCAGAAAGCATTCTGACATGTTATTTATAGTCACAACAGAAGCCCTCTGCCTATCATGACCTTTAAAATGGTTGGAGAGAGAATTTCTGGGTAATTTAATCATTCATAAGGCCAGCAAGTTTCCTAATAAAAGGATGGTCATTTGGCTGTCTCCCTTAGACCACAGACCTTTGTGGTGGTGGGCTCCTCATCTATATGCTCTTGTAAGAGGTGTTCCTCCAGGCAGAAATTAAATCTGATATGTCAACAATCAATGAGAAAATGAATATTACAATGAGAGGGTGGGCTATATTCCAACAAGCGTCTTGCGGTACATAACTTGGGTCACCCAAGTCTTGGTCAAAAAGACTTCTCAATTTCCCGAGTACTTGTCTGATAAAAGGGAGAATCAATACTTCCCAGACCCGTCTGAACAGTCACAATGAGCAGGAATACACCCATTAGCCCAAACTTAGAATTTCTTTTACTGTCTGATTAGATCTTGGCATGGGTACATCTTTGAGAGAGATTTCCCACACTAATTTATAGATGAGGAAGTAGAAAAGGGGAAAAATCTTGGTCCTAATACAATAATAAGTTATTAAATACAAAAGAGAAATAATCATTTCTCACATTATTTAACAGAGAATCATAAAAATTCCACCAGTTGCTACTAGATTTAAGATTGTGCCAAATGGAATTGTTAATTTTGCTTATTGAATATGCTTTTTCAGATATCTTTATAATCATTTTGTCAGGATTATTTATCTGATTGTTTTTAAAAGAAGGTGTGTAAATATATTAAGTTCTTTCTCAAGTATCCGTAACTACTTTGGGATTTGGGATATTATCCTCGGAATATTTCTCAGGAAGGAGAACCAAAGAAGACTGGTGTTATCCTGAACTTCTGCTGTGTGCCTTTTCCCACAGTTTTCCTTTTTTTTTTTCTGTTTAAACTTTTGACTCCAGTGTTTCCCGCAATGGCTCAAACCTGGTCATTATCCAACACAGTAAAAGAATGTACTTGGTCTACAGGAACCTGGCCCTTGGCTTGATGCAAGTTTCCCTGAAATAACATAAGGAATATTCACAGAGGAAAAAAAGAGAGCATTATAAACGCAAACCAGCTCCAGTGAAATTTTTGAGAATTAAAAGAAGCAAAATCTGAACCAGCTACCACTTAGGTCCAGGTTTCAAATATCACATGTCTATGAAGACTTCACTTCCAAACTAATATTTTAAAAGATATTCATGACATCTGGGAAGATACACAAGACAAATAATAGGATTTCTTTAAACCACACTGCCATTCAGAAATGTGCACAGGGATACAGCATAAATCCTAAGAGAAAAAACACAGAACTGGGTCTTCAAAAAGCTTGTGCCTTAGGCCTGGCTCTGCTCCCAACTTTGGAGAAGTCATTTAAACTTCCTGTAATTCTGTGTCTCCTCTGTAAAATGGCATTAATTAGATCTCCCTCAGAGGGGAACTTGTAACATATTTATAGAATATGCTGAGATCCTCTGAAAAAACACTTTATGAATTCAAACTACCATGTGTAAAATGAATACTAGTTATTGGCAGTATGGGTGCCAGAAATATGAATTGTAGGAAATCACTGAATTATTGGAAGGCAGTATCATAAAAATAATTTTAAAAATGATTCTTTTTCAGGCATGTAAAAATCTAAAGTAACACAATATCCTAAGATTAACATTTGTTTGTGGTATTTCTTTCCCCTTGAATGCAACTACATACCTTAATATTCTAGCAATGTTGGTACAGACATCCTTATCATTTGCATACTGTTCCATCACCCCGCAGAGCTCTGGAAGGGCACTGTTGCTCAACAATTTACACCTTGCCACGGGTAGGTCAACCAAATTTCTCATGGTAGCTGTCATCTGTGACCAAAAAAAAAACCCAAACCAGAAAACATTCGTGGGTTGATTTTTAAGTAGGTAAATATTCTACATATTCTATCATAAAGCATCTCAAAATTCCATGAAGGCCAAATTTAGCCCCACCATACAGTACACTACTCTCCAAACAACATAAAATAAATAATAGAATATAAAATATACAGAATATAAAATAACAGAAAATAAAAGGTGCTAGGTTTTCAATGTTAGATTATATTGTTACAGAAAATATAAGAATAAGGAACAGTCAAATGAAGATGAACTGAAGCATTCACAGCACAAAAAATAAAATCTCAAAGATGAAAGAAATATAACGTATTTGTATATGAAAGAAAACAGAACTAGACAAATCATTGCCTACCATAGTTTATAGTCATAATAGCTTCAATGGGACCTGTCAAACAACAGAAGCTTACAGAGAGATGATAAGCCTCACTTTCATACACTTGTAAACAGCAATGAAATAATGATTTGGGAGATTAGTATTTGAGACTTGGCTTAATTCTCTTGTAAGATAAGTACTGAGCTGCTGGGTTCACAAAAACACTATTTCTAAATCAAACTTCACCAGCAGATCCTCATAGATTCAGAGTTGGGAAGGATAATGGGCAACAGAATGCTGGTAAATGTTTAACAACCAGCTCTTCAGAAAGAAAAATGGTCCCACCACATACTTTTAAGTTTAATCTTAATTATTATCATTTCCTTTGTTGTTGTTTTTCTTAAGTCTACACAGTCAACAAAATCATAAATCAAGGCCTGACTTTATAAAGCATTTGTTGATTTCCAAAGTATAAATGCTAACACTGGACAACTGGCCTTCATGAACCAGTATGAGCTGGCTCTACTACAGCCCTGACTTTGGAGATCATCTTGTCAAAATCCTTTATTTTAGAGATGAAGAAACCCAAGCCTAGAAATATTAAGTAACTCATCCAAGGTCAAACAGAAATTAAGTGGCAGAGCCAAGATTTGAACCCTGGTCTTCTGACTGCAAATTCCATGCTCCTATTAACATGCTTTAACTTCATGCCTCCAACTGAGAAAACACAGAAAGGCCACCTCCTTTCTGCCTTAGTTCAGATAAAGTTCAGACCTAGCAATGCCACTACTGGATCTGTATCCCAAAAAAAGGTTAAAAAAAAAACCAAAACCATCAATTGGGGGAACGACTGAACAAATTGTGATATGTGATTATGATGGAATACTAACTATTGTGCTATAAGAAATGATGAGTATGATACTCTCAGAAAAACCTGGAAAGACTAACATGAAATGATGCAAAATGAAATGTACTGTGTACAAAGTAACATCAATATTACAAGATGATCAGCTGTTTTTAGATATTCTCAGCAATACAATGATCCAAGAAAACTTTGAAGGACTTATGATGAAAAATACTATCCATGCCTAGAGAAAGAACTGGTGGTGTCTGAATACAGGCTGAAACATACATTTTTTTTTACTTTATTTTTCTTGAGGTTTTTTTTTTTGGGGGGGGTGACTGTTTTCTTTCACTACATGACTAATATGGAAACCTTTTGCATGACTACACATGTATAACCTATATCGAATTGCTTGCTTTCTCAATGAGCGGGGCGGGGTATGGAGAGGGAGGAAGGAAGAGAATTTGGAACTCAAAAGTTTTAAAAACTAATGTTAAAAAATATCTTTACATGTAACTGGAGAAAAAAAATATAAAATCTTTTTTTTAAAAAAAGAAAGTTATAGAATCATTCATACCACTAAACCATAACTCAATAGCCCCCAGGAAGGGCTTTTAACCTTTCACAAAAGAGCTGCAGTATCCTGGCTTAGAAAGTCTGTGAAATACAAAATCCCTGAGGGTTATCTCCTCTTACCCAAGTCCCCTCTCCCACCTTTACCCCCATGCACATTTTCTTCTCAACAGACTAATGCTCATAGACAATGGAACAAACTAATTTATAAAAAAGAAACTCAGGCTTACAAACTACTTTTAGCCCTGAGAGATAGAATAATAGGACAATATTGGGTCTTTTTCAGATCAAAGAAAAAGAATCCAACCTTCAACTCGAGAAGATAGGGTCAGTGTCTTTGTCTTTGCAGATAAGGGAGGAGAAAGCAGACAGTAGATAATCCTCCCAGCAGGACCACAAGGCAAGCACATTCAGGTAAATGGCAAGTTTTAATAGAGGCAGATTGCTTCATAAGCAGATGAGTGAGGAAGACAGATTCTAATTTTTCACAATGATAACTGATGCTATTGATCATATGTGGTAGCAGAACCCTTCACCTGCAATTAGCTCCCGCCATAGTCACAAATCCACATACTTAATCTTTCTTTGGCAAAACTCCCTAGAATTTTTTTTTTTTGCTTTTAGGAGGGCAATTGGGGTTAATGACTTGCCCAAGGTCACACAGCTAGTTTTTGTGTTAAGTGTCTGAGGCTGGATTTGAACTCAGGTCCTCCAGACTCCAGGGCCGGTGCTCTAACCTAGCCGCCCCTAATTTCCTAGCTTTTGATCCCCTCTCTTATGAACCTTCTATTTCTCCCTTCAAGTAGAAAAACTATGTTTCCTAGCAATCCTTGCTACCAACATGTGGCTATATCAGTATTGAGTTATTTGGCTGTTAAAATTAAAATATATTTAATAATTTGTTATATTTTTGGTGTTTACCATGTCTACTGTTTCCAGATTCTTTACTGAAAAAGAGAAGTATTCAGATTGTATAGTCAAGAGATCATCTATATTTCCTATAAGCCTTTGACTCTAATATTGTCTTACTCCTGAATCTATATTTTCCAATCATCTTTTTTTGTCATCCTCCCCAATTCATCTTTGCATTTCAGTTGTCACAAATTAAATAATATGTTAATTAGAGGGTCTTATTGAGTTGCACATTAAATTTCCTTATCCATCCTCTGTAACAGATGATGGTGCAGAAGGTACAAATATTTTATGATGGTCCTTTTGCAAAGACATCATGTATACTACAATATAAGACTACTAAAATAGTACACAATTTGGATGCACCAACTCCTTTTTCTGCCTCTCCAAGAAGTAGCTATGAACCATTCTTCCATTTAGCTGCAAAAGCCTTTTATCTTCTGGTTTCATTTATAGCAAGAACGTCAAAGTCTAATAGTATATCCACTCATAAATTGACAAGAATCTCACACTCATGTGTACTAAGAGTTTAAGTCAGTGTTCCCAGACACTTTAAAAAACAATTTCTTTTGTTTCCTTTTCTGCAGGTTCTGCCATCACTATTACAGAAATGGAAAACGGTCCCACAAGACCAAAAGCTACTTTGTATATTTTGCTTGTTTGAAAGACTGCCAAGGTCAAAGACTTCTTTGCTAAATGATAAGACTTTTGGTAATAAGTATCTCAATACTTAAGAAAGACTGGTCCTAAGTGTGGTATAGGGATCCCAGAGAGTTTCAGAAACCAGTTTAGGGATCTTTGAGGTCAAAACTATTTTCATTACGATACTATGATGTTATTTACCTACTAAAATAGTTCTCCCTTTTCCAACTAAATATCTGCGTGAGGTTAGATTTTCTTCATATACTTCAACCAAAACAACATATTGCAACACAGCAAATGCAGAAACAGACATGAAGATTCAGCTGTCTTCTATTAAGCGAGACATTAAAACAATTTGCAAAAATATGTAAGACAATGCTACTCTTTTCATGAAACTTTGTTTCAGAAAAGTTACTTTCATTAAAAATATATAATGTTAACATGCAATGGGTTTATTGCTTTTAAAATGAATTAACATATATTAAGTTAATAATTCAAATAAATTTATCACTTTTAATTTCTAATACAGTAAATTTATAATAATTCATAACACAATAAATATTGATAGCTATGAAAGAGAAACAAAAAGGTCTTTGAGGTACACAATTTCTTATAGTGTAAAGGGGGCCTGAGACCAAAAAGTTTGAGAACCTTTGGTCTTTTCCTAGGACTGTAATGCCTTTTTAGCATGGCAGAACTTCCTAGAGCCTGAATTCTTCTGACAATGGCCATTGAGACACCTGGGTCACCTCCATATCATAAGACATAGCAGTAGGAATTTATGGAAATTGATGGACAAATAACCATTGGCATATATTTTAACTATTTCGTAAAGAAGTTTAACCAATGTAAATTAGCTGCCATAATGATGAGACTAAAGTAATCTGGAAGTCACTGATCCTAGGGCAAGGCCAGTCTAGAATAAGATGGTGGAAAACAAGTAGTATCGCTCATAAAACAGAGAGAAACAATGAAAGAAAAATATATAAGATGATAGTCGAGAGACCTGACTAATCAACATCATTTTGAGGGAATGAAGAGGCAGTGCAGTGGGTAAAACACCAGGTATGGAGTCAGGAAGACCTGAATTGAAATCCAGCCTCAGACACTTACTAGCTGTGTGACCCTGGGCAAGTCACTTAATCGCATTTGACTCAGTTTCCTCATCTGTAAAATGAGCTGGAGAAGAGGCGGCTAGGTGGTGCAGTGAGTAAGAGTGCCATCCCTGGAGTTGGGAGGACCTGGGATTGGTTCCGGCCTCAGACACTTAATACCCACACAAAAAAACTGGCTGTGTAACCTTGGGCAAGTTACTTAACCCCAATTGCTTTAAAAAAAAAAATGAGCTGGAGAAGGAAATGGCAAACTACTCCAGTATCTTTGCCAAGAAAACCCCAAATGGGGTCACAGAGAATTGGACACAATAGAAATGACTCAACAACAAAAGGATAAAAATCAGAAAAATAACAAATGATTGAAAAACAGAAAGAATCCGTACCAACATTTTACACATAACACTTTTCCCCCTTCAAGGACAGTGGAGTCACTACATTTTAGACTCTAAAACCATAGTATGCTACATCAGCAAGAGGAAATGACACTAAAGGAGGAAGAAATAGCAAGAAAGGCAGATGGACTAGAACAAATAGACACAGAGGTGCTCCATGAGGGAGGCAGTTCAATTTTAAGGGTACTGAGGGATTGGTTCTCAAGTTACCTGCAAGAAGAAAGGATACTAAAGTCAAGGAGGAAAAAACCCATCTCATCGTCAAAAAAAAAAAAAAGGCAATCAAGAGAATATTAATAATGGTTGACCTATATGTCAACTCTTTCACCCTTACAAAATCTTTATAAGAATAATCTACATCAAAGGAAAGGAACAAGAAAACTTTCATAAGTCACATTCTATAGCAGACCACATCTTCACACCTGTATACCCTTCCTTCTATTTATACAGCTGATTGAATGGTATAGAGAATATAAAATCCTGCTATGATTATCGTTTATTGACTATGAAAAAGTCATGACTTTTGATTTGGATCTGGCAGAACCAAAGGGCACTTTAAAGTCTCTCCTCCTACAAGATGTCTCCCATACATATCAAAATCATACATGATTTCCTTGAAAGGTAAAATAGATAATCTCACTCAACATTAAGTGATGCACAAAATAGGGAGATCATGTGCTCACCAAAGGTCTTTGCCACTGTCATAGATGATGTCCAGGGCAACATACAAATTGAAGAGGTATTCCCTATAGAAGAAGAGGTCTTCCAGATATTCCTATTTCCAGATGACATTGGCCTGGAACTCTGTAAACCTTCTATAGGAGATCAGTAATCATTCACAAGAGCTTCCATCCAATTATAAACACAAGAAATATCAAGAGGATGAAGTATGCCTATTACATAGACCAGAGGTATGGAATATCAATGCAATATAGATATTGCATATTGCCCCCTAGGCCCTCAAATGCAGCCCTTTGACTGAATCCAAACTTCACAGAACAAATTCCTTTAATAAAAGAACTTCTTCTGTAAAACTTGGACTCAGTTAAAAGGCTATACACAAGGACCTAGAAGGCCACACATGGCCTTGAAGCCACAGGTTTCCCACCTCTGATACAGATTATGCAGGTAGATGGACAACCCATATGGCTAACCCATTAGTATATTCATCTTGAAGATAAACTGCAAATGGACGCTGAGCTGGGCCTGGAGTTCACTAGGAGAAAGAGATCAGGCTGAACTGCTTTGGGCATAATGCATTGTAATTTTAGTGAACTAAATTCTCCCTGAATCAAAGGTTCATCTTTAAACTGAAATTGAGGAATATCAAAATGGCAGAGGATAAGAACATAGTGGGTCTGGGCAGGTTGTGACATTGAGGAATTATGCTAAGAGAGTCCATGTAAAAGATGTAATAAGGGAAATGTAGGAATGGGGGGGGGGGGAATAAATGGCCTGGCAATATAGCAAAAGACAGACAGTGGACAGTCAGCATGCACCAGTGGTATCTACACAACGTCAAGAGAAAGAGAGGGTAGAACCCTTGTGGTAGGTTTATAAGATTAGGGGCACACAGAAGGACAAGCAGAGATGGGTTACAACTTGCATCACTGGGGTATACCCCTACATCAATGAGATTACATTCATTAGAATGCAGAAGAATAAGCCACAAAGCCTACTAACACATTTTTAATCTGATAATCTCAACAGGGAGTAGGATGGGCTTTATGCTCAGCAATTGAACAAACAAAGTAAGAACACATAGACACATCACATAAACTAAACAGACATCAGACATGCTGTTTTTGATAGATTTTCACGCCTTCAATTGTTTTTTTTAAAAATAGTTCCAAATATATCTGGTTTGCTTTAAGTTCAAGTAGAACTAGGCTGGCATCCAAGCTTGGGGGTGGAGGGGCAGAGAGAGTGCCCTACACTTACAATAATACCATACAGGCAGGAAAATAAAAAGCAGCTCTTAGCGAAGACAAACATGCCATCCAATGTATTCCGAGCTATTGCTTTTTCTAAAATGGAAAATTTGCATCATCTAATACTCATTTAGCTTATACCCCTTCTACAGAGATATAGGACAGGCAGGCAAGTGCTACTGGATTATATCAGCACCAGTAAATGACTCATCTATTTCCTGAGCTGCAAGAGAACACATCTACCCATATAAATCCAATTCTCCCACTAAAAAAGGAAATCTGGAATCTGACTGGAGAGAATATTTAACCTATATCTCACCTGAAGTAAGACTACATGTAGGTACTCTCAAAAAAAAAAAGAATTTCAAATTCTATTATGAATTTTGATGCAAAAACTTTGTTAGTCTTTCTACATTCTTTTTTTATATCAGCACCAGTTTTTTTTTTTTTTTGCTTTTTGAAGTGGGGGAAGGTAGGGCAACTGGGGTTAACTTGCCCAAGATCAGATGGCTAGTTTTTTGTGTTAAGTGTCTGAGGTCAAATTTGAACTCAGGTCCTCCTGACTCTAGGGCCGGTGCTCTATTCACTGCACCACCTAGCTGCCCCTGTCTCTCTATATTCTTTAAATTTTGTGGATGGAGCAAGCTATACTATTTTACCTTCTATCATAGTGGTTCCCTAATCCTGAACATTACAGTAATAATATGGATGCCGACAAAACCTTTTTTTCAGGCAATAAGATTTTGTGGGGGGGGAGCAAGGGGGGTTTCTCCTTGCTTTGGTATCCTTCCTTCTTACAAATACCTTGAGAACTGAACCTTCAGTGCCCTCAAAACTGTACTGCCCCCAACACAGTATATGTCAATTCTTTTAAATTATTTTTAAAATCTGAGCTTAATAAGTATCAACCAATACAAATAGTGAAATAATACAATTAAAAACAAAAAGAGTATTGTATATGACTGTAAACTTCTGCAATGTACAGTATTCCCCTACATTATGTACATTTTAGGGCGGTGTGTCTCAGTTTTTTTTAATTCAAATTTAACCTGGTAGTTCTAACTTTATTTGACTTTATTTCAATTGACTCTATTTCAATTCTTATCAGCCATACTCCTCCCCAAGTCCACTCCAGAATAATTTACATATCTTCTGAAGGATTATACTGTGCGTCCTGGAGCTGTCACTTTGTCAATAAGTTCCTCTATATACTTGAACTTTTTTCTACCAATATGCTTTCCACCTCCTTACTTTCACACAAAATCGTCTTTCCCCAGAGGATACCATATCCTTTTCAACCCTCTATCCAGAAGAACACTTCTCTAGACTCATAGGGTCAGGGGATGATGAGACAGATGGTACCACTACCATTATGACCTTTCCCCTTTTGAGGTCTGGGCAATCCGGAGACTACCACCCTCTTCCCCATCTTTGGACAGCTAAATGGCAAAGTGGAGAGAGTGCTGAACCTGGCAAGTTCAAGTCAGGAAGACTTGAGTTCACATTCAGCCTCAGA
The DNA here is from genome assembly GCF_028583685.1 of Petaurus breviceps papuanus. Taxonomy (NCBI): domain Eukaryota; kingdom Metazoa; phylum Chordata; class Mammalia; order Diprotodontia; family Petauridae; genus Petaurus; species Petaurus breviceps. Next base: position 43,849,664 of record NW_027187391.1, read on the forward strand.
CACTTATAAGCTGTGCAGACTAATGACTCTGGGCATGTCACTTAGCCTCAATTCTCTCATCTGTAAAATGGGGATCGAATAGCCCTACCTCCCAGGACTGTTGTGAGGATATAAAGAGAAGATAATTGTAAAGAGCTTAGCAAGATGCCTGGCATATACCAAGCGCTATATAAATGTCAGCTATTATTACTTACAGACCTCAAGGTCGTTTCCCAACTTTCTCAACAACTTCAGTACATTCTCACTGTCTTGAGGACTTCTATATTCATAATGATAACCTCTTTTCCTTCTCAATTCCTCGCCTCAACCCCAACTGCCTCCCAAGCCCATTTTAGCTACACACCAGTAACATCACATATTAGGTTTTGCAAACTCTCAGATTATGCCTCCTCCACAGTCCAGGATTTTGAAGTTGTACTCAGACCACAATTTCCCACAAATCCTCTCACTTTTGCCATTCTTTCACCCACACAAACCTGCTCTGGACACTTCTCATAATCTCCAATTGCTTAACCTATCCTTTTTCTCTTAGTCTGATTTCCTATCTCCTCCGTTCTGGCTTCACTAGTCTTCCCATCATGAACCCAGTATTAGGCACTAATAAATTAGCCACATCAGTAACATCTATTCCAAACCCCCAACTCCAATCTCTTTTTGGATTATGTTTAAGTATATATTAATTTGTCAAGGAAGTAACAAAATTACCATATTTTTGTGCTTTCTGTGTGTGTTTTTAAATGTTTTATCAATCTCCCTCCCCTACACTTACAACAGATGACCCAGTCCCCTGCTTCACTGAGACTGATACTATCTAGTTTAGAACTCTCTCAGACTCATTTTTTAAAAAATGCAATTGGGGTTAAGTAACTTGCTCAAGGTTACACGGCCAGTTATTTCTGGGTGTGATGCTAAGTATCAAAGCCCGGATTCGATCCCAGGTCATCAAACTCTGGGGCCAGTGCTTTTACTCACTATGCCACCTGGCCGCCCCTAAGCAATTGGGGTTAAGTAACTTGCTCAAGGTTACATGGCCAAGTGTTTCTGGGTGGATGCTAAGTGTCTGAGCCTGGATTCGATCCCAGGTCATCCCGACTCTGGGGTCAGTGCTCTTACTTGCTGTGCTACCTGGCTGCCCCTCTCAGACTCATTTCATTCCTCATAATTTCTCAGGATCATTACATACTATCTCCATATTCCTTCTCCTCACATAAGAACTATCTATCTTTACTCTTCATTAAAGATAAACTCAACCTTTAATCCTATTCCTTGCCCCCTGAGCTCTCACCAATCTCTACCTGAAAATCCTAATCCCTAAGTAATTCCCAGCATCTAATTTCTTAGTTTCTGCTCTAGGGCTATGGAATACTGCTTTAAAAACGAACAACAACAACAACAAAAGAACAACATGAAATAGTTACTACATATTTATTTTATATCACCTTAGTTGGGTTCATGTTTTTGCTTAAGAAAACCACTTCATCCTTACTGACCCCTTTATTTCCCACCTGTTTCAAATTGCATCTTTTCTTTTCTCCAACCTAATGTCCATTTTCCTTCCCACACTTCAAGGTAACCCAGTGTCTTAATTCAGTGATGGAGGCCATGTAATCAGTTCCCTTAATCACCTTCATTCTTCAAATTTTCTCAGTCCAATCAGGTACTTTTTCCTCCTTCTATCTTAATGTCTCATTAAAGCTAATAGATAGTTGATAGAGCGCTGGGCCTGGGGTCAAGAAGACCCCAGAAGAATTTGAGTTCAAATCCAGCCTCAGACACTTACTAGCTCTGTAACCCAGGGCAAGTCACTTAACTTCTGTTTACCTTAATCCACTAGAGAAGAAAATGGCAAACCACTCCAGTAACTTTGCCAAGAAAGCCACATGTGGCATCACCAAGAGTCAGACACAACTGAATGACTGAACAACAAGGCTAATTAATCCCTCTGCCTAAATAATGCCCTCTCTATCTTTAATACCATTCCCCATTGACTCTTTTCTAGGTACTTTCTCAAGCAGTAATTCTGTTTTCTCACATCTATCTTCAATCAATGTCTTTCCTTTGCCTGTAATTATACTTGGGTTTCCTCAACTGAAAAAGGGAAAAAAAACCCTTCCCTTAATACTTTCTGGTACATTCAGTTATTATTCCATCTGTCTCCTCTATTCCATTGCTAAACTTGAAAAAGCCAGTTCCGACACCTCTGCTTTCTCACCATCTCTTCTCTCCATGGCTCTTTGTGAACAGGTATCTATCCCCAGTGTTCTAGTGAAGTTGTTCTCTCATCAATGATGTCCTAACTATCAAAATAAAGAGTCTTTTTTATTGGTCCTCATCCCTCTCACTCTCTCTGCAAATTCTGAAACTGATGTCCATTCCTTATTGCTTTATCCTTTCTCCTCCCCTGGCTTCAGAGACTATTTATCCTGGCTCTTTTCCTATCTCTCTAACTGCCCCTGATCCTCTGATTCTGCTGACTTCACCTTTTTCAAGTTCCTCCCATGAGTGCTCCCCAAAGGTCTGTCTTTAGCTGTCTTCTCTTTCTATTCTCTTCCCTTTGGTAATCTCATTTATTTTCAAAACTCCAACTAACACCTCTACAAAGGGTCCTCCTAGGTAGTATCTCTAGTCCTGAACTGCTGTGTTTTCTCCTGAATCTCAGACCTGATGCACCAACTATCTATGGGGCTCCTTGAATCAAATATGTCCAAAAGTGAGTCTAACCTCATTCATCCTTCTGACTTTACTGTTTCTGTTGGCTGTACCACTCTTGAAGTCACTCTGTTCATAGCTTTGATGTGATTGTTCTTGTTCATAACTTTGGTGTTATTGTGACTTTCCCTTCCATCTCACTTTTTGTATTCAATCAATTACCAAGTGATTATTAGAACTATAGAATCATGGATCCAGAACTGGACAGAACATCAGGGGCTAAATCCAAGGAGGGTTAACTTGCCCAAATTCACACAGGTAATAAGCATCAAAAGTGGGATTTGAATCCAGGCTCTCTGACACAAGAGTCAGTGATCTTTCTTCTCCTGTACCTGACTGGCTCCTGGTGATCCCACCTCTACATCTCTTGCACCCATTCCATCTTCTCTATATTCAAAGCCATCTCTACTACAGGCCCTCATTACCATCTATTTTAATTATTGCAATGGAAATAATTAAAAGACTTTCTTATTTCTACATTCTTTCTCCCCTTCCATTCTATTCTTCATACCATTGCCAGAAAAAAAAAATTTTCTTACCGGTCTGATTAGTCCCCTGTTCAAAAATTTTCAGTGATTCTCTATTGCTCAGTAAGCAAAATTCAGCTTCTACTGAGCATTAAATTTCCTCCATAATTTGGCACCAACCTGCCTTTCCAGCCTTATTTCATATTACTCCCCCCTTCATACTCTATGATTCAGCCAAACTAAACTACTGAATGTTCACTGAAACACACAGTGTCTCCTATCTCCAAGTTACCTGTTCCCCAAGCCCAGAATGTTTTCCCTTTTCTCTGTCAATTGAATTCTCCCCTTTTAGAGTCCAACTCAAATATTCCTCCATTAACCCTCCCTAATTCTCCAGGAAAGGTAAGAACTATCTAGCTCAGAAGTCACATAGGATTTTGTTTTGCAATTCTCATATATTTATTACGTGATACTGTGTAAGTAGTTATCTTTGTTGGTTTCTACCCCCTTACCAGACCATATGCTCCATGGGGGCAAAAACTGGATTTTACTTAAATTTAGATACTCCCTCCCAGCACAGTGTTCTGGGTACAATAACAGGGAAAGGGACAGGAATAGAACTTGTGATTTCATTGGGATAAGGATTTCCAGACAAATCTCCTCAAATCTCCCTCTACCAATGCACGTCAGCATCTTCTAGGCAAAGATATTCCTACAAAGTTGTCTAGAGCATTGAGAGGTTAAGTGATTTGCCTAGCGCGGCATAGCCAGTATGGGTCAGAGGAAAGAGCTTCGTATGCAATAGACACCTAATATGTTTGAAGTGAAATGATAACCTTCAACTCCTCAAACTTTAGACCAACTTTGACACTTTATCTTGTATATGGTGCTCTCACAAGGTTTTGTCTGGGCTCTCTTCTCCTCTGTTGCCTGCCTTGGCATGTCTTCTACTTCCATGGTTTGAAAGACCACTAATATTCTGATGACAAATACACACACACACACACACACACACACACATATATATATACACATATGTATATATACCTATACACATATATACAAACAAGCATATACACATGTGTTTATATTATGTATATACATATACCTACATGTATACACATACATAATATACACTAATATCTATACACATACTTATGTGTATAGATATACATACATATATAACCCATAACCTAAAATCACTCTCCTGAGCTCCTGTATAATTTACTGTTTGTAAGACATCTCCTCAGTGCTATGAAAGGGACTCAAATTCAGCATACCCTGCATGGAACTCATCAATTTCTTTCCAAAATGTATACTTCTTCCCAACCTTTCCTATTTCTATAAAAGTGCAACACAGCCATTCTTCAAAGTCATAAGACTGTGGGATTATAGATTCAGAGCTGGAAGGGATCTTAGAAGACCATCTAGTCCTACCTTCTCATTTTACAGATGAGGAAACTGAGTCCTCAGAGGGTTAAGTGATTTTGCTAAGTGGGAAGTCTAAGATCAAAACCTAAAAATCATCTTTGACTTCTCTTCCTTGCCCTCCCCTGGCCCCGTTTCTCTCTCTCTCTCTCTCTCTCTCTCTCTCTCTCTCTCTCTCTCT
>NW_027187391.1:43854848-43977526 GCF_028583685.1 Petaurus breviceps papuanus
TCTCTCTCTCTCTCTCTCTCTCTCTCTCTCTCTCTCTCTCTCTCTCTCTCTCTCTCTCTCTCTCTCTCTCTCTCTCTCTCTCTCTCTCTCTCTCTCTCTCTCTCTCTCTCTCTCTCTCTCTCTCTCTCTGTCTCTCTCTCTCTCTCTCTATTCTCCTCTCCCCTATATATAACCAGTTCTGTCAATTCTAAGGCCATAACATTTCTTGCACTACTCTTCTTTCCACTCCTAGTTCAGGTCCTTATTATTATCACTTGCTTGGACTATTTTAATAGGTTCCTAATTTTGTTTCCAGCACCTCTTCTGTCCAGTTCAGTCTTAGCATACCAATCAAGTTATACCTTACTAAAGAATAGCGTCGGGAGACCTAGGATAGATTCCGGCCTCAGATACTTAACACCCACACAAAATAACTGGCCGTGTAACCTTGAGCAAGTTACTTAACCCCAAATGCTTAGGGGCGGCCAGGTGGTGCAGTGAGTAAGAGCACCGGCTCCAGTGTCGGGAGACCTAGGATCGGTTCAGGCCTCAGATACTCAGCATCCACACAAAAAATAATTGGCCGTGTAACCTTGAGCAAATTACTTAACCCCGATGGCTTAAAAAAAAAAAAAGAATAGGTCTGACATCAACCCCTCAAACTTTAAAGGGTCCCTAATAAAAAAAATACAAACACTTTACTAAGACTTGCCATTTAAGACCTTCCATAATTTGATTTCCATCTACCCTTCCAAAACTACTTCAAACCACTCCCAATCATGTATTCTATAGAGACAAGAACAGTTGTTTCATCAGTATAGAAGAATCCCAGGTGAGGAAATTTCCTCTATCACAGGTGGTTGGCACTTCCTTTGCCAATTTCCCAGTTTCAGAGAGTTGCTACAGCACCAAGAGGCTGTGACTTGCCGAGGTCCCACAGCTAGTATGTTGCTAAGGTGACATCTTCACCAATGTCCCCCTAGCTTCAAGGCCAGCTCTCTATCCACTATACCATACTGCCTCTCTGCATTCTAGTCAAACTAGATTGCTAATTATCCCCCAATTTCTTAATCTACTTTCCTGCTTTCATGCCTGTGCACTATCTCCCATGCCTGCAAGGTACTCCTTCCAAATTTCTACCTGGTGAAATTCTATCATTTAGGATGGAAATAATGTGTAATCTCCCCTGTGAAGATTCCACGGAGGCCCCCAGCTTAACTTGGTCTATCTCTCTCCGAATCTTCTTACAGGATTTTGTCCATATTAGATAAAGTGATGAACAAAGATATTCTACTTCATATCAAACTTATCTGACCTTAAGACTCCTACTTCAGTAGTGCTGACAGAAAAAGAGAAATCAGTTTTGGACACATTGAATTTGTGATGCCTCTGAGACATCCAGATCACAATGACCAGAGGTCATTTGGAGACTGTGTTGTTTTTCATATCTGTATTCTCTATGCCTTCCTTGCACAAAGAAACTTAAAATGTTTGGTATTTGAATTTGTTGAATGTAATTATGCTTATGTCATAGACCCCTACTGAAAATGAATTTTCTACTGAAGTGGGGTACCTTAGCTATACTTTCTTATATATACTTAGCTATACTCTCTCTGGAGCTAGGATAACATTCTGAACAATGCAGTCACTTGTACTGCTGCACTGAATTAAATCTCTGAACTCTTTTAACCTAGCCACCACTTAAGTCAGTCCGTTTAAGTCAGTCATCACAACCTTTGCATAGCACTAGATGTAAATAAAAGTTGATAAAGAATTCAAAAACTTCATTCTTGTCAATGATTTCAACATTTTTCTCCCATCAATCTATTAAACTTGATAAGTGTGAAGAAAAGACTATTAAGTTACATGTTCAATAAATGTTTTGTTGTGGTTTTCAATATTTTCTTAAGCTCTAGCCCCTTTAGAAAGGTTTTGGCAAGAAACTCTGGATGGCCAGCAGAGGCTGCATTATAAAATGAAGATGAAACCTTTGATTAGAGAAAGATCATGAGGAAATCATCCTGCAAACACAGACATGAAGTGTCTCATTTTGAGGACCTTTGCTGTGAGCCACAAGAGAGATAACAGGATAAGGGGTGGAGGGAAGACAGACTAGCAGACCATGTACTTCTTTTGCTAAGAGAAAGCAATATAAGTGAGAGAAATGTATAATCGGACATAGTTTAGTAACAGCAACATTTAGTGACAAGCATAATTGACTTGTACAGATCTTAGGTATTACTATGTATTACTGTGACCCTTGTGCTAACTTGTATGTTAGCATTATTTAAAGGTAGTAGTGAAAGATTAGCCAAATTAAGTTTTTAATTTAATGAATTAGCCAAATTAAGTTTTTAATTTAATGATTTCATTTTATAGGAAATGCATTGAGTGGTTCATGCCATAAATTCAATACAATTCAACAAACATTTATTAAGCACCTACTATATTCAAGGCACTGTCACAGAAAAAGAAAGATGAAAACTGAAAAATGACAGTCAGTTAATGAGCTTATAATCTAGTGAGAAAATAAAGCAGGAACATGAGTAAATATGGTATAAAACAGAGTATGACATTGGCAAAGGGAAACAAAGCACTATAAGAAAATGTGAATAGGAGAAATGCTTTAGAGTTTTCTAAGTTTAACCTTAAAAGAAGAGAAGGATTTCAAGAGTCAGGTAACATAAGTGTATTTCAGGCAGGAGGGAAAGTCCATCTAAATGCACAGAGACAGAGGGGTATAAGATGAACCAGGGCCCAGGGAGCCATTCAGATTGGCTTGAACAGAGATGGCACAAAGGAGAATCGTATAAAATAAGGCTGGAAAGCCAGATTAGAACCTGTCAAGGGTTTTCAATGCTGGTCAGGTAAAGGAATTTACATTTTATCCTACAGTCAAAAAGGAGTCATCGAAAATTCCAGTTTCTAATCTGAGAAAAGCCTGACTAGTAGGCACATATATCTATAAGCTGTGGGTTCAGAAAGATTGGATTCAAACTTGGGGACTTCTCCACTATCGTACTCTTAGGCTTGTGCTGCCAAACCAAGGTACCAGATCATCAGAATGCATCTCATGTTTGAGGGGAAGGAAGGTAGGAAATAAGGGAGAGAGGGAGGGAGGGAGGGAGAGGAAAGAAGGAAGGAAAGAAACTAAAGAAGGGAAGAATATGAAAGAAGTAATAGAATTGGGATCAATAAGACTTTTAACGGACCATCCAATGAACATACATTTATTAAGCCCCCAACAGAGGTGAGAAAGAGTGAAGAATTGAGAATCTTAGGTATGGTATCTAAATGACCAGAAGCATACTTTAGTGCCCTTGACAGAAAAAAGGGAATCAATTTTGGACACAATGAGTTTGTGATTTGGAGGTATAGGCCTGGAGCACAGAAAAGAACTGAGAAGGTTCGATACCTCCTCAGTTTAGGAGTCTTCTCTGTAGAGGGGCTGATGAGGAGCTGAAGAGAGAACCTACAGAGAGAAGAGAAGACGCCCCAGGACTGAGCCCTGAGGTACACTGAGGCACAGGAGGATGACTGTCCTAGAGAGGAGACTGAGGAGGATCAATTATACAGGAAAGAGGAGAATGTCAAACTGAGGGAGGAGAGAATCTCTGGCCAACAAAAATTAGCTGATTGTAAAACTACAGAAAAATAGCTATTGTTAATTTTTCAAAAATTTATTTCCTGAATAAAATGTCTCCATCGAATAAATTTTTATTTGTAATACATGACTGTACATACATACATGGATTACATATATTATTCTGTGATACTACAAATGCCCATGAAATTGACAAACAGGAAGAGAACAAAGCTATTTTGCTGCCAAACAATCATCGCACTCACTATCATAAAAAGAAATTAATATCTGGTAATATTTTTGCCATTTTCTTGGTTACTAATGTTATCCCATTGGTTCAACTTATGTGCCAAGGCACTGCACAAGATATAAAATATTAATGACAATAAAAAGCCTACTATATGCTAGGCATTGTGTTAAGTGCTTTACAAATATGATCTCATTTGATCCTTACAACAATTGAGAAAGTTATTATTATCCTCATTTTACAGCTGAGGAAATTGAGGCAAACAGGGCTTAATATGACTGGTTTAGGGCGAAACAACTAGTAAGTGGTCTCGAGTCAGGCTTTGCATTCAGGTTTTCCTGACTCCAGGCCCAGTGCTCTATTGACCACACCATCTGTTTGCCTCTACATAAAAAAATAAACCAAAACAAATAAAGAGTATACTGAAAAAGTTCTTGAATCATGAAGATATCATGCTGGAGCTTGTCTGGTTATAACATAAGAAAAAAAGTAGGGGGAAAATGGAGGAGGGAAGAGAAGGAGAAGAAAAAACTAAGTTCAACAGAAGATTGCTGTTTGTCTTTTGTTTTTTGGAAGGGGGAAGGCAGGGCAATTGGGATTAAGTGACTTGTCCAAGGTCACATGGCTAGTAAGTGTTTAGTGTCTGAGACTGGATTTGATCTCAAGTCCTCCTGGCCCCAGGGCCAGTGCTCTATTCACTGTGCCACCTAGCCTCCTCTCCCCCCATTTGTCTTTTCTTATGTGCCTTTACTAGAAAGAGAAAGAAGGGCCTTCATTCTTCTCCCTAAACCCTGCTGGCCTTGGCATCCTGAAATACAGGTTCATGCTTTGTAGGAGACACTGAACCCAGCAGGGAGTAGGCCAAAAAGATCAAAGAGACAGTCAGTGGGTGAACCTCTATGAGACTAAAGGCCAGCAGCAGGAAACAAAGAGAATTCAGCCTGGAAGCTGGGAGTCTAGCTCTGTTGGACTGATGCAGAATTCACAACTTCTCCATTCATCCCTACCAACATGATTACAGGAACTACACAGAAACCAATTCTCTCAGCACCAGGCTCAGAGGTCGTCAAAAGGTTTGGAGCTGATGGTCTAAGCAAAACCTATGGTCTTGAGGTCACTTGTGGCCCTTTAGGTCCTCAAGTGCAGCTAGAATTCAAACTTTACAGAACAAAACCCCTTAATAAAAGGATTTGTTCTGTAAAACTCAGCCTCAGTCAAAAGGCCACACCCAAGGACTTAGACTGCCACATATGGCCGTGAGGTCACAGATTCCCAACCCTGAAGCTTATGGCTCAAAACTGCTCAGGTTTTTTGTAGCACTATCTAGTTTCAGTATTTGGGCTGAACAGGCTTTTGTTGGCTGGCCTAAGAATTTTGTCATTTTTGATATAACATTATTTCTTTGGAAAAACTGCACTCAGCTTCAATCACAATTTACACATGAACTTTTGGAGCATAACACATTTGTCTACTGCTTTCTGTTTCAAATTAACATAAATATCTTAAAATCCATTACAGTCCCTTACTTCTCCCTCCTTCTAAGAGAAAGGGCAAAAAGTAATTTTACAATAAAGAGTCAAATGCATTTAAAAACAGGTTCCTGGTTATCATTAAGTGATCATTATTATCATCAACATGATGAGGAAGATGATGATGACGAAGATAACTGAAGTTTCAGAAACATCAAGTGATCACACTATATTAAAAACACTGGTTCTATTTCTCAATCAGCTGAAGAAGCCATAACCATATTCCCTAGTGCTTTACTGCCAACTGCAAAATGCTTTACTTCCTCCCGGTGATATGAAAAAAATAAACACAACTGCCAGAGACCACAAACAGCGTAGTGTCAAAAGACTGAAATATGAAAGCCACGTCATTTTTCAGCCTCAGAAAAATCATCTCTTTCTATTCACAAAAGCATATGTATATTTTGGACCAGTGCCCAACTGAGACCATATATATGCCAAATCACAGACCTATGTGGCAACCCAATGGAGTTTCATAATGTCTAACATAATTAGCACAATTTTGGCCGACAAAACAGAAAGAGATGAAAGATCCCACTATACATATGAAACCCTTATTGTTATGATTTCCCAAACAGCTTATTAGAGTACTGATAGATAGCAAAGCCAAATAAAAAGTATGCATGTGTTCACACTTCTACCATAACACTTTATGGTTGAGCAATACAAGTCTAGCCCAGGTACTTGACTTGAGTTCCCAATCTGTTCTACTTTCAATTTTACTTCACTTAAAATCTGCTGTCCTTTGACATCTCTGAACCTAAAATGCTTATTACTTTTGAATGCCAAATGTATTACACAGAGACCATCTTTAATCTTAACCTACATTTAACATTATTTCTATGTTTTCTGCTTTCATCGTGTTTGCTTTAGTGAAACATTTCTCTCAGGCATTTCCCAAATGGTGATTTTTGAGACCAAGTGGTAACCATATGAAATAGCAACGTAATGTGCAAAGCCAATTCAACAAAATATGGTAAGTGAATATGACATGAAGGGCCCCTAAGATAACATATTAACAAATGCAAGTGTAACCAGCACCAACCTCACACAGTTATTGGGAGGATCATAGGGGATAATATGGAAAGTGCTTTGCATTATACATGTGCTAGATATGACTATTGTTGTTATCATCATTTATTTATTTATTTATTTGCTTTTTTTGGAGGGGGGGAAGCAGGGAAACTGGGATTAAGTGACTTGCCCAAGGTCACACAACTAGTAAGTGTTAAGTGTTTGAGACCGGATTTGAACTCAGGTCCTCCTGACTCCAGGGCCAGTGCTCTATTCACTGCACCACTTAGTTGCCCTCATGTTATCGTTATTATTATAAAGTAATGAGATAGATTTTCCAAAATCCATCAATGAAATCATCTTTTTATACTTTAGGTATGAATTATACATGGCCCATTAAAGGGAGAAGCCTTAACAGAGAGATAGTATAAACACAGAAATGTTTTCATATTTAAAGCCAATGAGTTTTTAAGTCATTAACTCAAATTCAGATGTTATAACCCAAAAGAATACCTTATGCACATGTAACATGGTACTCAATAATATCTGTGGGTTAAATGAATACAGCCTTAAAAACTGAGCAACCATGCTAAACAATAGAACTTCCAATGATGCTGAGAAAACACTATCATTTCTTCCTCTCTCTAATTCTAAAATAGTAAAATAAAATTAGTTATATTCACTTTTACTCTGAGTAAAACAAAGCCTTCAAAAAAGTAGTACTTTAGTTTTAGGGTCTATTTTAGTACATATCAAATGACTCCAGTTAGCACATAAATGAAAAGTCATCTAGGGCCAGGCCAAATGTCCATGTGCTCAAACTTTAAGTTCAGTCCTGGGACAGAAGTAGGAAAGGTAAAAAGTGGGGTAGAATAGCATTGTATATTAAGACTCTAAACTCATGGAATCCTGGGACAATGCATTTGGCACAGATCAACAGAATCAGTCACTGGAATATACTAAAGACCACCTGGCCAGAAAAGGGAAACAGACCAGAAGCCTGGCACAGACTCATCCTAGTACAGAATTTTGTTGTTTGTTGTTTAATTATTTTCAATCGTGTCTTACCCTTGGTGACTATTTTTGGAGGGTTTTTTGGCAAAGGTACTGGAGCAGTTTGTCATTTCCTTATCCAGCTCATTTTACAGATGAGGAAACTGGGGCAAAGTTAAGTGACTTGCCCAGGGTCACACAGCTAGTAAATGTCTGAGGCCAGATTTGAACTCAGGTCTTCCTGACTCTAGGCCCAGTATTCTATTCACTGTACCACCTAGCTGCCCATAAAGTAGGAGACTTCAGTTTTCTAGGTATCAGCTGAAACATTCCTCAGAGACAAAAGCAGAAGAGTTAATGCTGTCTGTGCTGGATTTAACAATAAGTTCACTTCAAAGGATGAAGGAAATGAGAACATCTATTTTGTATCTGATCTTGCTGGGGTGAAAATAACTGCTCCATCTCAGAACTGATGATATAGAAAGGGAAAATAAAGTTAGGCATTGTCAGACATACACATTAATTTTACGAAAAAGAGATTTCTAAAGGTTCAAGGACAGAATCCCACGGCCTAAAATTCTAGAGAAGGCAACCCAGTAAAGGGGAGAAACTTTCAAGAAACAACAGTGGCAAGAAGGAAAAAGAGGCACTGTGAAAAAAGACTGATGTGGATACAAAGGAGGATCACCAACCAACTTCAACCGATATGTAAAGGAAGGAGAACACAAGGCCAAAAAATAGGTAAGAATTAGAAATCACAGCCTAGCTCTATGAGAATAGTGTCAGGAGCATGAAGGCTCAAGATGAGCTCACAGGCTGGCAAAGAAATCTGAGGACCCCTCAAAAAATTAATAATAATGATAAGGGTGGGGTTAGTCACACTGGGGAAACGAAGAGACGACAGAGATAGGACTTCTGCTAGAGATGGATGAGAGGATTTCCTACCTGCCTTGGACAAGGCCAAGTCACCACCAGGTCTATATAAACTCTATGAGGGACTAAAAAATTGGCAGATATAACTCCTGACCTACTGCCAATAGTCTTTTAAGGATTATGTACAATGAAGTACTTCAGAAACGGAGAAAGGCAAGTGATATACAAAAACTATAAGCCAATGAAAGTGTCTACTTTGGTCCCTTGAAAAATCCTAAAATGGATTATTAAGAGGAAGGTTAGCTAACACCAACAGAAGGAAGGAAGCAGTCATCTACAAGAATCAGTATGTCTTCATCAACAACAGGTTTTGCTAGATGAACATTTTCTTTTTTGACAGGATGACTAGGCTGGTAGATCAGGTAAATCCCACAGATAGCATTTACATAGATTTTACTTCATTAAAAAAAACATTTTGTTGAAGCTTTTTGTCATTACATCACAGTCAATTCCCCCCATCCCCACCCTCATTCAAGAATAAATCTTCCTCTGTAACAACAAAGAAAAAAATTAAGCAAATAACATCTGAAGAGACTGACAATGTATACAATATCCCTCCTAGGGGCCCTCTTATCTCTCTGCCATGAGGGAGAAGGGTAGTCTCATTATGTCTTCTCTGGGACTTATTTTTTCCCCAATCCTTAGAGTTCAATTTCCTTTTTGTGATCTTTTCATTTACCCTGTTGTTTTTTCACTTTGTATATTATTCTCTTGGTTCTCCTTATTTCAATATGTATCATTTCATACAAATATTCTCATGTTTCTTTTATTTCTTCATAGTCAACATTTCTTACTGTATTATATACATACACACACACATTTTTCAGCCATTTCCCAAGAAATAGGCACCCATTCTACTTCCAATTCTTTGCTATCACAAAGAGTTTTGCTATGAATATTGTGATATATATCGGACTGTAGTTTTTGCATTTGACTATTTTAGAGTATATGATAGTCGTGGGATTGTTAGGTCCAAGGGTATGGGCAGATTAGTCACCTTTCTTCCACAATTCCAAACTCAAATTCAGAACAGCAGGACTACTTCATAGTTCCACCAAGAGGGCATCAGTGTTCCTGACTTTCTACACAGCTCCTCCATCACTGACTGCTTCCATCTTTCTTTCCATCTTTGACAGTTTGTGTAAAACATTAGGGTTGTTTTAATTGAAATTTCTTTTTTTTTTTTAAAGCAATTGGGGTTAAGTAACTTGCTCAAAGTTACATGGTCAGTTTTTTTGTGTGGGTGTTAAGTATCTGAGGCCAGAACCGATCCCAGGTCCTCCCAACTCTGGGGCCGACGCTCTTACTGACTGTACCACCTAGCCACCCCATGAAATTTCACTTACTGTCAGTGATTTGGAGCATGTTTTCATGTGGCCATTTATAGTTTGTTGATCTTCTTTTGAAAACTTTTTATATTCTTTAACCAGTTACTTATCTGGGAATGGCTCCTACTGTTACAAGTTTCCATCAGTTATCTGCATATTTTGGATAATAACTTTTGCTGATGATATTGATGCAAATATTTTCCCACCTTTATTTTTCTTCTAATTCTGCCTGCAGTGATTTTAATCATGCAAAAAGCTTTCTAATTCTACAGTGTTAAAGTTGCCCATGATCTCTATCCTGTATATGGTTAAGAATTCTAGTATTGTTAGGAAAAGTACTTGATCTTATCTCAAACTTTTCATGGTGTGATCTTTTATTTTCAGATCTTATTATGATACACACACGCATATATACATCTATATACACATATACAGACATATGGTTTAAGATGGTGATCTAAGTTTGATTTCTGACACAATGTTTCTAGTTTTCTCAGCAGCCACTTCCCCAATGATTTATATTCTTAATTTTATCAAGCCCTATGTTACTGTTTTGATATTTTTTAGGACAACTAGTTTTTCTACTGATCTATTTTTGTGTTTTTAACTAGCACCATCCCACACAAAATCATTCCTAGTAATAAAAAAAAAATAAAGACATGGGAAAAATAGCAGTTCAACAAAACTAAAAATCTGTTAATATATGCAATATTCCACAACCAGTCTTCCATCTTTGCAAAGAAGGTGGGAGATGCAACCTCCATCTCTTCTCTAGGGGCATGGCTGGTCATTATAATCACTTAGCATTCAGTTTCAGTTTTTTTGTAGGGAATTTCAAGACTCCAAGCAATGATGTGAGTGAGTGAGTGTGTGTGTATGCATGTCATAATTTTATTTATTGTGTATATGCTGCTTTGTCCAATTAAATGTGAGCTCCTTGAAGGAGGGGAATTTTTCATTTTTGCCTCTTGGAAATTTTCATTTCCAAGCACATAGTGGCATACAGTGGTAGGAATTTAATAAATATTATATGATTCATATATACTCCAAGATTTCTTCTACATTGTAGTAAATTATTTTGTACACTGAATGATTAAATGAGGATATGATCTAATGGGAAGGGAATGTGGGGATAGGCTATGGCCACAGCCTAAAGAGAAGAAATTCTCTTATTGATTTTTGCTTTTATACTATTGTAAGAATGAGTATGTGTGTGAAGGGTGCCCAGGAAGAATACAATGATTGGCTGGCCACCTGTAAAGTTCAGACTGGTTTACCATTGGGAACTCCTAACCTAAATAATTATTTACTAAACATTAAGACACTCTATTAAAAAAAAAAGGAAGAGAAGCCTGGAATTGGACAGAGTACTCTAGTAACTACCATGAAGTTGAAAAAAGTTAAGTTTTAAAAATTAATAACTAATAAAATCTATTCTGTTATATATATTTTAGATATATAATATATATAAATATACTATATTTTACTGTATTAACTATACATATGTATGTGTATATATATATATGTATACATATATATATATATATATTTACTGTTCCTGTTTTAGAAGTTAAAACACTTACCTGGACTAACAAATGTCCTGAATTGGTGGAACATTGCCCAGATTTCCTCATGTTCTCATTTATCTGCTTCATCAAATGTAGCAGTATTTCAACAGCACCTTTGCTGATCAATTCATTAAGAAATCTTGGATTCCCAGAAATGAATTTAATAGCTCCCATGCAGTACAAAAAAGCCTCATTGTTAGTGTGAAGGTCTTCCACTCGCAGCACCTCCAACAATGAATCTGGAGAAAAGAGGTCCAATTAGAAGGAATGTGATTCATTTTTGTACTATTCAAATTTGTTTTAACATATTCCAAATTCTGAAAAAATATAACTACTTTGAAGCACATCTATGTATTTTTGCATACACATACTAAGAATAAACTTATTAGTTATGAGTCAGAATCCATGGGCAAGTGTTTATGCCAGGGTTATTCATACAGTGCAAAGAGAAAACCTATCTTGCCTGCCTAACTAAACTTATTTGAAACTAATAACATGCTTGCTGAAAAAAAAAGCTGACCCCATTAATTCATGTATTTAAAAAGGGGGTTATTAAATGCCAGGCTTAACGATTTTTCCAAAATTCATTTATTTACAGAAGTTTAGGGTTACAGAGAAAAATAAAATTTCAAAGGAAATTTCAGAACTATATTTCAATCTCTCCTTTATAAAGAAATGTATTTGTTACTGAGCAGAAATCCTTTGAGGTACAAAATCAGAGTTAAGAATGAAAACAGGCTGATAACTACAAAAATGGAAAGAGGATTTGGACAATTTTTCAGAATGGGTTAGGACCAGGATTTATACTGGAACTCACTTGGTCAAATGAATAAGAATTACTTAGGAGCAGCATTTGACAAATGGTAAGCTGAATCCTATTTGCATTTGGTCAAATTGGTCCAGTTTAAGTGCAGGGAAAAAACTCTTTGGACCATGAGCATTATTCACGTGCAAATGGGCAGTGCTCAACAAGGTAAGCCCTAACATGCACAAAGAATGCATAGAGGAGATATTAATTCTATGAAACGAAAATCTTCAACTGCCTCATAATCCCCAACTGGCCATGGGTGGCAAACTGGAGACCACTGTTAAGAAATCCAAATCTAAGAACAGAATTTCTATCAACCACAGACACAAGATCTAAAGAAAGAAATATCATTTAAGACAAGAGGTTCCTCCAACCTCCACCCCCAAAATGACCTTGCATTTCTTCCATATGTGCTTTGTACTATTTCTTTCGAATAGATATACCATTTTGTCTCCTCCAACAGCCTAAGTTCATTAAAGGCAGAAGCTGTTTTATTGTTATTGTATCCCCAATACCTAGAACAGCACCTGCCACCTAGTGGGTGCTTAATAATGATTGCTGATTGAAGAGACAAAAGAATTTCAAGATAGATGAGGATTTCCTTGAATTATGAATTAAAGCAAGCAGAACCTTGTTCCTAATTCAAGGCAGCAAAGGACAAGAACATGCAAGAAAATGATAAGAAAAAATGGTATGGTAGGGTCAGTTACTACAATTGTGAGCCTACATTGCTCCTTTCTAAATTCTAGGTATCTAGAAATGCTCGTCCACTCCAATCTCTCCTTAAGGAATTCCTGATCTGGAAATCTCCCTGTGGTGAGGAAAACTGGGGTTCACCATTTTTGAGTAACTGGATAAGGATCCTGGATTGAAAAAACCAGCCTCATGTGCCTAAGGTCATTGCCAAAAGGAACAGATGCTCCTCAGCTGAGCTGAGGTCAGGAGGGCATCTGGGAAAAGAATGACCTTGGCCATGTAGTAAACTGAGAGGCTTATGACCTGAGAAGGGCAAAGGCTGAAGCAGGAAATAGTTAAGTCTAGCCGAGGGACAAGATGATGAAAAGACACTTTTTTAAAGCAACATATCATGTAGTGGGTTAGAGCTTCAGTCCTCCTACCAATTCTTCACCATAGAAGAGAGGTGTTCTCCAAAACTAGGCAGATCCTTCCTGCCAAAGCTGGCAACGCCTTGAGTACAGGCCCAGTGATACAGGGTGGACTGGAAAGAATAAAGAGGAGTGTGAATCCCAGCTCTGTGACATCCTGTCTATGAGGATTGTAATAGTAATGGGAATTCGAAGATCTTCCCTGACCCCTAATACGCCTAAGGGAATTTTAAGACCTTCCTTGCTCCCCAATAGGCTGAATATAACCATATGGAGCTTGTGGTGGGAGGAGTTTGCTGAGGGGTGGAACAGAGCCCACAGGAAGCTGGGAGTTAGAGCAGTTAGAGTTAGAGGAAGGAGAGGATGCACCCAAGGAGACAGTGAGTGTTTGCCCCCTGCTGTGACAGCTAGGCTTGTGAGTGTTTGTGGGAAGGCTAAAGGATGGTGTGTTAACTTCTTTGTTGCTTTCTGGTTTTGGGATTCAGTTTTATGGTGTTTGAAGAAATGTTTTGCTTCTGTCTTCTATATGGAGAGTCTGTTATATTTTGTGATTAAGAACTATGCCAGTATATTCATGATTGCTGTTGGCGATGTGAATATTGCATTGGTGCTACAAGGACCTGGACAAATTGCTTAACCTCTATCCAGAAAATTAGGAGATTGGAATAGGTCCCTACTAAAGTCCCTTTCAGTTCTACCTCTGTGATCCTGTAACTGTAGAAAACTATACTTTTGTGAACAAAGTCCACAATAAAGTAACTTTAATTTCATATTTTGTTTAAAGTCACTTTTAACTGTTGCAACATTTCTACTCCCACATTCTCAATTAATTAAAAGTTAGACATTTCTTATTTTTATCTGTCCATTGATTAGGAAAAGATATATTTTCTCCTTTTCAAAAGAGACCTTCAAATTGTTTTCCATTTTCTTGTGTTGTTCCAGAATAGTTTACATTAACCCAATTCATATGATGACCACAAAAGCTGGAACTCAATTGCTTGGGAAGTGGGGCATCAGCTCAAGAATTTTCTTTTCTCTAATTGCTCCAAAGACATTTTTAAAGCAGACAATAATCTTCTGGTCACTTTCTCCATGTCTGCCTTAAAAACATGGTAAAATACACTCTGAAACTATGAGGTTCCATAACTGTTTTTTTAACTGCTACCATCCATTTTTCTATGATTTCTGATATGATATAAAAAAGATTTAAGATTTAAATACTCATGTTCTAAAAAGTGAACTACTCTCAAAGTAAACTGATGGGTTTTTTTTAATAAAAGTGAATACTTACAAATGTATACATTTCTATGATCCCAAATACTCCCTAGAAGCATCTAAATGCTTTAGTGCCCTCTGAGAGGAATACAGCAAGGGAAATTTTAAGTTGAATGTGCAGAAGATAACAAAGCAAATACTACGCATTATATATCTGCTTCATTTTAGCAACCACTAATCATAACTTTCTCTGCTTTCCCCCAAAAGAAGTTCAACACTTAGTTAAGAAAAGTATATGACAAATGGTAATGCTGAATGACACTTACCAAGAATACTATCGTTTTGGATGAGAGAATCATTCTTCTCACTCCTGCTAATTTTAAATATGAGTTTGCAGACATTGAGAAGATTCTTTCCACTTACTTTAAGCTGCAGAAGAAAAAAATTTTACATGTCTATTTTGGTTAGAAAATTAAAACATGTTATACTTTTAAAGAAAAACAACAGAGAAACAACTATTAAAAACAGTGCTGGGAAAGTTATTTTTAAAGTTGAAATTGAGGGTTCTGAAAATGAATCAGCCAAATTCTAAGAAGCAATTTTGATAAATAGAGGGATGATAATTTTTGAGGAAGAAGAAACTTTAGACACTATATACAGTCTAAACCCCTCTCCCCAATGCACAAGTGCCCATAACTATCTAAATTAACATCTAAGCCATGGATGGGGAACCTGGGGCCTTGAGGACACATGTGGCCTCCTAGGTCCTCAAATGTGGCCCTTTGACTGAATAAAGGGTTCATGGACAGACTGATAGAAGATTTTTGTTGATTTTCCCAACTCTAAGATTCTGGTTCTCTTTAACTGAATAAAAGGCTGCACTTGAGGACCTAGAGGCTACATGTGGCCTCAAGGTTGAAGCTTCCCCAGCCCTGCAAACTTTTCTAAGAGCGATCTCCTCGTATGGTACAGCAGAAATAATAATAGTTTCAGATTCAGAGGATCTCAGGTTTGAACCCTGCCTCCAACAGTATCTGTGTAAATTTGCACTATCTGTAACAAGTCATTCTCTTGCCCAGGCCTGTTTTTCCTCAAAATGAAGGTATCAGATTGGATGACCTTCAAGTTTCCTTCCAGTTCTAAATCTATGATCTACAATATCACAAGGCACCCAATTTTTTTTTTGACAGTTCAAATTGTTGAAAACTTCTTCATATTAAGCCCAAATCCAATTTCCCTGTAACTTCTACCTAGCAGAACCACTCAAGATAACCTGAATCTGCTCTAGGAGCAGTATTTTAAGACAAATACTGAGAAGGTTGAGCACGTCCAGAGTAAGGGTGATCAGAATGGGAGGCAACTCAAAACCTTATGACACAAACATCAGCTGAAGCAGGGATAAGACTTAGGGGGATGTATGATCACTGTTATCAAATAACTGAAAGGTTTCCTACATAAAAGCAATTAGATCCTTTCTGTTTGGCCTCACAGGACAAAATCAGGACTCCTTAGTGGAAATTGGATTATTTTTGACTCAATTGAGGGAAGAACTCCTTAACAATGATAGCTATCTAAGTCAATGAAATGAGTTGCCTTGAGAGGGAAAGAATTCCTTCCCTGCCACTGGAGGTCTTTGAGCTGAGACTTGATGAGATTGCTTGGTAGGGGAGCAGCAGTAGAATGGGTCATGGTTCATGCACAGACATGACATTTGCTGAACTTTCCTACCCTAAAATTCTGGTTCTCGTCCATGTGACAGACCTGCAAATACTTGAAGATGACTTTCACATTCTCTACTTTCTACTCTTGAGTCTTCTTTCAAGACCCAGCACCCCCAGTTTCTTTAACCAGTCCCTATATGACATGGTGTTCAGATCCTCCATACCCCTGTACTCAAGAGAGACCCCAGCTTGCCAATGTCACTCTTAAAATGTGGCACCCAAAACTGAACAAGGCTCTGAAGGTTGTCTCCCTAGCACAGAATAGATAGGACACATTAAAAACATGATTCTATGAATTAGTCCCTGGTACATAGTAGGAATTCAGTAAATACAGGTTAAGAGAGGCAATATGACAGTGAGCACTGAGAGAGGCCTGGCCTTGGAGTCAAGAAGACCCAGATGCAAGTTCTGCTTTGACATATACTAGATGTGTAGTTACCACACCAGGAATTTCCATATGGATGAAACTCACAAACACTGCCAAACACTTCCTACTCTTTTCACCCCTCCCCCCACCAAAAAAAAAATTTAGCTCTCCTGGCATATTAACTTATATTGAGCTTTGTGGCTGTTCAGTCATTTCATTCATGTCTGATGCTTCATGACCCCAGTTAGGGTTTTCTTGGCTAGAGTGGTTTACCTTTTCCTTCTCCAGCTCATTTTATAAGTGAGGAAACTGAGACAAACAGGGACTCAGTGAGACTCACCTAGGGTCACACAGATAGTTTAGTGTCTGAGGCCAGATCTGAACTCAGGAAAATGAGTCTTCCTCGCTCCAGGACCAGAAGTCTATCCACTACACTACCTAGATGGCCTTTTGACTACGCTAATGTTTTTCTTTTCATTTAGAAGGGAGGAACCCCATCTAGAAGTGAGACATCTTGTCTCTTCAGAGACCTGTAAAATTAGTTAAAATACAAACTAGTGCTTCTAAGTTTCATTGAAAACCAAACCAGTTCACCTTAGTTCTGTATACTAACTAAAATAATGGAAATAACTGAAATGCAACAAAAAACTCATTTAAAATGTCAGGGAACAGGGTATTCTAGTTCATTGCATTTTCTGATTGTAAATGATGGTTAATCATAAAATCCTTTTTGTTGGAAATAATTTGAAAGTGCGTTTATCTTGATTTTCTTAGAACGTAATTTAATGGTTCAGGATTTTTCAGTTTCTCAGGGTCATTAATAGGAACCTAATTTTCATTGCAAGTAGTATATTTGGTGCAAACAAATTAATTAACATTGTAGAAGCTATAGGATATTGGACTGATTATATATTGCCACTTAGACATACCCTGGAAAATGCTTTTTTGACTTTGTAGGTTTGTTTGGGATTTTTGTTTGCTTGTTTGTTTTTAACTAAATTCCCAATTCTACCTTACTTTCTTATCTTTTGATACTTAAAGCAAGAGGACTGTTAGGTGAAAAGATTACCTTTAGGGAGTTCAAGTGCAATGATTTCACAGTTAATCAGGAATGTACTATTACAACTTTTAATCACATTTTATTTTTCATATTATTAAGAGAGATAAGCAGTTTTTATAAGCATTCTTTAAACTACCATCTTCTAGAACAAGAGTTCTTAATCTTTTGTGTGCCATGAACCCCTTTGGCAATTTGATGAAATCTATGGAACTCTTTCTTAGAAGAATATTTTTAAATGCATAAAATAAAATAAGGGGATTACAAAGGAAACCAATTATATTGAAATATAGTTATAAAAATATTTTTAGAAATATAGTTCACAAGACCCCCTAGTTAAGATTTCCTATTCTAGAATATTTTGATTTTATAGAATATAATTTTGTTTGTTGTTCTTCAGTTAGTTGTTTTTCTGTCTTGTCTGATTCTTCATGACCACATTCAGGATTTTCTTTGGCAAAAACACTGGAGTGATTTACCATTTCCTTCTCCAACTCATTTTACAGATGAAGAAAATTGAGACAAACAGGATTAAGTGACTTGCCCAGGGTCACACAGTAGTTAGGCCACATTTGAATTCAAGAAGAGAGGAGTCTTCCTGATTCCAGGCAGCATACAATCAAAGAAAGGTTGAATATTTTAAAAAGCAGATAATTAAAAATATAATTCCTCTAAAACTTACCTACAAAATTTTTAGACATTTGCCTTATGAAAACTTTCAAAGATAAAGTTTTTTTCAAAAATGTTTTTTTTAACTTTTTAAGAACTGCCCCCTCATATTTTCTCATATTCATAACAAAAACATCAACATAAAGAACATGATGAAATTAACATTTATTTTACATGTTGCATATCTCTTTTGCATCAAATTGAAATCTGATACACATTCTAGATCAGAATATTAAGTATAGCATCAAAAAATAAAGAAAAAATATGTAATACCTGCAGCTTTCAATTAAGATAATGTAAAACAGATGGGATGGATGGGATATGTTGGTATTCATTTTAATAACTATGTTAACAATCACTTTCTGTATATACTCAAGAGGTTGAAATTATGTTTAAGGTCCTGATAATAAAAGTTCTTTTATAGGTGAATACAACTCTGTCCATTTGTTTTAATGATTCTTTCAAAGGGCTTGCTGATAACTTACTGATAACTTGTCATCTTTTGATCAAATTCTTATGCTTGGAAAGTGTTCCTTTCTGACATTTATATCCTTTTATTTAAGCTAGGGTTACCATCCTGATGCCTGTCATCTTCCTTCTACTTACAAACTATCCTAGTATCTAGGTAACTTACAAAATCAGAATGGAATTCACATTTTCAAGTTCACATATATGTCCACTGTCACTATTTTACAAGTATATCATAAAGAAAGTTACTGCACCAGAAAATCTCAAGTAACTGATGAAATCACAAGGCAAAATACTTTCTACTGAGTGTTACTATCTGATACTGATTGGAACCGATTAGATATCAGAATATTATAAGAACAGAATACTAATCAAAATGTTTCAGAATGAGTAATTAAACTTAATCATGTTTTAGCATTAAAATTTTTAAGTCTTCAGCCTTAGATTTTCACTATACCTGTGGAATTCACTCTTATAATAATTTATTTCAGACTCCAAATTCACTTCTAACTAACACTGTGGCATTTGTAAATATATAGGAAAACAAACCTCTTTTTAAAACAATCTACTAATTCACAAGAAAAACTTACAGCTAGAATAATTTTCACAAGTTTTAGGCTGAGCAAGTCTGAACCAATATCAATTAGTTTATATAAGGTCTTCAGAAGTACACTCCTTTTCTTAAATCTCTTTCCAAGCATGCTTCCTTCCTCTAAAGCTTGATGAAGCTGGGTGCAGGCGGCACAAAAATTTTCAATATTGTCTTCTGTTATGAGAGCAAAGAGAAGAAAGCATCACTTACCATTAAAGACCAATCTTTTCAGCCTGTCAACACAAACAACATAGTAAAACTCCCACATGAGGCTTAGAAAAGTTTAAGTTTTGTTGTCCTCTTACCACCTCCTCAAACTATTTGGATTTCATATCTTTAACAGTTTGATTTATCCCTCCAACTTTACAGGCCAATCGTATTAACTGATCGGGAAATAAGATACCTTTCATTTGAAGTCTGTCCAGAATTTACAGGGGAAATATAAGAATGTAAGATATCTTTTATTATTGTTTTTATTTATTATTGTTTATTATTATTTATCGTCTTCTTTACATCTAATAGCCTACAAATGTGACTCTAGCCATATTTTCCTCTTATTGTCAAGTCACTACAAAAATGGTATTTATCTCCTTCCTGTATCTATCTTTATTTCATGTTATGAGTCCTCCATTCCTTTTATAAGAACATTCTTAAATCCCAATTTTTCAATGAAACATTCCACATCTACTTAATACTTATCAAACTCTTAAAGCATTTTTTATCTATAGAATTAGTACATTGTGTGCTATTTTGTATTGTTATTTGTTCTTTGTATTGTTATTTATTCCTGGTTTTCTCCACAACTAGATGGTAAGCCTCCAAGAACATAAGTCATATATTAAATTTCTTAATCACCAGTCCCTTGTATATAATAAGCATTCAATAAATGCTTACTGGAGAAACATCATCTATTCCTGGAAAAATTCTGGAATGTATTATTTAAGAGGATGCTTTAGTGTTTAGAAAGGAAAACAACAATAGCTAAGAGCCCAAGATGGCATCATCAAGAAGAGGTAATGCTAGGCTGACTTCTTTTCCCTTTTTGACAGGTATACTACACTAGCAGAGATCAGGGAAAACTGTCAACATAGCATATTTAGATTTCATCAAAGATTTTTACAAAGTCTCTTATTAGACAAGGAGAGATACCAGCTTGATGATAGCAAAGTTAATATGATTAGGTGAACAAAAAATTAGCTGACTTACCAGAAACAACAGCAATTAAGAGACTAATGTCAATCTGAAAGATCTCTTGGGAAGTGATTTGTCCACGGGCATACTGTCATTCAATATTTTTACAAATGGCTTAGATAAAAGTATATGCCATATGTTTATCAAATTTACTGGTGGCATAATAGTCTAAGAATCTCAAAATTTTCACTGAATTTAGAGACCATTTTGCCCTATCTGTATCTGATCATTTCATATCAAGAATCATTTCTAGAACTCACTCATCAAGTGATCATCTACTCTTTTCTAGAAGTCTTCCTCACCACTAGAGAATTTTCTACTTCTTGCCAGAGGCTGTTCTAATTTTGCCTAGCTTTAATTAGGATTCTTTAAAATCACATCGGCTTTTTTTTTTAATGCTATGTCACACTATTCTACTATGAAAGAAAAAATGCTCATCACCTGGGAGAAACAGGGTTTAAAACAGAACAAGATCTCAAAGTATTCTCACATCCATGGTGGATCCTAACTTACCTGATATAATAATATAACATTTGGAGCTGAAGAGTGAGATAAGATAAATGAGGATCAAAAAAATATTGGCTGGCAGTACAACTAAGAAGAGTATTTATTTTACTATTAGAATCTTCAGGAAGTGCAATTTTTGAAAGTGTATCTGGACTGGTAATTAAAAAAAAGATAGAGCACACAAAACTAAACCCAAGGAGTAACCTAAAAGAAGCCAAAGCATGAGATCTTCAGTTGTAAATAAATGGCATTACTATTACATCTCATCATTAAATTAAAAAGTAAGAAACCAATCTGAAATAAATATAATGTGCCCTTAAAAGCCCACATAAAGGAAGCATGCAACTGCAGAAGGAAATGACTCAGTCCATTTTTAGCTCTTTTCAACAATAACATCTAAGAAAAAACTTTTAAACCTCAATAGCTAAGTAACCTTCAATGCCTAACAGTTATGTACTTAAATATGAGAATTGGTGGGAAATGGCTGAGACTAAATTAAAAGGGGGAAAATAAATGAATTCTATTATGAGAAATGTTTTTGTTATTTGATTCTTCTGTGATTGGCAATTTCTCCTGAAACCCTACATATCAGCCCACTGTGGGTTATCTTCAGTAGGTTTTTTCCCAGATATTTCACATATACATTTTTTGTTACCTTCAAAGAATCATTATTTTACCCAAAGGGAAAAAACATGTCCTTAGAGTCAATTTTTTAAACTACTGTAGAAAACAAATTCTTAAACTATCAGGGAGCATGCATCCTACCTCCAAGGACTTAAGAGCCAACAGGAATCTAAACGCATCATCTAACCCATTCATTTCCTGCCTCCAAATGGTAGCCACTCAAGATATTTATGTGGGTAGATACAACATTCTCCATTAGCATTTTGTTCTAGTGTTTAATACCCCATACTTGTCAGGAGGTTTTCTCTTTTGAAAAAAATCTCAATTTCTCTTGTTAAATTTAAAGCCTTTCTCCTCTTGGATTATCCTCTGTGAAAACAAAGAACTGTTAATGCCTATTTGTCCCAGTCCACTGCAGCAAATTTTGAGATTTAAGAGGATTTCAAAGAAAAGGCAAATGGACCAGTGACACTAAAAACACCTCTTAAACACAGGCATGTTTTAACTCAACAAGGAAAGGCATATAAAGCCCAAAATGAGATTCCCCCAAGGAATGGGATAAGGAATGGAAGACAGGTTCTGAACAAAGGATACAATTTGATCTCAGTCATCTTTGTCCCAGTCAACAGAGGAATATCGCTGGACTCTGGGTATAATGAACTTCTTGCCACAGTAGGAGGAGGAAGGGGGTCACTGATCCTGCCAAAGGTTACTCTCCTGCCCTGGCACACTCAGATTACTGCCAGGTTCTTATCATTTCTCCTAGTTCAGTATGACCATCCACCATACATCAGGGTAGCTCAGCAACATATATATATATCTGTGTCTGTGTGTATGTATGTGCATATATACATATGTGCATGAATATACACACATATGTGCATGCTACTTCTTGAAATGCCTAAACCACTGTAGCCTAATAAGTAAGAATGATTAAGAGCCATTAACTATAAATATCTTAATTGTTTGCTTTTTTTAATACAAAAATATTTTTTTTCCTGATTAAAAGGAGACCTACCACAAAAATATTAAACAGAGAGTTATGACTCCCAGTAAATGAGTCATTTTTACATAGGCAAAAAACAAGTCTTTTCCCTTTCTCACTGATCAAGGCTACACTATTGTCTGTCTGTCTGTCTGTCTGTCTCTCTCTTTCTTTCTTTCTTTCTTTCTTTCTGGAGGGCAGTTGGGGTTCAGCGACTTACCCAAGGTCACATGCCTAGTAAGTGTTAAGTGTCTGAGGCCCAATTTGAACTCAGGTCTTTCTGTATTCACTGTCACCTAGCCGCCCCTGAGGCCACACTATTTTCAAATGAATATCTACTGACAGATTGGTTGCACATTTGATAAAGTACAATAATCTGGTTAAAAACAAAATTTAAGTTAAGAATAATTATGTGGGGGTGGCTAGGTGGCACAGTGAATAGAGCACCGGCCCTGGAGTCATGAGGACCTGAGTTCAAATCTGGCCTCAAACACTTAACACAAAAACTAGCCGTGTGACCTTGGGCAAGTAACTTAACCCCAACTGCTCTCCAAAAAAAATTAATAATTATGTGTATGAGCTATACATACACTCAAGATTCTCCTAAAATTCATTAACTGACACTCTCTAAAGAGCAAGACAGATGGAAATTAATAGAAATTGTTTCATACCTTATGTAGATCATTCTGCATCTTTGTAACATTTTTAACAAATCATCTTCAGTTATTATAATGCCTGAAGTGTACAACTGTTAATAGATCACTCAGTATGTGTTTGTTTTTTAAAAAACCATTTTAAATTCTTTTACTACTCGACATATGATTTTATTTTTTTTAATTTTTGAAAATTAAAACAAATCCAAAGAGCAAAAAGCTAAATACATTTAAATGTCCTTTTATGACATGGAATATGGCAGTATGAGGCATGGCCAAATGTATGAAAATTTAAAATATTAAAATCTTAATTTGCAAAACCAACAAATTAAAGGACTATTATTCACAGTGGGAAAGAGTTATTTGCTTTTTACAAAATTATTCACCATAGGAATCTTTTAAATAGTAGGCCCTCTTAGTATAATTAAAGTAAGCTTTTATCAGGAATTTAATTTATATGCAACGTATAGGAACAAAACTATTGGTTAAAATGAAGTTAAGTCCCAATATGTGTTTAGACACGTCTGCTGAAGTTTCTGATGAGTATTTATTTCATAGGATCTCTGATTTTGCTCATGGAGGCAATTTCTCTCCACTGACACTTTTCCCAACTTGCTCAAACACAGTAGGTTACTCTCCTGCCCAATAGCTGCCATAGCTGAAAATCCCATCAATCTGAAGTCAACCTACTAATCTAATGTTAGGCCTCTCATAACTGGTTCTTAGAAGAAAAAAAAACATGAAATCTGTCAACAAGTCCATACTCATAGCATTCCCAGCTTGGTTGGACCTTTGAGAAATTGTATTTTGTTGGAATCCATTCTGAAAATGTGGGGTCACCTCAACATTATGGTGAGGTATCAAAGTTAGGCACAAGCATAGGTTGATGGGCATAGTATATTAAAAAATATATAATGGCAAAGGGGAGGGCACAATTTTCTTTTCTGAGATCCCTTTGACAAATATGGTACGTAACAAGAAATGTAAATATTTCTTACCCTTCTCTAATTCACGTAAGACTGGTAAGATCCTTGTACTCCAAAAGGCTTCTTCCTCATCTGTTTCTGTTTCTGTCTCAATTTCTTCCAAGCTCCTCTGAACCTCTGAAACATATAAAAAGAAGAAAAAAACTGTTAGAGATTAGTTATAACTACAGCTTTAGTAATCTTTAGTCATTACAAGTATTTTATGGTCAGACCTAAGCTTAATACACAGAATTAGTTACCCTTCACATCTTCCCCATATTTTTCCATATACCATATAAATGGTATAATTTAAAAGAACCCACTTTTAAAAACACAAAGTATGATAGCAATAGATACAGAAAATGTCTTTGATAAAATGCAACCTCCATTTGTTATTAAAAATTCCAAAGAAAAGGAATGATGAATGCAATAATATTATTACACCATAAGAAATGATGAAAGGGATGTATTCAGAAAAACCTGGGATGACTTTATGAAGAGAGAAGTGAATAAAACCAGAACAATATAAATAATGTAAAGGAAAACAATTCTGAAAACTTAAGAACTGTGACCAGTGAAAGGACTGTTACACCAGAAGAACAAAAATGAATCATGGGTCTACCTTTGACAGAAAGGTGATAGACTAGAGACACAGAATAAGACATCTCTTTTCAGACGTAGTGAATAGTTGTATGTCTTGCTTGATTATGCTTATTTGTTATAAAGGAAGACCTTTTTTGGAGGCAGTGTTGGGGGAAGGAGGAGAGTTGGTAAGCCAATAAAATATTTAAAATATGTTCAGAGGATGACAGCTTTGAAACTACTGTATAAAATTTAATATATGCTTTTAAAAACACAAGCTATACATAACAGAGATTCATAGTTTGAAATACACTCCTCTTTCCTGTTCTTTCTAAACGTAAATGTTTATCAAATTCTTAATTTTAAAAAAAGACACTAGCCACGTGACCTTGGGCAAGTCACTTAACCCCAATTGCCCTACCCTCCCCCCTCCAGAAAGCAAAAAAAAAGACAATTAAGAAAGAGTTAGAAAACCAAAGCTCAAAAAAGCATGCTTTCTCAACACAATAAAGTGTTTCTTCTAGAAGCCAAGGCTCAAAAATAAATAAAATGAAAAGACATTAGGCACATTTCAACTAAAAAAAGAAAAACAGGTAGAAAACAAAGGTGCCTGGCAAGCTGGTCACACGCCCCAGGACCTCCACCCTAGACCACAATCCAGATCCAAGCAGGTAAAAGCAAGAGCGATTACCCCTCAGACTGGTCACCTGGTCCCCTTACACTCTGCAGGCCAGGAGCTAATGACTTTATGAGAAATCAAGATGCTGTTAAACAGATCCAAATAAATGAAAGAATAGAAGGCAATGTAAAATATCTCATGGGAAAAACCACTGACCTGGAAAATGGATCCAGGAGACATAATTTAAAAATTATTGGACTACCTGAAAGCCATGATCAAAGAAAGAACCTAGAAATCATCCTCCAAGAAATTCTCAAGGAAAATTGCCCTGATGTTTTAGAACCAGAGGGCAAAAGAGAGGTTGAAAGAATACACTGATCACCCCCTGAAAAAGATCCCCAAAAGAAAACTCCTAGGGATATTATAGCCAAGTTCTGAAATTCCCAGATCAAGGAGAGAATATTACAAGCAGCCAGGAGGAAACAATTTGAATATTGTGGAAACACAATCAGGATAACCCAGGATCTGGCAGGTTCTACACCAGAGGTCAAAGGAGCTGGAATTAAAACCAAGAATCACCTACCCAGCAAAACTGAGTATCATGTTTCAGGGGAAAATATGGTTATTCAGTGGAATAGAGGACTTTCAAGCATTCTTGATGAAAAAAACAGAGTTAAATAGAAAATTTGACATTCACATACAAGAAGCAAGAGAAGCTAAACAGGGAAAAGAAATCATAAGGAACTTGTCAAAGTTGAACTATTAACATTCCTACATGGAAAAACAATAATTATAACTGATAAAACTTTTCGCAGTATGAAAATAGCTGAAGGGAATAGAAATATATATATGTCTATATCAGAGGGTATATGTGCATATGAATACATATGTGAACGTGTGTATATATGTTTACAGGTATACATAGAGGGCACAGGACCAATTTAATAGAAAGAGATGATACTTAAAAGCTGAAACAAGAGATGAGAGAGGAATATAATGAGAGGAGATGGGGAGAGACAGAATGGGGTAAACTATCTCATATAGAAGAGACAAGGGGAAATGGTTACAATAGAGGGGAAGAATAGGAAGGCAAAAGGAATGGGTCAACCTTATTCTCATTGCATTTGGCTCAGGGAGGGAATGACATACACACTAAATAGGGTATCTCACCCTACAAGAGAGTAGGGGGGAAGGGGATGAGAGGGGGGATGATGGAAGGGAGGGCAGGCTGGGGAGGGGGAAGTTGGAAGCACCTACCTTTGAAAAGGGACAGGATCAAAGTAGAGAACAGAACAAGTGGGAGGTGGGATAGGAGGGAGGGAAATATGGTCAGTCTTTTACAATATATCTACTATGGTAATGTTTCACATTAGCTACACATGTACAACCTATACTGAATTCCTTATCTTCCCAGTAAGGGTGGGTGACAAGGGAGGAAGGGAATGAATCTAGAATTCAAAGTTTTAAAATCAAATGTTTAAAAAATATATATGTATGTGTATATATATTATATATATACACTATTATTAATACTATTTTACATGTAATTGGGAAGTATGTTATACAGGCACTGGGGCATAAGAGATCCACCTGCCCTACTGGAAAAGTCGCAGGGGGTATGGGAGAAGATATGGGAGAGAGCAGATTGGAGGAGGGGATATCCTGTGGGACTGCTATTTTGGGGTGGTGGTTAGGGGAAAAACGGGGAGAAAATTTGTAACTCAAAATCTGGCGGAAATGAATGATATAAATCAGAATGTAATAAAGCATTTGAAAAAGGGAAAAAAAGATTTTTCTGCCTCTGTGATTTAATCATATTATTTTTGCTGATGTACTATATTTATCATTTTCCTAGTATTTAACCATTTCTGCATTCCTGTTATAAATTCAAACTGGTCATAATGTCTCACGATCAGATTTGTATCAGAAAATATTTGGTAGAATCCCTACACTTCTATTTTTTTTTCCAAAGAGTTTTATGTATAATTTGAAACAATTGAGCTTTAAATATTTTGTAGAATTTGCTTGTAAATCTGATCCTAGATTTTTTTTTCCTTTGGGAGTTCATTTATAGCTTGTTCAATTTGTTTTTCTAAGATATGGTTATGTAAGTCTTCTATTTCTTGTTCTGTTAATCTAGGCCTTATACAAATGTGTAAATATTTAGCCATTTTATTTAAATTATCAGTATTATTGGAATATACTTGGACAAAATAGCTTAAAATATTTTCTTTTATTTTTCATTTTTTAAAATACTGGCCATTTGTTTTGTACTCTCTTTTTTTTCCCCCCACTTAATTGTGTTTTATTTTTTCCAATTAAATGTAAAGATAGTTTTCAACATTCACTTTTATAAGATTTTTAATTCCAAATTTTTTTCTCCCTCCCTCTTTCCCTTCCCATTCCCAAGATGGCAAACAATCTGATATAGGCCATGTACCTACAGTCATATTCCATGATAGTCATGTTGTGAAAGAAGAATCAGAACAAAAGGGAAAAACCATGGGAAAGAAAAAAAAAAGAGAAAATAGTATGCTTTGATCTGCAATCAGATTCCATAGTTATGTCTCAGGATCCAGATAGCATTTCCCATATAAGTCTTTGGAATTTTTTTAGATTATTGTATTGCTAAGAAGAACTAAGTCTATAAAAGTTGATTATCACACAATGTTGCCATTACTATTGTACTCTCTTTTTTGAAAATCTAGTTAGAGGTTTATCAGTTTCATTTCCCAGCTCCCCCTCCCAAAAGAGATTCTAGTTTTATTAAGTAAATGGGATTTTGCTTTCAATTTTGTTAATCTCTCCTTCAAGAGGATTCATTTTTTGCTGTTTAATTGGGCAGGGGAGGGGGAGAGGGCTTGTGAATTTGTTCATTTTCCAGATTTTTAAAAGTAACATGCTCAATTCATTGATCTGTTTTTTTTCTCTCTTTTATTAATGAAAGTATTTAAAGATATGTTTTCTTTTGGCTGCATCCCCAAAATGTTTTTATTTTCTCTCATTGTCATTATCTTTAATGAAATTATTTATTTTTAAGATCTGTTCTTTGACACACATTCTTTAGGATTACATTCTTTAGTTTTTACTGCATTGTGGTCTATAAAAGATGTCAAATATTTCTAATTTTCTGCCTTTGTGAGGTTTTTATGGCTTTATACATGGTCAATTTTTCTGAAGGTACCATGAAGATTTAAAAACATATGCTCCCTTCTATTCTCCTTCAATAATTACCAGATGTATATTTAATTTTATAAAATATTATTTGTAGCCTTCATTTCTTTTGTATCTTTTGTTTAAATTTTTCTAAGTCTGAGAGAGGGAAATTTAGGCCTCCCCACTATTATAATTTTTACTGTCTATTTCTCCCCATAACTCATTTAATATTTCTTTTAAGTATTTAGATTCTATGTCATTAGGTACATAGTTTTAGTATTAATTCATTCTTTATGGAACTTTTCAGCAAAAGACAGTTTCCCTGTTCATCTCTTTTCTTTTTGCTGTCACTCTGTCTAAAATCATGATTGCTACCTTTGTCTCTTTTACTTCAGTTGCAGTATAAAAGATTCTGCTTCAGCCCCTTGTTTTAACTCTGTGTACACATTTCTGTTTAAAGCTTATTTCTTATAAATAAATAACATAGTTAGATTCTGCTTTCTAATCCCTTATGCTATCCTCTTTCATTTTGTGGATAAGCTCATTCTATCCACATTCATAGTTCTGATTATTGATTGTGCATTTCCTTCCATCATATTCTCTTATACTCTCCCCAGCTTTAGAAGGAAGAGTGTGATAAAATGGAAGGAGTGAGCTCAGCACCAGTGAGTGCTTTAGGTTTGGTGTAATTCTACTTCTGTTCTTCCACCCCTCTTCTCTTTCCATTATCCAGAGCCCAACAGCAGATTCTTACCCTTGCTTTCTTTTCTTTCAAACTGTTCTTTGAAATCTACACTCCTTAAGAGTTCATTTCTCTTAAAACTAATCTCTCCCTTGCTCTACTCTGCCTCTTATTCCCCCAGCTTGTTTCATTCTCTCCAGTTTACCAACTGAGTGAAATACATTTCTTTTCCCAACTCTGTGTTCGTATATCATAGTCTTCTGATCAGATCAGATGAAAGTCAGAATCAAGTATCTCCAGTTCTCCCCCACCTTCCTCCTTCCCTCCCTGTCTGTAGAGATTTATTTACTGCCAACTGTAAGATAATTTTCCTATCTTTCCCTTCCTTTTTCCATTCTTATTTTAAGATCATCAAACATAAAGAGTTACTCCCAGCCTCTCCTTCTATGACCCCTGATGATAATAAAGCTATGAGAGTATACACTTATCATCTCATATTTGAATATAAACAGTTCAATTTGTTTGGTTCCTTATGAGTACTTAGTCTTGTTTACTTTTACTCTTCACTTCTGTGTTTATATTTGAAAGTTTCTATTCAGCTCTGGTCTTTTCATCAAGAATGCTCAGAAATGTCCTTTATCTTTTTAAAGATCCAATTCCTCCCCCTATAGAATCATACTTGGTTTTGCTAGGTAAATTATTCTTGACCATAAATCTATACTCTTTGCCTTCTGGAATATGGTTTTCCAAGTTCACTATTCTTTTATAGTGGTGACTGCTAAATTGTGTGTGATTCTGACTATAGTTCGCTGGTCCTTGAGTTTTTTCACTATGGATGCTTTGCAATATTTTTATTTTTACCTAGAAGCTCTATATTTTGGCTGAAATATTTCTTGGCATTTTCATTTGGGTGCCTCTTTCAGGACCTTGCCCCTGAGTTTAAGAGATCTAGGCATTTTCTCTTATGATTTCTTGAAATATTATACCTGGGCTCTTTTTTGGTCATAGCTTTCTGGCACTGTGCTAAGTGCTTTACAAATATCATATCATTTGATCTACACAAAAATCCTAGGAGGTAGATACTATTATTATACTCATTTTACAATTCAGGAAACTGAGACAAACAGAGGTTAAGTGACTTGCCCAAGGTCACACAGAGCTAGTAAGTATCTGAGGTTGGATTTGAATTCAAGTCCTCCTGACTCTATCCACTGCTTATGCTTATGAAATATGCACATAGCACAAACTAGGGAAGATAGTTAGGATGTAGGATGATTTAAAAAGGCACCATGTCACAGTCTCATAGTATATAGTCCCCTAGTCCCCACACATTTGCAGTTTTGTATTCATCCTATCCCCTGTAAACCTGAGCAGAATATTGGAGGTAGAAGTGACACCATGAGGTAGAAAGACACTTGTATTTGTAGTGAGAGGATGTGGGATTCAAATCCCACATGACTAGTAGGTCATATAACCTTAAAGTAAGATATCTGACCCCTCCTGACTTCAGTTTACTCACTTAAAAACAAGGGAGCTAAATGTGAAGAAATCAAAGATCCTTTCCAACTCTAAATCAATTATCCTGTAACCTTAAAGTCTCTTGCAGGTATCATTGGTTCATAATCTCAGACAGGATTTCCCTTGAGAATAGAGAATTTGACTCATTTTACTGTACCTAAAAAGGGCTCTCAGCTTCCCTGTAAGCATTAAAGCTAATGAGGGAAAGGAGATATAACAAGTTTTGTTTGACCCAATAGTAAACTATTGAAACTGTAAGGAAACTCTAGTTATGTTTTTAGAAGGTGTCAAACAGCCTTTCTCTGATGGCTCCTAAATTCCCACCTGGACTCTGCCCTTCTTTCTGAGCCTATGTTCCTCCTAGATGTGCATGTGGCATATATAGTGCATATCTCTAAATAATGTGAAGTACTGGAGACCAGTACATAAGGTTTCTTGTAAAAGTGTAGATTTATAGAGTTGTCTCTGGGAGAGTAGACAATCAATTTTTCCTTCATGTGTCTGTGTTTTTCCTCTCTCTACATCTGTTTTAGTGTTGTTCAGTCTTCTTCTCTCTGGAACACTTCCTCCCAAGGCCTCTCCCTTGAAAAGGCCTTTCTTCACTGATCTCTTTTGGGGTCTCCAACTCCTGCATGTCTGGATCTAACAACCCTCTAGCAGGCCCTCTTTTTAAAGGCCAATTTCAAGCTCCAGGAAGGTTGTGTGTGAACTCTATCATTCTTGAGGTGTCAACTTGGAGATTCCTACTGATGCTACAAAATTTGGTCATTGCCGGAACAAAGGCCTCATCAATAAGCAACAAGCATAGAGTATGATAAGGAGAAATCACATTATATCTAGCAAATTTACACCTTGTCCAGAAGATGGCAGGAATGTCTGCTATACTCTTCCCCCATACAGACTATATAAGTAATCTTTAAAAATCATATAACTGTACCAACAGATGCAAAAAAAAAAGTTTTTGAGAAAAATACACCATCCATTTATATTAAAATATTAAAAAGCATAAGAATAAGTAGACTTTTCCTTAATATTTCCTTCCAATATCTGTCTAAAGAAAAGAAGTAGCATTATATATAAAGAAGAAATGCTAGAGGCCTTTCCAATAAGATTGGGCTAAAGCAATTGGGCTAAAGTTCATTATCACTATTATTCAATAGAGTTCTATAAAAGTTAGCTATATCAGTAATACAAGAAAGGCAATTGAGGGAATAAGCATAGGTAAAGAGCAAATGAAGATCACTTTTTGTAGATTATAATCATTTACTAAAAAAAACCTTGAAATCAAAATAAAGATTAATTAAAATAAACAACACTAGGGACAGCTAGATGGAGCAGTGAATAGAGTGCCAGTCAGGAGGACCTGAATCCCACCTCAGACACTTAACACTTACTACTTGTGTGACCTTAGGTAAGTCACTTAACCCTAATTGCCCTGCCTTCCCCCCTCCAAAAAAAGGCCAAAAAAAAAATCAATACTTTGGTAAAATAGCAGGATAGCAAATCTATAAAAATTTATCAGCCTTTATGGATATTACCAATAAAATCCAACAATGACAAGATATAGAAATCCCATGTGATAATATTGGTTTTTTAAAAATGCTTTATGCAGAACTTATTCTCTCCCCTTTTCTCTTTCCCCATTTAAAGTTAGCACAAAATTTGGAAACAATCTGGGAATTCATTTACTAATAAATATAGATGTTATATGAATACAACTATAAAACATTCTTTAGAAATAAAGGAAAACAATTAGAGATATATTAGTTTTTCATTATTTAGCCTTGCTATAGTAAAATTACCTAAATTAATTTACAGATTCAGTGTCTGTAATGGGAATGTAAATTTTAAAGATCTTCCCTGCCCCTAGGCTAAAGTGCACCTGGAGCCTGGGGTGGGAGGCTTGTTTTTCAGTAGATACTTTTTGATTGGCCAGTGGGTCAATAAGGTTGTTACATTCTCTGAGCCAGGAGAAGGCTATATAAGCCCTGATGTGAGGCTTTGTTTTGGGGCTCACTTTGAGAAACGTTCTGTGATTTGATCTGGATTCTGCGAAGCCGTTGTCCAGAGCCCCCTGGCTTTGAAACCCAGATGTTGTTTGGTATGGATGTAATGGTTGGACAGTTTGGAAATCTGTCTACTTGATCTGTTTTTGTCTTGATAATTCTGTCTGTATACTTTGAAGTTCGGGGTGCTGACCTTTTTCCCCTGAACTAGGTGAAGGATACATAATCTGACTGATTAAAGTAAGCTTGTTAACCCATTTTGAGTTGCTTTCCTTTATCAAAGCAGATCCAAGAACCTGTGCTGGCAGCCACCCTGAGGACGCTTGGGGTGCTTGCTGCTACAGTGTCATATCAAACTACCAAGGATTACTTGACAGAATTGGACAAAAATACCAAATCAGGTGGAAGAACAAAAGGCCAAGAAAGGGAAATGCAAAAAATTTTAAAGTTAGGATTGAAAGGAGGGGCTAGGACAGGGATTTATTCTGTGAAGTTTGGATTCAGTGAAAGGGCTCCACCTGAGGATCCAGAGGGCCATATACAGCCTCGAGGTCACAGATTCCTCATCTGTGGACTGGGATTATCAAATTTCAAGCTACAATACTGTAAAGGAAAATAACTTTGAAAAAGTGAAGAACTCCAGTCAATACGGTAATTAGTCATGATTCCAGATGAGTAAATATTGAAGCATGCATCCCACCTCTTGGAAGAGAAATAGTTTATAGGGAGGGGGTGTATATGTGTGTGTGTGTGTGTTCTGGGAAGAGCGGAGGCTAGTCGATAGTGATTTGAAGAAAAGAATGTTAATGAGACATTTGAAGACTATTAAGAGTAGGAAAGGAGGAGGGACTTCAAAAAATGCCACAGACAAGTAGAGTAATCTTGGTATTCCTGTATTAAAATATACTTTAGGGGCGGCCAGGTAGCACAGCGAGTAAGAGCACTGGCTCCAGTGTTGGGATGACCTGGGGATCGAATCCTGGGCTCAGACACTTAGCACCCACCCAGAAACACCTGGCCATGTAACCTTGAGCAAGTTACTTAACCCCAATTGCTTAGGGGTGGCCAGGTGGCTCAGCGAGTAAGAGCACTGGCTCCAGTGTCAGGATGACCTGGGGATCAAATCTGGGCTCAGATACTTAGCACCACACCCAGAAATAACTGTCCGTGTAAACTTCAGCAAGTTACTTAACCCCGATTGCTTTAAAAAAAAAATATATATATATATATATATATATATATATATATATGCTTTTAAAATCTTTTCAATTACTGAAGTCTTCCTCTATTTCTGAAAAAAGTGTGTTGTATTCATATAATTCCTGTATGTGTATTGGTAACTGGACTCCCAGATAGTCAATACACTACATAGTGATTTTGAATTGAATTTCCTTGTCTATATTTTTCTGTTGGATTTTATTGGCAATACCCAGAAAGGCTGATGATTTTGGTGGGGGTGGCATTTGATATCCTATTTTCTGAAGTTATTAACAGATAATCACAGCTTGATATACAAAGCTTCTTTCCCTTGTTTTTGTTTTTTGCATATGGAACTGTTCATGTTTGTTGTTGATTGTCAAGTTCATAATAAAAGAAAAATTTTTAAAGTAAATAACAGTGGTATGGACTACTTCAGAAGGTAGTAGGTTCCCTTTCACTAGAGGTTTTCAAGCAAAGGTTGGACAATTATATGGGATGTCTACATAAATACGTTACAGAAGTGATTTTTGTTTAGTTATGGGTGGAAATAAATTCTTTCCAATTCTGTGATGCTGTGCAAAGCATTATGAAAATGAACATTTGGTATTCAGGAGTCTGGGTTGGGTTTTTTTGTTTTTGTGGACTTGTGGTTTCATTTGTATAGGGAATTTTCGGACAGGAAACTCCCTCTTCCAATACAGATCAGCAGCTGTCCTATCTATTATAGCTGAGATCATCTCCTACTCTTCTCCTCTTCCTTATCTCTGACAAAGAAGCAGCCCCTTCTCCTTCTCAAGGTGACCCCCTCTACGTGTGTGTGTGATACCATCATCTCCCATTTTCAATCATCTCCCCTCTCTCCTCAAATATTCAGTCTTTCACTGTCTACTGACTCCCTTCTCTCTTCAATCACACACAAGCCTTACCAGCCAAACTCCCAGAAAAAGCCACACATAGTTACTGTCTTCACTTCCTTTCCTCTGACTCCCTCCTTGAGCCACTGCATTCTGGTCTCCAACCTCATAACTCAATTGAACCTGCTCTCTCCAAAATTATCACTAATGTCTTAACTGACAAATCTGATGGTCTTTTCTCAAAAAGGATGGTCATCCTTCTTAACCTATCTGCTGCATTTGACAGAGATTCCTACTGTCTCCTCCTGGATGCTCTTGCCTCTCTAGATTTTTATATCACTCCTCTCTCCTAGTTCTTCTACCTGCCTTCTACTTCTTAGTCTCCAGAAATTTTCTGGCTCATACATAAGTTTCCTAATAGTGGTTGTTCCCCAGGGTTCTGTCCTAAGCCCTCATATCTCTCTACAACAGAGATTCTTAACTCTGGGGTCTGTAAACTTGTTTTTTTTTAAACATTTATTATTTCAATATGGGCAACGAGGTGCCACAGTGGATAGAGTGCCAGGCCTGGAGTCAGGATGACCTGAGTTCAAATCTGGCCTCAGAAACTTGCTAGTTGTGTGACCCTGGACAAGTCATTTAACCTTGTTTGCCTCAGTTTCCTAACTGTAAAGTGAACTAGAGAAAGAAATAGCAAACCACTCCTGTGTCTATGCCAAGAAAACCCCAATGTAGTCACGAAGAGTTGGACACAAATGAAATGATTGAACAACAACATTTCAATATAATTGGCTTTCTTTTTAATCCTATTATATTATATCCTTTTAAAATATTATTCTGAGAAGGGATATATTGACTTTACTAGACTACCAAAGGCATCTGTGACACAAATTTAAAGGAGAAGAACCCCAGCTGCATAAACTCTTCTGGGAAACCTCATCAGTTCTCATGTATGTGAAGGGAGAGAGGGAGAGAAGTAAAAGGAGGGGGGGGAGGAGGGAAAGAGAGAGAATATCTTTTAATGAAAGACAGGCAATTGACAGAAGTCAAATTTCACTACTAACAATTCTAAAAATACTCCCATGAGATTGATTCATTTAATATTGTATTAACCTTGTTATAACGACTTATTTCTTTTGCAAGCAATTAAATTGGTCAACCCTTAATCATCCACAGTGGAACTATATTATGAAAAATCCAATATGGCATCTTCATGAAAATTCATTTGAATTGCAGTTTTGTACTTACATTTGAATATGGTAGGGTCTAGTTTTTTATGAATTCACTTTTAATTAAAAAAATAAAAATAAAAAAGCACCAACTGTTATCAGTTTAGTCAGAGACAGCCAGAAAGCTCAACCAATGTCCCATCCTGCCCCACTGTTAACCACTGACCACCATCTTACCTTCTCTTTCCATTCCACAGACAACAGATTTAAACCTTCTCAAACCTCAGTAGCTGGGAAAGTTATTAAATAATTGGGCTTCAAAGAGCATTCTATCCACAGAAATAAACAGTAATAGAGCTATCAAAAAGTAGCTCTTAAATAATTTA
Source organism: Petaurus breviceps papuanus (assembly GCF_028583685.1). Lineage (NCBI taxonomy): Eukaryota > Metazoa > Chordata > Mammalia > Diprotodontia > Petauridae > Petaurus > Petaurus breviceps. Next base: position 43,891,123 of record NW_027187391.1, read on the forward strand.
GGTGTCTTTCATGCCATGGAGAGCAAGTGTCAGATAATACATCCCATGAAACACTAGGCTGAAGTTGCCTTCAGGAGGAAATCTCCTCACATTGGTATTAGATGCTTATTTTTTAAAAAGATGCTTAATGAAGTTCCATCTGCTTATTTTCTATATCACATGTATATTTTATCTTCATCTTTATGAATTTTGTAAGTAGATTTTATTTATTTTTTTTTCAAGCAATTGGGGTTAAGTAACTTGCTCAAGGTTACACGGCCAGTTATTTCTGGGTGTGGTGCTGAGTATCTGAGCCTGGATTTGATCCAGGTCATCCCAACACTGGAGCCGGTGCTCTTACTCGCTGTGCTACCTGGCCGCCCCTATAAGTAGATTTTAAATGGAGTCAAAGAGCAAAGGTAAAAATTCAAGCTTTACAAAAAACCTTGTTGCTCACTTTGACCAATCAGTGTCACTTGCAAAATCTCTTCCACCTAAAAAGTAAAGCCAAATCAACACACAGTAAGACAGTTGAAAATCCAGAGTAGTATTTTAATGGAGCAAAATATAAGAGATGATATACTTAGGGCGGTGGCTAGGTGGAGCAGTAAATAGAGCACCGGCCCTGGAGTCAGGAGGACCTGGGTTCGGATTCGCCCTCAGACGCTTAACACAAGAAAAAATAGCCATGTGACCTTGGGCAAGTCACTTAACCCCAACTGCCCTCCAAAAAGCAAAAAAAAGAGGATGATATACTTAAATTCATCATACATACAGATTTTAAGACCAAAAAAGTCAGGTTTTCACCTTCTACGTAAATGAAGCTATCCAAATGATCAATGATGCCAAATAAAACTGGGATAAATGAACTATTCATGAAGAAAAACTAAATAAACACAATGCTATGGAATGAATTATCTCCCCCAGCACCCCTAGGGCTTACACTGTGAGTAGTATCTTTTAAGTACTAAAAATACTACAAACTCCACATAGGTGAGGATTATAGAGCAGCTTCTTATTAGAGTGGGATTAGATCTTTCACTGAGCACTCTCCCAGATATTCCTGAAATGTTTGTTTTCTTTGCCTGAATATTAACGTATTCAAGTAAAATGCTTAATTTCAAATCTCCCAAAGACTCCTTCCTGTCCTACTTACAGCTCACTACTGTGCTGCAAATTCTCTCCCTCTCCAATAAGGTTCAATATAATAACCTTTAATGTGGAATAGTCACTCTAAAACTGAAATACACAATCATTAGAGTTTTTAAAAACCCACCAAAAATGAAATCTTTGTTTTAGTCATGGAGAAGAAACTAGTACTTTAGAAAATACTTTCATCTTGGTATAGAGTTCTCTAAATATAACAATTATGATTCAACAGGAAACTGGTTAAGTCAAGCAAAAAGTTCAGCATGTTTTTTAAGATTTTGCTGTCTCAGTGGTTACAGTTTTAAACCACAATTCTGCATCTTGGACACAAAAACTTGACACTACGCTTATTGGCTGATGTTTTTAGCATGCAAATGCAATAAACCTTAGCAACAATGGGACTTCAGAAAGTAGTATCATCCCTAATGCATTTTCCTAAATGTTTTGTGAAATTCCTGTTAATCATAAAAATGGAGTTCTTCCCCAAAGAAAAATAAGTTTAAAGATATTTATTTAACTTAAGGTTATTTTGGTTTAACATAATTTCTAGACTGTGCTTCCTATTATCAATGATATTAATCTCTCAATTAACATTATATCCAGTGGCCATAATTCAGTTGGCTCTTTAATTATTATACTACATTCGTTTTATGCATATATCTGAGTTGTAGTGTTACAAGGAACTGTTGAAATGAACTGAGTCTAACCCTGTCATTTTACAGATTAGACAACTGGGACCTTAAACTTAATTTATTTCTTTCAACATCATTCTTTCATCTTAAGAAAACTTAAGATAACTCCAAGAGGGTCATGTGAGTGAATGACAAGTGAGAAAGCAAAGATAAATTTTCTGGAATACAAGCTACCTACCTTTGTTTGATTCCAAAGCATTCTTGTTAGTACTGACCAGACACGATGAAGCCCTGGCACGTCTTTTCGTCGGATCACTAAGAAGAAGAGGCACACACACAAGAAAAAAAGACTCAGGGACAAAAACCCCCCAAAATATCTTTCTTTAAAATACAGATGCTCTGGTAAACAAAGCATCTGAAGAAAGAATACAAAAGATACTGGTAAAGTATGATACATCCCTGTACACAGTAGCTCAACTAAACAGTATCTTTCCATAGTTTTTAATTTTTTATTTCAAACTATATTTTCTGAATCATGAAAAGTAACAGGTTAAAACCACACGAAGTAGTAGGAAGCTACTAAATATAAAACCAAATTTAGCAACTCTCAGAGATTAGAATCTTCCCCACAAGAGGTCACTATTATGGTACTGAAAGAACTCTAATTCACTTAGGAGCACAGGCGTGGTTTTTTTTATTTTTTTTTTTTTTGGGGGTTCAATTGCTTTTCCTTCCCCCCCCCCCCCCAAAAAAATTTGCGTCATTTCAAAAGTATATTTTTTAAAAAGCAGATAAGAGAATACAGCTGTCTGGATCTAGCCAGAAATATGCAAATATGTGTGTATGTGTGTATATGTGTGTGTGTTCACACGTGTGTGTGTAAATGCTACTCTTAATTTGGGGAGAAAGTTATCTTTCATAAAACTATATTAACATGTAATGAGTTTACATTTTAAAATATTTATAATTTAAAATAAATTTAACTTCAATTAAAACTTAAATATTAAAATACTGTTTAAAATCGAAGTATTTTAAATAAAATTTAAATATTTTAATGTATCCATTTTAATTTTTAATATAATGATATCTGATATCGGGGTCCTCAATAGTTGTTTAGTGTGTAAAGGGTCTTGAGACCAAAAAATTTAAGAGCTACTGATGTAGTCCAACTTCCCTTATTTTAGAACTATGAAGCACACAGAGGTTGCAGTTTGTTCAAGATCACATAATTAGATACCAGCAAAGCCAGGTCTCCTGAGCCCCAGACCTGTATTCTTTCCAATGGACCCCACTGCTTTCCTGTTTTGATAAGAAAAATAAAAAACTAATGAAGTTATTATTCTAAACAAGCACATTTTATATTTATAAATGTAAAAAAATATATTACCAGAATGCATGTAAATACTGGTGGTTGGTTATCAGCTTATAAATGGGTTTGTTGTATTCTAAAAGTGTACTTTTAAGTAAATTGTTTAAAACTAAGAACAAACTTTCCCATTTTTCCATGGAGACAATATTTATCAAAAACAGATTAGCTGAGGTGAGCCCATGAGACCTAGAAGAAAGCTTCTGGAGTTTCCAGGGGAACGGTCCTCAAAAGCTCCTCAGCCCTTACTGAGACTGATTCTGAGGGAAGTCCTAATACACAGTACTTATTCTCTGTGTATATGAGACTTTGTAAACAGGTGTTCTGAAGTAGCAGGTACCCTATATAGGAAATATGTTTTCTGTTGCAGCATCCAAAACTTGTATCACTAAGGGCAGGGACTGATTTTTTGCCTTTCTTCGCATCCCCAGTACTTAGGACAGGGCCTGGCACAAAGCATTCATTCAAGGTTTATTGACTACTAAAATTGTGTAAAAATGTGGTAGGTAGGTTTGGAATAGGGAACTAGACTCGTGATTACACTAGGTTAGGGAGTTCCTGGATCTAGGCATTGCTTCTATGAATGAAGACATGTAGTCTTAAGAGTTGCTATACCAAAGTATTTTCAGCTTATAATCTTGAGAGTTAATTACAAAACTGAAAGATGAACTAAATGACTTGTCCAGGGTCACATAGCATGTGTCAAAGAGGAAGGACTTCAACTTGGGTCCTTCTGGCCTTGAGACCAGCACTCCACAGGTGCAAATATGAAATGTGAAAAATGAAAAATAAGAGAACCTGCTTTAAAGGTTTTTTTGGTAACAAAACTTATTTGTGCCATGAAATTCATTATCCTAAATGGCATAACATTTATTCCTATGTATTCCCTCCCATATTACCAGTCAAATCCAGCCATACATGTTGTGTGTGTGTATACATAAATATAACACATATATTTACATATACATATATACTCATATGCATACACTCCCTTCCCAACGCTTGCAGCATCACGTCCTCTAACAGGCACAAGTCTGAACACTATCAGGCCACCAGGTGGCACAGTGTATATAGCACTGGGTCTGAAGTCAGAAAGAGCCGAGTTCAAATACAGCCTTAGATGCCTACTAGCAAGTGTAACCCTGGGCAAGTCATTTAATTTCTGTTTGCCTCAATTTCCTCAACTGTAAAATGGAGTTAATAAGGGCACCTACCTCAGGGTTGTAATGATGAAATTGAAATAATATTTATAAAATGCTTACATGGTACATAGTATATACTTAATAAATAACTGGTTCCCTTTCCCCCTACTATGTTACTAGGAATTGCTCTAGTTTTTGGACCATCTCCAGATAGTTCCCTGGCTATCAGAGGACTCTTCCTCAATTTTTGTCTGCAATGCTGTCCCTCCAAACCTCACACTTTCTATAAAAACAGACATACCTTCATTTCCTACTTCATTTTGCCTTTTATTGAGCTAAAGTCATAAAAAATGTTTTGGCTTTGCAATGCTCTAAAAAAAAACCCATTTCATTTTAACATGCAAATTAAAACTCAAATCTGGTGGCAGAAAGCTATTGGCTTAGGAGAAATACCAATCAAAATCCAAGGATATAGGGTATGTGTTATCATCAGTAAGAACTGAGATTCACTCTTCCAGAAGAAGTCAGAAAGAAATCAGTCAATTTGAAAAAAAAAATTCTCAGGCCTGGGGCAAAGGAGGCTCTCATGCTTAGGCAAACCAGGGAGAGAGGGAAAGGTCTAAAACACAGAAGAAAGGAAACACCTATGAACTCATGGTAAATCCTCTAACTAGGTTTAAATGAGAAAGAATGGGACACTGGAAAGCACACTACTGGAAAGTAAGGCTCCCTAATTATAACCGGGTCAATGTTGTTTATTCTGACCCACTTTGCAAAAAAAAAATAAGCAACTTTAATATTAATACTTTAGAAAATACTTTGATATAGCAAGCTCCTCTGTAGTGCCAAAAGCATCTCCTTCCCTTTCACTTAATAAAAACAAAGCTCTGCAATGACACCTTCCTTAATTTTAAATTCATCTTATTGAATAGCTTTAAATTCATCTTACTGAATAGTTTAACACAAGAGATTCTGGCCACCATCTAGGGCAACCACCCACTCCATGAAGGAGTCCCTTACACAACACCCTTGATACATAATCATCCAACTTCTGCTTGAATTTTCCTAGCAACAGAAACCTCACCTTATGTCACAAGGCAGCCTATTCTATTATTTCAATAGCTCTGTTAACTGCACCCCCCCACAATCAGCTGAAATTTAAAACTACAAATTACTAGAACTAGAAGAGTCCTTAGCAGTCCTCCAGTCCTACCTCCTTATAAAATACCCAGTGGTTCAAGTTTTACCCTCTAGAGATACAGAGAATAATTTTAATTGAATGGGCTATTGATTTCAACATCTGAAAATCTGATAATGATGACTTCTAATCAACCCGTTAATAAAAACAGTAAATAGGAAAGGAAGAGTCACATACTACACTAAAGACCTCTCTCCTAGGTTCAAATCAATCCAATTAGTTAAATGACAAATCAAACATGAATTTCTTTATAAATACAATGCCCTGAACCAGATATTGGAGATACAAAGGTCTTAACTTAGAAAGAAATTTGTTTTGGGAGACACAGCAATTCTACCCAAACTAGATGGAGTAATTCAGGGTACTAAATGACTTAAAACTCCATGTAACAAATACTCAAATCCCTAAAACTGTTTTTCCAGTTTTCTTAACTACTCATTATTACCAGATAGTACCAGCTTAGAAAATTACCATCAAAGCAAGTCTTAATCGTTGTATTAGAAAATAAAAAGTACCCTCTGAATATAGAAATGAAATGATTCTTTGCTGCCATATGAAAAAATATATGTAATACTTTAATGTTTGCAGAACACTTTTCTCACAACAATCCAGTGAGTCAGTTAATACAGACAAGTTACTTGCTCATGGTCAGTCATATGGCTAGTAAGCATTCATGAATTCTAACAGAAGTCTCAAGGTTCCAAATACAATAAATAGTCTTTCCACAATTCTATACTGCCTCCTAGGCTCTGAATTCATCTGAATACTAAGATCTTCCTCTGTTAACAGAAGCACTACTAAAAAATAATGTAAATAAGGAAAGGGTAACGTGAATAAAAGAGATCATTTAGCATCAGATGGAAAAAATGTAGAAAATGTTGGCCAAAACTAGAAAGTTTGCCCCAGAAAACAGACACTTCATTTATTAGAACTAAACTCAATTTGTGGCACTGATTAACATAATAACATCTTGCTTTTAAAGCAAATGCTTAAGTTACGTTACAAAATACAAATTATAATTGCTACACTCAAATTTAACCAATTTAAAATATTTTCCTAAAGAAGAATGTCTCTTTATTAAAACATTACAGTTCATTTTACACAAACATCAAAAATAAAAATAAGCCACAAAAATGGTATCCTCAATTTTACATACAATAAAGAAATCTGAAAAGGACTTAGAATTATTCAAGATCTCAAAGTGGACATACGTACACACACACATACACTTTAAAATTTTTCTGGGATTGATGACCAACTAACGTTCTTAACAACCACTAACTTTGCCACTGGATGGACTCTAGGGAGGCAACTTCAGGCCTGTTTCTTCAAATGTAAAATGAGGGAGGGACTAAATAGAGCCTTAATGTTCTGATTTTCAGTTTCTCTTATTTTCTTTTTTTCCTTCAACCTTACCATACATAGTCAAAACTCACTAAGTTCAAACTAAATGAAAGGAAGAACAGTCTGGATTGGTGTAAATTTTGAATTACTGTTATTTTGTAGATTTAAATTTATAAGCTAACCATTCAAGAGATTATTTCTTTTAAGTTATTTTGCCAACAATAAGACTATTCAAACACAGAGAGGTGGCACCTTTGTTCTGCCAGGCTTGAGCTGTAAATGTGAAGAATGATAACAGCATTATTTTCTCCAAAATTATCTTTAGCTATAAAAATAGCATCAAGACAGCTAGCAATAGCAATACTAAAGCACACTGTACTTTTAAGATGTCTGTACAAGATTTTATCGAAACATTTAAGCTACAATATACATTAATAAAAAACTTCATATTCACATAACTGTGGTGACAATATTTTCCAAACCAAAAACAAGGTCATATTATTGATTAACTTTGCCTTCCTTCCATAATTGCTTGGGCTTTTATATTAGCAACTATATAGTAAAGTTATCTGTAAGCTTTATTAGTGAAAATCTCCAGCCAATCACCACTTTTGCTCTGCTGACATATGCCATGTTATCTATCATACACACAAGTAAACATATTACATGGCTACAGACACATATAATATTACCTAGCAAGCAATCAAGTCATCTTCATGTAAATTGGCAATGTTTCTCCAGCCTATAATTATTCATTTTTTATGGTTCCTTACTTTTTGATTTGCATTTATTTTTACTACAATGGTTATCACCTAGATTCATTCAATTATGTTTTAGTGAAATACTGGAATTTCTGGTGTGATCTGATGATTCATGAAGACAAAACATTTTAAGTTAGGACTGAAAGTCATGCGCATAGCAAAAGCCAATCTCAATGACTATCCTTTCCAGTTAAAAGAAACTTTCTCTGCTAGTTTTTTTTTTTAAATCTTTTAAGACAATTTCAATCCCACTAATGGAAGATTTTGTTTGAGGTTGGAGATATAACAATGCATTTGGCAACCAATATTTGCTTCTGATACGGACTGACTCTTACTTCTGAAACCAAATCCAAACTTATACCAGAAACTTCTCCCTAAAAGGGCCAGGACCTCTGCTGGACAATTCCATTTTGAAGAACACTTGAAGAGAAAGTCTACAAGGTTTTTAAATGCGTGGACTTGTGTATATTTATGCACAATGCACATAATATACTAAAGATTATTGTGTCTATCACACATAAATGTAAGGTTTACAAATGTACAAAACAGAACATGTTTTAAAGAAACAATGTTTAAGTGTTTTCAAGTACATACAGTAATATTAATGATTAAGTTCTACCAAACAGGGGTCCTTTCAGGTCCTTCATTTCAAATTTAAAATGTCCAGAGACTACTCACATTTTCCCACTAAATCCATCCATCCCCCAAATTTCCTTATTTCTGTCAAGAGGTTGCTAAGAAGTCTTGTCTTTTTCCTCTTCCCTGTCCCACCTGAGATTTATCAGTTGCAGGTGGTCATTGATTCCATTTCCACTACATCTCTTACACCGGTTTGCTTTTCTTCACTCTCTCAGCCTAGATCCTCATTGCCTCTCATCTAAAATACTTCAATAATCTAATTTGTTTTCCCCTGCTTCCAATTTCTCCTCTCCAAACACTCCTCTAAGAAGCTGCAAACTGATATTTCTAAAACATAGATCTGACTGTGTCACTCCTCTCCTCAAAAATTGTCAGTGGCTCCCTACTTCCTCTAGGATAAAATATAAAACCCTCATCTTCACATTTAAAACCCTCCACGATCTAGACCCTACCTGTCTTTCTAAAGTCACCTCCTTATTATTTCTCTCTCAGTTAGCCTCTCTTGTAGCTGTACTGACCTACCATAGCTGTTCCTCATACATAACACTCAGTGGTGTGTGAATTCCTTGGGACAAAGTAAGTAAATTTATTGATTTATTCAATAAACTTTACAACTTTTTACATCTTAAAAAATTAAATGTGCAAAATGTCCTCCTTTTCTTGCACTTCTTTTACCCAGTTTAGCACTGAGTTCACAAGACTTTGACATGTATCGATTCTTCACCACAAAAGCACTTATCACATTAGGTATGGTGTTCTTTTGAAGACTCTAGCCTTGATTATAGCCCATAGGTTTGTAAAGGAGTTTAAATCATGTAAGATTACAGGCCATAGAAGTATGTTTATCTCCATCTCTTTGATTTCTTAATCTTTCATGACATGTGGCATGGTGCAAGATCATCGTGCTGGATTCCATCTCTATTTGAGAATTTCTGATTCTAAAATGATTCTGCTTTCTCAATAGATTTATCAGTATTTATCATTCCTTCAATGGGGACAAGACTTTAAGACCCATGGGAAATTAAAAAATCCCCTATAAATTTTCCTCAAGTGGTTATTTTATAGGGTAATAAGGTCACCCATATCTCACTCAGGCTCACCTGGTCTTCTTCTGACAATGGTTCAGGTACAGCCTTGAATGAAAAAAATTGCATCACTAAAAATTACCTTTTTATAATCTTCAGGACCCCAGTATTTGTATTGTCTTTCCAATGACAAATATTTTTTCTTCAAACAATAGTTGGCAATTTTTTTGTCTCCTTGCTGTTTGTCCAACTTTCAGACGTATATATCTCACCACCGAGGAACCAATATCAACCACTCCAGCAGCCAAGGTCCCTCTGAAGGTCTCTGTTTGTTTTCTGAAGTTTAATTAGGCAGTTTGATAGCAATGATTTAGCAGTTGTTTTTTGTTTCTGACTGCACTTTCTTAACTTCAGTGTGATTGATTCCATTTCATTATGATGCTGAATGATCCTTAAAACACTTGACTATCCCATACCAAAAGCCCAGGCAATATCTCTAAGTCACTGAAGGGTTCTCTTTAAGAGCTACAACTCTTACATATTTCTTTGAAGTAACATTCCTTCTTAAAAATCAAATAACTAAAAACACAAGAGGACAACAAAACACGTGTATATGGCACAGAATCCAGCATTCAACTGACAGAGAACTAAAGATAAACCAGTTTAATCTGGCTTCACCTGGTCAAGGTCAGATGTTTTGCATTAGCCTAGTGTCGGCAGAAGTACATGTTCAAGACAACAGTTGCCAAAGAATCAAACCACATCAAAATTATTATTTGTCCCAAATAATTCTCATACCACCATATCTCTTACCTCCATGCCTTTGTATAGGTGGTCCCCCATGTCTGGAATGCACTCCCTCCTTCCTTACCTCTTTGCCTTTTAGAATTCCTAAATTACTTCAAAGCATAGGTCAGGGGCCAATTCCTACATTTTAGCTCCTTCAGGTTAGTGCTCTATCCCTCTTAGAATTACTTAGTACAGGGGGCAGAGTCAAGATGGAGGAGTAGAAATAGGACCTCTGTGCAGCTCCGGCTCCCACCACCTCCAATTCATGTAAAAGGGGACTCTAAACAAACTTTGGAGCTACAGAACCCACAAAATGACACAGAGAAACTAACCTCCTGCTGAGGACAGCCCAGCAGGCCAGCAGGAATCATCCAGCACAGAGCTCTGGGAGCCGAGCCCAGCTCCACTCCAAGGTTTTAGCCCCAGGGTGGGCCTGACCAACCACCTGCTGGAGGAACTCCAGATCACCAGCAGCTGTGGCAATCCAGAATTATCAACACATAGATGCTAAGGACAAAGTGAGAGATTAGTGCAGTGTGGACTTTGGGACACAGTAGTTGGGAATGCGTTGGCTTTTGCCCCTGGGGTGAGAAGCCTCTGAGGGCAGCAGTGAAGCCAACGCTATGTGGCAGCTTCAGCTCCTGGCCTGCAGAGTGTAGGGGGACCAAGCGACCAGTCTGAGGGGTAATTGCTCTTGCTTTAACCTGCTTGGATCTGGATTGTGGTCTAGAGTGGAGGTCCTGGGGTGTGTGACCAGCTTGCCAGAGGGTATGGAAGCTTCAGAGAGGGCACCCAACTAAAACCCCAGCGTTTGGAACAAAGCTCCCCCATCTAGTGGCAGAGTCCTACTGTGGCAAAAAGCTCAAAAGTCAAGTAATTGAGTGGCAAAATGAGCAGGCAAAGGAAGCAAACCAAGCAAAGCAATCCAACATTAGACTCCTATTTGGGGACAAAAAGGATCAAGGCATGGAACAGGAGGAAGACAGTGAAGTCAGCACTCCTGCACCAAAAGCTTCCAAGAAAAATACGAGCTGGTTACAGGCAATAGAGAGCCTTAAGAAGCAGATAAGAGAAGTGGAGGAAAAATTGGGAAGAGAAATGAGAATGATGCAAGAAAATTACAAAATGAGAGTCAACAGCCTGACTGAGGAAAATAACACCTTAAAAAATAGACCAACTCAAATGGCAAAAGAGGCTCAAAAAGGCAATGAGGAGAAGAATGCCTTAAAAAGCAGAATTTGCCAGATGGAAAAAGAATCTCAAAAGCTCAATGAGGAGAATCATTCCTTCAGAATTAGACTGGAGCAAATGGAAGCTAATGACTTTATGAGAAATCAAGATGCTGTTAAACAGATCCAAATAAATGAAAGAATTCAAGGAAATGTGAAATATCTCATGGGAAAGACCACTGACCTGGAAAATGGATCCAGGAGACATAATTTAAAAATTATTGGACTATCTGAAAGCCATGATCAAAGAAAGAACCTAGAAATCATCCTCCAAGAAATTCTCAAGGAAAACTGCCCTGATGTTTTAGAACCAGAGGGCAAAAGAGAGGTTGAAAGAATCCACTGATCACCCCCTGAAAAAGATCCCAAAAAGAAAACTCCTAGGAATATTATAGCCAGGTTCTGAAATTCCCAGATCAAGGAGAGAATATTACAAGCAGCCAGGAAGAAACAATTTGAAGATTGTGGAAACACAATCAGGATAACTCAGGATCTTGGAATATGATATTGTGGAGGTCAAAGGAGCTGGGATTAAAACCAAGAATCACCTACCCAGCAAAACTGAGTATCATGTTTCAGGGGAAAATATGGTTATTCAGTGGAATAGAGGACTTTCAAGAATTCTTGATGAAAAAAAACAGAGTTGAATAGAATAGAAATTTTGACATTCAGATACAAGAAGCAAGAAAAGCATGAGAAGCTAAACAGGGAAAAGAAATCATAAGGAACTTGTCAAAGTTGAACTATTAACATTCCTACATGGAAAAATGATAATTGTAACTGATGAAACTTTTCTCAGTATGAAAATAGTTGAAGGGAATATATATATATATATATATATATACACATACATACACACACACACATATATGTCTGTATCGGAGGCTATATGGGCATATGAATACATATGTGTATGTGTGTATATATGTTTATAGTAGAGGGCACAGGACCAATTTAATAGGAATGGATGATACTTAAAAGGTAAAAAAAAGGTGAGAGAGGAATATAATGAGAGGAGATGGGGGGGAGACAGAATGCGGTAAACTATCTCATATAGAAGAGGCAAGGGAAAATGGTTACAATAGAGGGGGAGAATAGGAAAGCAAAAGGGAATGGGTCAACCTTATTCCCATTGAATTTGGCTCAGGGAGGGAATGACATACATACTAAATAGGGTATCTCACCCTACAAGAGAGTAGGGGGGAAGGGGATGAGAGGGGGGATGATAGGGGGGGGGGGGCGGGGGGGGAGGGAAGTTGGAAGCACCTACCTTTGAAAAGGTACAGGATCAAAGTAGAGAATAGAACAAGTGGGAGGTGGGATAGGAGGGAGGGAAATATAGTCACTCTTTTACAATATATCTACTATGGTAACGTTTCGCATTAACTACACATGTACAACCTATACTGAATTGCTTATCTTCCCAGTAAGGGTGAGTGACAAGGGAATGAATCTGGAATTCAAATTTTTAAAATTAAATGTAAAAAAAATATATATGTATATATATATATATATATATATATATATATATATACTATTATTAATACTATTTTACATGTAATTGGGAAATAAGTTATACAGGCACTGGGGCATAGAGATCCACCTGCCCTACTGGAAAAGTCGAAGGGGATATGGGAGGAGATATGGGAGAGAGCAGATTGGAGGAGGGGATATCCTGTGGGACTGCTATTTTGGGGTGGTGGGTAGGGGAAAAACAGGGATAAAATTTGTAACTCAAAATCTGGTGGAAATGAATGATATAAATCAGAAGTTAATAAAGCATTTGAAAAAGGAAAAAAAAAGAATTACTTAGTTTAATTTTGTATATATTATTTTTAATTTACTTATTTGTATGCATATTGTACCATGCCCAGCAGAATGCAAATTCCCTGAACACAGCATCTATTTAATTTTTGTCTTTGTTATCACCAGTGCCTAACATAGACCGTAGCATTTACTGGACCTTTAATCTTTACTGAACAGAGCTGAATTCCATATCTACTTTAGTGAATAAAGAGTCTTTGAAATGAATATGCTATTTTTACATGAAAATGATAGTATGTTTAAGTTTCCTCTCTGAAACATCAAATTTAGCAACTTATTGGTTGCTAAACTTATTGGTTGTTAAACATCAAATCTTATTTACACTTAGTAGTTTGGTTAAAAAAATCATAAGGAATATGAAATCTAAATTATCAGGTAACAATTTCTGGAGTCCAAATTGAAGAGATTTTACTATAGCCACTGCTTTTTTTTTTCTTGCAAATGGAATTTGGGGGGGGACTTTTTTTTTGGAGGGGGAGAGGCAGGGAAATTGGGGTTAAGAGACTTGCCCAAGGTCACATGGTTAGTGTTAAGTGCCTGAGGCTGGATTTGAACTCAGGTCCTCCAGACTCTATTCACTGCTCCACCTAGCTGCCCCAAATGGAATTTTTTAATACAGCTATTATTTTTAACTATTTGAGAAGCCCACCCTACTATTTATCCTAAACCTGTACTTATAAATATCTTATCTTCTGTTTTCTGCCTGTTCCTTTCCTAATTTGGAATTCCCTTACCTCCCTTATCTACTTGCTTGGACCCTCCAACAAGATGCTCTTTATTACCCATTAATGTTCTAAAAGTGCAAATATGTTAAATGATGGCAGAATTTTATTTTTAATGTTGGGAATATTACATTATATAACAATGTTCCTTGAAATTGTTCATTTAACATAAAACATCATCATATATTCTTATATACTTCTTATTCATAAATGTTAAGAATTGCTAATATGGGGGTGGCCAGGTAGCACAGTGAGTAAGAGCACCGGCTCCAGTGTTGAGAAGACCTGGAGATCGAATCCCGGGCTCAGACACTTAGCACCCACCCAGAAACACCTGGCCGTGTAACCTTGAGCAAGTTACTTAACCCCAATTGCTTAAAAAAAAAAAAAGAATTGCTAATATGTTCCATTGTTTGTTTTCATTATAATGAATAAATTTTATGTCATTTCTTCTACAAATTTCCAATCCAAAAATAAAGAGGCTGAAATTGATGAAGCAAAAAAATAACTTACTGAAAGTAAAATTTGCAAATGTATACTCCAAACTTCATCAATATATAATATAAAAAATTCCAATAAAATAAAAAGAAAATATTTATTACAATTGTTAACATCTTGTAATATTGGATATCATGAAGAAGCTCTTCCATTCTCTGATTTGTTTTTTTTTTTGGCTTAACATAACAAATTTCTAAACTAAGATGCCCTTGGCAATTTCGATTTCAGGAAACATAAGGAACACTGGCTTGCCAAAAGGGCTCTTTAGAAACAAAGTATTCTAAAAACCAGAATGACTCCTGTTTAGAATTTCATAGGCAATTTTAACTTTTTATAAGGATGAGGACAGCAATATAATTTTTTGAAATTACTATACTGAAAGAAAAATAAGTGTCTACTACTTTTATGTTTTAACTGATATCTAAAGACTTCTTTTGCAAATGGAAAGACATTTACCCAAAATGACCAGTTTGATTATTTATCATGAACTCCCCAAATCCCAGTTTGAAGTACTTTCTTTTACTAATCCCCTTTGCTTTTAATCTAAAAAATGTTCTAAATGAAAAATAACATAAAGAAAGCTACTTGTGCTACTATAAATTCTATGTGTGACTATGCTAACAAAGGCTGGGACAGTATGAAAAATCAGTTCAAATGAAAAGATAATTAGCCAATCAACTGAGTCAAAACTATTGGTGTGTGTACACACAGCCAAAATCAGATCAAGAAATTTAATTGGTCTTAAAATGGCCAATGAAATTTAATTTTGTTAGGCAAATTCAAACAAAGCAGTTGGTTCATCAATGACCCATTGGAAAACCCTGCAAAAGTGTCTTTAATCAACACTATGCAGTCCAGAACCTGAATACAGTAGTTCTGTTTGCCTTAATATGACAATGGCTGAGACTTAAGAGCACAAGGCCCCTTTTTATTTTTTCAATTAAAGGCTGTTTCAGTATGAAGTCCCCAAATTTAACTTCTCTTCTGTCCTTCAGATGTTTAATGTAGATAGGAGTGCTGCTTCTGAAGGGTGCCCTACCTAGAAAGATGGTATAAAATACAAGGAGCTCTCAATTACTCATTTTAATAAGGGATAGATAGCATAGATAACTGAAATCCAAAGAATTTTCCAAATCTCAAGCCAATTCTCAAATTCCAAAATCTTTAGCCAATAATTTAAAATTTTCCATAATTATAATTTTGTTTTTACAGAAGTTCTTTTTCAAAATGAAATTCAGTAATTTAAGTGGCAGTCCCTTCTTCTTGCCCCTGCCCAATCTCTTGTGGCACTGCCAACAAAGAGAGAATCGGTCAAAGGGGAGACAGTAGGAGATAAAAGGAAGTCCAGCAGGAGTCCTGGATAAACCATAAACTAGATGACCAGTCAATACTCCAGAGGTAGTCAAGCTTATAACTAAAATAAATGACTTTATCTGATACTCCTCAATGAGTTAGTTTGGTATGTGTGAATAAAGGTTTTATTGGGAATAAATATGAAATTCTGTAAATTTACCCATGGACTAAACAGAGCAGGAAATCCCACATTCTCTCATAAATCATTATCTTAGCATTTGTGGACATAAAAGGGGGGAAAATGTAGAGACAAAATCAACTAATTAATAAACTAACCAACATAGAACAAACAGTTATATTTAAGAAGACAACAGTTAAAGGAAAAGTGGTAATGCTAAAAGACTACAAATAGAAAAGTTAATACTAACCCTCCACTTCTGAGATGGGCTGCTGTCGATGTTGCTTTCCCTTTCAAAATAGCCTGTTCGTTGGTTTCATTTAGGTCTCCATCATGTGTTAACTGAGGATTATGACTGTCAAAATGACCAATGGAATTTAATTCTGTCAGACAAATTCCATTTATTTTAATTGAAGAATCCCCTGTGATAATGGTGTCCTCAGATTTCAGTCTCTTCTTTGCTGCAAATAACCAACAATTTCTTTTTTTTACAAAATTTACTAAAATGTCCTCATAATACTACTATATTAACCAGTAACATTTTTTGGGGGGTTCTAAAAATGTACACGTCCTAAATCTTATGTTGCATATGAGATATCTGGAATTAGAGAGTCAAAAACCTCTCTAAAAATGTATGAAAAACTTCACTATTATTTTAAAGCATGATATCATCATTCTACCCATGTCTTTTCTTTAGTTTATAGCCTACTTGAAGGCAGCTACTTTAACTTTGTAACATATGTGGTATATTAAGTAACCAGCACTTAAAATGTCAACTAACAGTTGCTAATAAATCTTCTTGAAATCAGTCATAGGTTATAAAATTAAAGAAAAAATACAATGGACATTAAAGTATTTATTCTGAAAATATTTCTCAAAATATTCCTAAAGGAGATTTAACAAATAGAATTCAAATCAACAAAGGAGAAGAAAAAGTCTGATTCTTAAGTGTGCTGTAATAAAAATAACACTGGACTGAGAACCAGGAGAGCTGGATTGGAATTCTGATCCTGCCACCTGTTACCTCCTCAACCTTAAGTAAATCCTGCACCTCTCTGGGTATCATTTTCCTCCTCTATGTAATAAGAAAGCACAGGATCAGAGACTTAGAAATGGGGGAACCTTAGATTATCTAGTCCAATAACCTTGTTTTTACAGTTTGAATTTAGGTATTCTTAATCCCAAATCCAGTATTTTAGGCACTACCTAGCTGCCTCTTCCCTCTTCAGAAAGCCTCAAGTTTGGTGTTTTGTTGTTGTTTTAATGAAACACCTGACATAGAACTACACCCCAAACTGTTTTATTAACATCAAACTCTAGGACTGGAAAAAAAAATCAACTTTTAATTCCATTTAAGACCATTTATTCCATCATTTTGCAAATCAGGAAACAGAATGTAAGTGACTTGCCCAAGGTAATGAAAGAAACCAAGGGTGTGTTGTTCCACTGAGCAGATTGTTAAATTTTCAGTATGAGCATTTACACCTTGACAATCTGACTTAACGTTTTGTTGATTTCTAGACTTAAGCGTCAGAGAATATGTAAACAATGCAGATTAAATTTTAAAGTCTGTCCAGCTTCTCTTCTTCCCCACCCCCAGCCCCAAGCCAATTGTGAAACCTTTACCAGCCTGCCCTTGACAAAATGACAGCAAACAATCCAGATCTCCTGGCTCGCATCTCTTCCATCATACTAGACTGTTTTCAAACCATTTAACTGAGGAAAGGCAAATTGTGTTTTGGAACAAAGAGCTCCAAAGCTATACTGTTTCTGGATGGATACACTTAGTGGTTTTGAGGGAGGAAGTAAGAAGAAACAAGGAAAAAGAGGGGTTCAATACCACTGTTCTTAGCATTCTACCACAATAGGGTTTTTCACTCCTTACAAAGAGGAGAAACCTGTCCATCAGTATCCATCTTATTCTCAATGGACTTAAACCCTGAAATTGTAATAGCTAAATCCCTGATCTCAGAACCACCAAGTCTGCAAATTTATTTCAACATTGCTGGTTAAATCTTTAAGTTCCTGGTGAAACTTGAAAATAATAATTAGGAGCACAGCAGTTTAGGAACAATCTATTATGCATGTTTCTTTCTGGCAACTTAAAGCCAACTAACAGCCAACAAAAATATTTGAAAACAAAGACATTAAGCAGCTGTCCCGACTTTATTTAATTAGTGCTGTCTGCAAACCTAATTTCCTGTTCCAGGGGTTTCAAACCTGCCATGCCGCTCCACCCACCCCAACCATGGCCATGCCTGCAGGGTGGTAGAAGCAAAAAGTAAGTCTAGTGCAAAGGTGGAGGGAAAGGGAGGGAGAAAGAGAGAAAGAAGATGGTGCTCTTGTCTCATAATCAAGAGATTATGCTCACAGAATCACAATTCCCCTTCAATCCTATTATTTATGGTGCTGACACACTCCAAGTCCAAGCAGGACTGCCAATGATGACCAGCACAGAACCTGTAGATGCAGAGAGCCAAGGGAGTGGCCCCTGCAAAACCAAAGTAGGGGATAAAAGGTTCTGATGACATGCTTCCATACAACTTCAAGGCATGAGGCAGAGGGAGTTTCAAGGGCTGTGAAATCACAGCAACAAACAGACCAGCCTGGAGTACAGCCAACAGTGGTATCTCAAAATAGGACACGAAGGACCAGAGATGGCCAAAACAACAGGCCCTTCCAACAGAGTCACTAACTGGAGAACAAATTACTTCCTGGAAAAAAAAAAAGTCTGTTAGGAACACACGTGCCTTTTCAGTCACACTTGGACAAAGCGTACTAACGATCACCTGCAGCATTTCTGGGTACATGAGATAAACACTTTACACAGTATTCTATCTCAAGAAGTCAAAAATAAAAACCCAAGAAAATTTTACACCAATCTTGTAAGGACAATGCCAGAAACTGTCAACCCTATTTTTTAAAAAAAGAAGTACACTGAGGCATCAACATAAAGGGAAATCCTCCATTATTATATCAGTTCCTAGAGCACATTTAATAATGTCTTGTGTTTTATATGGAATGGGACCTGTGATTTCATTGATCTAGGGAACTCCCAATGAGGAAACTGCTTCTAGCAACGCAAATGGGTACTTTCTCTGAAACTTTTAATGTTCGGTCCCTTAGGACACAGAGAGGTCAAGTAACTTGTCTAGGGTCACAGAGCAAGTATGTCAGAAGCGGAATGTGAACCCATGTCTTCCTAGCTCCTAGGTCTGCTAGCTCTATTGACAGTGTTTTGTTGCCTCATTTTATTAAGATCTTATAATTCAAAAGGTACTTCTACATCCTTTCTCTCATCCTCCATTCATTCCCTCTTTCTCTGGGAGTGGTAGGGGTGGTGGCAATAGTGCAGTTTATTGGGTAGCACGGAGACTTCCTCCAACTATGGAAAAGGAGATAAAGTAGAATGAGGAACAGAACCATATCTCCCAGAAGATGGGTTCTGTGCTGTAAGCATCCTGGAGCATACAGTGTATATGTATGCATGTGAATGTGTTTGGGCTCTGCTCAAGGTCTGGGGAGCGTAGAGATGCTTCACTCCTTTCCCACTCTCAAGGGGAAGACTCTCTACGACTGGGATAAGATGAAAGACTGGCACCAAGCCCATGATCCTCTACCACTTCATATTCTCAGGAATGACACCAAGGCGAGGGTCACAGATCATTTCCTCAACAGCACTGTGACAGGTGGGGCAGTCATGACAAGCATTTTACAAATGAGAAAACTGAGGCAGGGAAAAGGCAGTGGTATGCGTGGAACTAAGATTTCAACATGCTCCAACTGCAAATCTGATTCTTGGGTCATATTCTTAGACTAACAGAGGCTCTGGAACTGAAAGGGACCTTTGAAACTGTCTAATGCAACCTCTCATTTTACAGATGAGGAAACCCAGAGAAGTTAAAAAACCTACCCAAAATAACCTACCCAAAGCCACAGAGATATTAAGTTTTCTGATTCTAAATCCGTTTTCTTCCACAATACTGTACCTCTTATTCAAAGGTGACTATCTCCACTAAATGCTGATTGGGCACAGGTTTAACGAAATTCACCATATTTGCATATGCGAAACAATTGTTAGTTAGCTGGGACCCGGAAATTTCTCATTAAAATTAGTGCCTATTTTTTCTGACACTTCACATTTCAACACTGGTCCAGTTAATACAGCCAAATAACCACCTTGCCAAGTTCTCGGTAACTTTACCATGTCATTCTGATGCTGATAATCAACGTTTCCAAACAGCCCAAAATAAAAGACACTCAATTTGCTTCACTATGATCCTTCTTGCATTGCTCCACAAAGGCACAGGTTCATTAAATGGGCTGGCCTTTAATACAGAACTGAGGGTTATGCATTTTTTCATCCCTCATTCCTCTTCATTCTTATTTCGTCCTCTTCATCTGTTGCTTTTTTCTCCCTTTCTGATACATTTTGTTCTTATTTACATCTTCTCTCTGCATATTAAAATCTACCCTCTCTGCTTAATTATTTCTTACCCTTCATTCTATCTTCATAGATTCTTAAAAGTAGAAACAGGCCTCCAAATCTCCTCTGTGATTTCTCTACCACAAGTTTGTCTACATCAATGTTTCCTTACAGCTCTTTTACATAAAGACACTGAGTCTGAGTAATTCTTTTCTATCTCTCTTGTGTACCGAGAGCAGGGCTGTTTCCAATAACAGGGCTCAACAGTATAAAT
This sequence comes from Petaurus breviceps papuanus, assembly GCF_028583685.1. Classification (NCBI taxonomy): domain Eukaryota; kingdom Metazoa; phylum Chordata; class Mammalia; order Diprotodontia; family Petauridae; genus Petaurus; species Petaurus breviceps. The sequence goes on from NW_027187391.1 coordinate 43,911,591, forward strand.
TGAGAGCCATGACAAAAGAAGTCAACATCATTGGCCTCTGACTCTTCTTATATTTCCTAAAACACACAGAACAATCAGTCAACAAGTATTTATTAAGCCCTTTTCACAGAGCCAGACCCATAGGAGTGGGAACACCAAAAAACAAAACAAAACAAAACAAAAAAAAACAAGAAAAAAAAACAGGCAAAAGCACTGTCCTCGCCCTCAAGAAGCTTGAATTCTAATAGAAGAGCAACATGTAAGCAACCACATACAGACAAAATATATATAGGATAGATAGAAAAGATTCAGAAAGATATTTTTATAGGTTTCTGTATAAATTTAATTAATCTGCAAATCTAATTAGATTAACTCTTTTCTAAGCACTAATTACATTAACAAGTCAACTTTTCTTTACATAATGGACGGTCCTTGAAGCAACAGATCATATTTCTTTCTTTCTTTCTTTCTTTTTTTTTGGCAGATCATATTTCAGAAAAAGATCAAACCAAGGAGAAATAGGTGTTATACTGGTTGGTGTTTACAAGAGGCTGCCAGGGCAGAAGAACTGAAGACAACAAAACTAGCATGGGGAAAGCAAAGTCGTCATGATATTGGGACTGCACCAATTTGTATGCCTTCCAGAGGTCTCTCTCTCTCTGATAAAGACAAAATAGTTTTAACATTCTTGACTTGCCTTGCAAATGAATTTATTCTTCAGAAGAGGGGGAAAATGATGGGATACTATTCTGAACATGATTAAAACCAATAACTAAGATCTGATTGGTGAAGTTGAGATGATAGAAACCTTAAGAGGCAATGAGTATGAATTTTGGGTATATAAGGAAGGGAATGCTGGACACAGTCTATATGTACCCTATAGTCTTTAGGAAAACTTCCAAAGAGTTCAGATATAAGCTAGGTAAGATTCCATCTCCTGATAGATACTTTAAAACAAGGATTTTAAACTTAGAATCCATGGTTGGATTTCAGGGTTTCCACAAACTTTGATGGGAGGAAAAAAGCATCTTTACTACAATGTGATTGGTTTCCTTTGTAATCCTATACATATTTTATTTTGTGCACTCAAAAACAGTATTCTGATTGGAGAGCCATAGGCTTCACCAGTATGCCAAAAAAAGTTAAGAAACCCTTGTTCTATTCACTTACAGGCTTGGGGAAGGGGATAAAGAAAGGGTTGGGGACCAAGTCTATAGCTTGGACTTCAGGGGGCCAAAGAGAGTTTGGAGGAGGAAGACAGAGAAAAGAGTTATGGTATCAGGTTCAGGGAAGGTTATAAGGTCTGTGATGGATCTGAGTAGGGTGGAGGAAACAGCATCAGAAAAAGCATAGTACACTACAAGAAGGCCTTGATTTGGAATTAGGGGGCCTGGATCTTTAAAATCACAACCCAAGTGTTTACTCCCTGGGTAATCTTGAGCAACTCCCTTTCCTTCTTTGGGCCTGTTTCCTCCTCTGTAAAATATAGAAATTGGACTAGATTATCAGGGGTTCTTAACCTGTGAATTTATTTTTTTCATATTTCAATAAATATACATCAATATAGTTGGTTTCCTTTGTAATCACTTATGTATTTACTTTATGTCTTTAAATATGATTCTCAGGTGTCCTTAAGTGTAACAGAGTGCAAAAGACACAAAAAAGTTTAATAACCCCTATTCCAGAAGAAAATTTGGCTCAAAAAAAAATTGGAGGCTTACCCTTGGTGACTTAAGATATAATTTATTCTTATAAGGAGGAAAAAAAATATTTATCACATATACATATATACACATGCATGCATATATGTCTGCACACACAGATTTGTGTACACGTGCATGTACTTACAGGTGTGTTTATTTTCATATATGTACATATATGTATGTGTTGTGTTATATGTATATTTGCACACAGAGTGGCATTGCCATAGATTTCAATAAAATATATGATTAAATCTCTCATGATATTCCTGTGGAGAAGATGAAAATGTGTAGACTGGATAATATTCAATTGGATCCATGATGTCTTTGATTCAGAAGCTCCCTCCAACACTGCAGATGACAAACCATCCATCTTGTTCAACTCTTGTCCTTGTCTTCCAAAGAGCAAACCACTAAGGGTGCACTATGGTGGAAGACTTTCTCACTTTCTCCTGACCTCACAAGGACACCAACAGATCATTCTGGCTGTCTTAGCATATGCTCATCACATGAGCAGCCTGTTTTCTCTTCCTCCTGTAGCATGCCTTGATAATATCTCTCATTCCTCTTCTTCTAAGAGGTCCTCATTGGTTATATGCTATAGCCTGCTCATACCCACCATGTGCCTCTTCATTGCTCTCTGTGTGATATCCACTTTTAATTCTTGAAGATAGCTGTATTTCAAATCTCATTGCCATATAGTGACTCTAGTAGAATGCTGATATTAAAAACATGGGTCTCTGCTTTCATGGGAAGCTTGGAGTGGGCAAAGGAGCTTGCAATTTCCCAAAAGCAACACAGTTCATTTTCCTCCTCTTGATCAACTCTGGGCCAAACATCCTTCTATACTCTCTGTCTAAAATATACATACTGATGGACAAGCTCTATAGATTATCCAAATGAGTGCCAAAAATTTGGGCAACTGAGCCAGCTGAACTCTCTGAACATTTTCCTCCAAATGCCTCAAATCAAATTTTGGAATGGTAGAGGCAACAAAAGGTAAAAGTAAGATGTTTGTGTGACCTAATAAAACTCAGGAGGTCAGCAAGAGAACACCAGGGTGGAAACCCGTCTGAAGTCAACACATGTGGCAGTGGCAGCAGCAGCTCTCGGGGGACTCAGAATCCAGCTCAGAGATGGAAAGGGAGTCAGACAACTCATCAGAAAGAAAGTACAGGAGACTCTTTGCTGGTACTGGGTAGAACTGGCACTGATGGGCAACTCTATTGCCCATATGCAATTCTAGGTCACAGAGTTGAGAAGAGCACTAGGGGGTTGACTGGTCACAAAGGAGCAAGGGCCCTGGTCACAGTTCCAAGGCAAAAAAAGCACTACTGTTTGTGACTGCAGAGGACCAGGTCAGTGTTCAGACTTCTCTCAGTATCACACCACTCTAGAAGCACCTAAAACTTGCAGACCCCTAAAACTAGCTCTGAAAACAGCAGCAAGAGAAAGTCTGAAGCTAGGGACAGTGCCTTCCCATCCTCAGGTAAGCAGAGTTGAACTTTAACATAAAGTTACAAGTCAAAAAATAGGCTATAAAAATGAGCAAATAACAACAATAACAAAAAGTAACAATCATAAAAACTACTACAGTAGCAAAGAAGAACCAAGATATAAATTCAAAAGAATGTGAAAATAGCTACAAAGTCTCAAAGAGAAATGCTAGTTGGACCCAAGCCCAACAAGAATTACTAGAAGGGTTAAAGAAGGAGACAAGAGTGGTAGAGGAAAAATTGGGAAAAGAAATTAGAATAATGCAAGAAAATCATGAAAAGAGAATTAATGACTAGGTAAAAGAGGAACAAAAATACTGAAGAAAATAATACCTTAAAAAACAGAACTGATTTAATGGTTTAAAAAAGGCATAAAAATTCACTGAAGAAAAGAACTTCTTATAAAGACCATAATGTTGGGAAAGATTAAAGGAAGAAAAGGAGAAAAGAGAGGATGAGATAGATAGAAAGTGTTATGGAAACAATGAACATGAGCTTGGACGCACTTTGGGAGAAAGGGGAGGACAGAAGGGCCTGGAGCACTATGGTTCATGGGGTCACGAAGAGTCAAGACAAATTACTGAACAAGAACAAGAAAAACAAAAAATCAGTCAAGTGGAAAAAGAGGTGCAAGATCTTACTGAAGAAAATAATTCTTTAAAAATTAGAATCGGCTAAGTAGAAGCTAATGACTCCATCAGACATCAAGAAACAAAAAAAAAATCAAGAGAAAGAAAAAAATAGAAAATGTGAAAAATCTTGTCAGAAAAGCAATTGACCTGGAAAATGGAATGAGAAGAGATAATTTAAGTGTTATTGGACTACCTGAAAGCCATGATCAAAGAAAGAGCCTAGACATATTTCAAAAAATTATCATGGAAAACTTCCCTGATAGCTTAGATCCATAGAATAAAATAGAAATTGAAACAATCCACCAATCACTTCCTGAAAGAGATCTCAAAATGAAAATTCTCAGGAATATTACAGTCAAATTCCAGAGCTCTCAGGTCAAAGAGAAAATACTTCAAGGTACCTGAAAAAATCAATCAAATATTCATGGAGCTACAGTCAGGATCACACAAGATTTAGCAGCTACCACATTAAAGAAGTACAATGCTTAGAATATGATATTCTAGAAGGCAAAGGACCTAGCATTATAACCAAGAACAACCTACCCAGAAAAACTGAACATAATCCTTCAAAGGGAAAAGGGGCATTTAATGAATGAGAGGACTATCAAGGATTCCTGATGAAAAGACCAGAGCTGAATTGAAAATGTGATATTTAAATATAAACTCAAGAGAAGCATAAAACAGGCCTTAATAAAGTTAAACTGTTTACATTCAGGGAATATAACATATGTAAGTCCTAAGAACTTCACCACTATTAGGGCAGTTAAGGGGAGTTTACATAGACAGAGGGCATGGATGTGAGTTGATTATGTTGGAATGATCTCCAAAAGAAATGAAGGGGTGAGGAACAGAGGTGTACTAGGAAAAGGTGAGAGAGGTAGAATGAGCAAAATTTTCTCACATAAAAGAGGCATGCAAGGAGGAGCTTTTACAGTGAAGGGGGAAATGGGACAGTGTTTGAACCTCATTCTCACTGGAATTGGCTCAGAGGGAAGACTTTATATGCACTCAGTTGTGCATAGAAATGTAACTTACTCAATATGAAAATAGAAGGGGAAGGGGATAAAAGAAAGGGAACTCAAGGGATGATAAAAAGGAAGGCAGATTAAGGGTGGCAATGGTTAGAAGCAAAACAGACTTCTGAGAAGAGACATCATGAAAAGAGAGAAAGAAGGATAACCAGAAAAAAACAGAATGGAAGAAAATACATAGTTAGCAATAATAACTGTGAATAGTATGAGCTTATCCATAAAATGGAAGCAGATAGCAGAACAAATTAGAAACTAGAATCCAAAAATATGAGTTTATAAGAGACACGAGAGAGAGAGAGAGAGAGACAGAGAGAGAGAGAGAGAGAGCTAAAAAGGGCTGGAGCAGACTATTATGCTTCAGCTGAAGTAAAAAAGGCAAGGGTAGCAATTATGACTTCAGACAAAGCAAAAGTAAAAAAAACTAATTAAAAGGGATAATCAAGAAAACTGCATTTTGCTAAAAGGTACCAAAGACAATGAATATAAAATAAATGAATAAATAAAATGAATATAAACATTTTTACAGGATATTTATATAATAAAGGCCTCATTTCTCAAATATATACTGAGTATAGAACTGAGTCAAATTTATAAAAAAAAAAAAGAGCCATTCCCTAAGTGATAAATGGTCAAAGGATACAGGCTGTTTTCAAAAGAAGAAATCAAAGCTGTCTATAGTCATGGAAAAAAATGCTCTAAATCACTACTGATTAGAGAAAGGCAAATTAAAATAACTCTGAGATACCACCTCACACCTAACAGAAATGACAATGCTGGAGGGGATGAGGAAAAAAATAGGCATACTAATGAACTGTTAGTAGAGTAGTGAACTAGTCCAACCAACCTGAAAAAGAATTTGGAACTAAGCCCAAAGAGCTATACAACTGTGCTTACCCAGTAATTACCCAGGTATTACCCAGTAATGCCACTACTAAGTCTGTATCCCAAAGAGATGAAAAACAAGGAAAAGGATCTGTATGTACAAAAATATTTATAGTAGCTTTTTTGTGGTGGCAAAGAACTAGAAATTAAGGGAATGCCCATCAACTGGGGAATGTCCAAATAAGTTGTGGCACATAATCATAATGGAGTATGATTGTGCTATAAGAAATGACAAATGAGACAGTTTCCGAAAAACATGACAAAACATACATGAACTAATGCAAACTGAAGTGAGAACTGGGAGATCATTGTGCACGGTAATAGCAATGTAGTAATGATGATCAACTGTGAAGGATCTGGCTACTCTGATCAGTAGCATGATCCAAAACTATTCCAAAGGACTCATAAAGAAAAAAAATGCTATTCACCTCCAGAGAGAGAACTGATGAACTCTGAGTACAAATTAAAGTATAATTTTCTTGCTTTAAAAAAAATATATGGCTAATGTAGAAATATGTTTTGCATGATTTCACACATGTAATTGATAACATACTAATAACATACTAATTTCTCACTGAGTAAGGAAGGGGTGGGTGGGAGACAATTTGGAAATCAAAATTTAAAAAGAAAAAAATGTTTTAAAGAAATGATTTTTTTTTTAAAAAGAACTGTGATCAATACAACGATCAAACATAACTCCAAAGGACCAGTGACAAAGATGGATACCCATGTCTTGACAGAGAGGTAACAGACTCATGAGGCAGAATTAGCTATACATTTTGGGACATGACTAATGAGGAAAACTGTTTTCTTAAAACTGTAAGTTTGTTTCAGTGGATTTTTTCCTCCTTTTTTTAATTTGGGAGATGGAGGAGGTCAGAAGGGATAACATAATACAAGCAAGACAACTTTATACATTGCATATTGATTTTTTTATTCACTTAAACAAGAAAAGTATGCCCTGTATCATAGAGATTTGCAGTTTTAATGTACTAGCTCCCTTTTCTTATTCACATTGTATATGGAAATGCTATTTAGTATTAATTAATTTCATAAGAGAGAAATTAAATGGAAAAAATTTTCAAAAAAATTTGGGGAATTGGCATTCTTCATCCACTTGATCTTTCCTTAAGTGAATGATTAGGTAAAACTGCTTTAATAGATTATAGATTTCTTATATGAAACTCTACAATGTCCAAGGAATTGATGTAATCAGCGTGATGACACCCTTTAACAGGGGTGTCAGGAAGCCCTTGTTATTCACAGAGAATCCCTCTGTAATCAGGAGTTCATGCTGGATCTCCTCCAGCAAAGCAAACTTTTTTGTTAAACATGTGTCTTCCTATTTTATGCCTTTTCTGATATTTATTATTAAACATGGTTATTTCTGCTCTTATATAGTCTAAGAAATGCTGAATGATTCTGATGTAAAAATGGGAGACATCTTGTTGCAAAAGGGCCTACATGGTGACATTCTGATCAACCAAATCAAATGTTCCTTTATAATCAACAAACAATAAGCATAATGGCATCTCATATAGCCTTAACATCTGTCACTTAACTGTGAAATGCTTAGGATGAATTCCACTGATGAAAATCACTCATGAAAGTCTGTTTCCTACTAATATCCTCACCAAAGAGGCCTTCGATTCATGTAGAGATGTCTCTCATAAAGATTTTAAATAGATGGGAAAGAAATCAGAAGTTATTGAAATTCTCCTAGAGTTGTCTTTTTTCAGTATCAATTAGGTCTAAGATTTTTTCCATGTCTTTGGTATCTTTTCTTCCTCCAATATCCTGTATGGCAAGCACTCAACACCTTTGTTATCGAGTTACCTCCAGCAATGATCTCCTCCACATATACTTGACACAATCTTAGAGCTTTTCATTACATATCTCTATCAACACATGCAGAAATGTGATTCTAAGGGTTCAAGTGTGCTAGTTTCACTGCCCTTGATGGAGAGAACAATTCATTAAAATAATTTTTACAAATCTTTTCTATTTTTCTTCTGGTTGTAGTCCTCCCATTTTTGTCCTTGAACTCTTTGAATGACTTTGTTTAGTTGGATTATTTTGCCAAGTTTTTAAAAAATCAGTTTTATCCTCCATTGTTTCTCCCAGCTCATGATCAACCATTTTTATTTTAAAATTTACATGTGAGTTTATAATCTAACTTGCTGCTGCCTTTGGCAGACATCTCTCTCCATTTGGCAAGTAAACTAAATATTTACTGACTAAGGTGTTTTCTGAGTTCTTTTACTGTAGCAACTAATTTGCATTGATTAAACTGCTGGATAAAATTATAGTTGGGTTATTTCTCTTGTCCACTTTCCATTTCTGATTACTTTTGTTAATAATTCAAGGTTATTTCGATTGTTTGTCTTATCTTTTACTCATTACTATCCTTTCTTCTTTTTTCTTTGTTTTTTTTTTTTTTTTTACTAATTCTGATGTTAACTCTGACAGGTTGATGAAATGAACGTACAAAGACAGCTGACTGAGGGATAACTACCACATCCATAGCAAATCTTTTGCTGTTTGTTAAAGTGTAATCTATGTTGTTGTTTCTGATATTATTTGGTGTTCACCATGTTTCAAGCCTACTAATTTTTTTCTTGAAGACAGTATCTATGATAAGTAGGCAGGAGGTATCTGTGTAATCGACAGAGCTTTAGCCTCTCTTAATCCTTCCCAGATCATGTTCTTCTATAGATTTCCCTCACCTTTTCCCATCTTTACACAAAGTCACCAAGGACTAAACAGTAATGATGATGGTTGACATTTAAGACTGACTAAATGCCTTTTATAACCTTATTTCGCATCACCCACTAGTCAAGGCAATCTATTTACTGCTCACCAAACCTAGCATCTCATCTTCCATCTCTGTGCCTTTCCCACTTTTCCTTTGCCTCTTAGAAAGCTTAGCCTTCTTTCAGGACTTCGCCATGGCATCACCTGCTACGGACAAGCCTTTCCTCGTCTCCCTAAGTTGCTAGTGCTCTCCTTCTCCTCCTCCAATTGTCATGTGCTTATTTTTATATGTACAGATATTAGAGCTGAGTACAGTGCTCTGCACACGGTAGGTGCTTAACAAATGCTACCGAATGATCTGATTTGACCCTTACACAGGTATCAGAGAGGTAGGGTAATTAAGTCCCACTTGAGATATAAGGAGAATCCAAGTAATTTGACTGTGGTTCTAAGTATCAAAGGAAGAATCTGAACTCCCAGCTCTCCAAATTCTAAATTCAGAACTCTATTTAAGAGGATTCAGAACAAATACTGGACTCAGAGACTGTTGATTAAATGGATTAATTTCAATCTCAAAAGAGACCTCTGGTGGAGCATTTTTTGTCTTTGGCAATGTACTATTCAACATTTTTGTTGATAAAGGCATAGATGGATTTTTATTAAATATGTGGATGACAGAAAGCTGAGAGACACAGCTAATTCTAAAGATAACAAAGCTAGGAAAGATAGCTACTGTGATAAGTAAGAATTGGACCCAAAAGATCTCAACAAGCTAAAAGACTTGGCTGACTCTGAAAAGATGAAATTTCATAGTGATAACTGTCAAGGCCTGTACTTGGTTGAAAAAATCAACTCCAAAAGGATGGAGGGAAGATTTGGCTAGAAAGTAATCTCTATCAAAAAGACATAGGAGATGAAATGTCACAGGCAAAAGAACTCATGCTAACCCTGGCTTGTATTAATAGAAGTATAATGTCCAGATCAAAGGAAGAGGCAGGCCCACTCTACTCTGCCCTGCTCAGTCTATGTCTACAGAACTATATTCAATTCTGGGCACCAAATTTTAAAAATAGTCATTGATTGCTGGAATATATATGTGCCTTAGCTATATACTATGATGGGGAATGAACTAGAAATGATGCCATCCAAGGAGGGTTGAATTAACTGTGACTATTTAAGTGTGAAAAGAGAATACAATCACATGAGAGTCCTCTTCAAAAAAATGAAGGATCCAGACTCATGTAGTAGGGGGCTTAGACTTTCTGTTCAGAAGTACAATCAATGTGTGGGAGTTACAGAAAAGTGGAAATCAAGCTTAACAGAGAGAAAAAAAATTTCTAATAATTAAAGTTGTCCATAAATGAAATAGTCTGGCTCTGATATGTTCCAAGTCCCCTTTCACTAGAGATCTTCATATGGAGTCTAAATGACTATTTGTAAAGAGGCATTTTGGTTAAGATTCATGATTCTGGAAGGGGTTAATATTAGATGACCTTTGAGATTTCTTCCAATTCTTAACTTTCTATAATTATATGCTTTCAGTGCTAGACTCAGAGTTAGGAATAGCCTATGCAAAACACACAGATAAATAAAAGCACAAGTTCATGTCATGTAAATGGAATCTGAGATTCCCCACACCACCTAGGACTAGGAAAATTATCATTTTAAAAATAGCTTCCGTTTATATTTTAAGAAACAGTTCTATCCTTAAGTTGTAGGAACATTTAGATATTCTTACACTCATCAAGATGAAATATTTTGTCTGGAAGGAGATTTCCCTGAGAGGATGCCTTGAATAAACGTGCACGGGCACTGCTTACTCTTCTAATCTTCACAGGGTCCACTGGAGGTTTAGGAAAGGAAATAGAAGCTTCATCTTCTTTAGATAGGGATGCAAGAACTTTAGGTTTCTAGGAGATTAAAAAAAAAAAAAGACTAAAGTCTTTCTGTCCAAAATACAAGTCACAACCCTGTAGCCAAAAACCATCTAAAAGTACAAGATTGCCACCTGTGTACCTCCAGAGGCACACAAACCCTCCCCTCTTTTAGCATAAAGAGATCATTTCTCGGATTTATATACCTCTAATTCCATTACCCACAGGTCATTCTTAAACATATTGAATATTTCATTTTTATTGAATTGTTTTATATGTAACTTTCTATAACAAATTGAATAATTATGTTCAATATATATAACTATTTATATAAAAAATTGAATAATTATACACCAAATACAAATATAGTACATATCTGAAAACACAGATGAGCTTTGTATGAGAACTTACTGAATTGTATACTTTTGCTGGTGTTTAGAGGATCTACACTTCATATTTTTCTAAAAATATCTCATTTTTAGGCTTAAAAGATTCACAGGAATATAATCCAAATCACTATACATCATTTAATTGCCAAGTCAATCTTTGTCCTTCCTGACCTTTCAGTAGACACAGATGACCAAATACACCATCTACCTGCATCTGTTCCTCTGGGATTTTGTGCTCCGTTCTTCATGTTCCTACTTGTCTAACTGCTCCTTTTCAGTTGCCTTTGCTGATGCTATGCCCTACCACCTAAGGGTAGGTGATTCCCCCAAAGCTCTCAAATCTATATATCTGGCCCAGTCCCATGGCACCAATTACCTGTTGAACATCTCCAACTGTCATCTCAAATTCAACATGTCTGAAAAAGAACTCAACATTTTCCCTTTCCAAATCCTCCTCCAAATTTGCCTGTTTTTGTTAAGGCTACCACCATCTCTCCAGTTACTGAGATTCAGTCATTTTCAACATTACTTTACCTCCCCAATATTCAATCAACTGAATGTCAAGTCTTGTTTTTTCTACCTCAATAAATCTCATATCCATCCATCAATTTTCTTCCACACAAATAACTTCCAGCCTAATTCACATACCCATTACTGCTTCTCTGGATGAATACAGAATTCAGTCCCATCCTACCTTAGCCTATGGGAATCCTTAGTTTCCTTTTAGGTTCAACTCATGCACTCTATCCTTCTATTAAAAGCCTTTCCTGATCTCCCCAGTTATTAGTATCCCCTCCCTCTTCAAATGATCTTTTCTTAATTTACTTGTATAAATGCTGTATTCCCCTTCCAAGCTACTTAAGTTCAAGGCATGACTTATTTAGTTTTTGTACTCCTAACACTTTGCAAAGTTCATTGTATATACAGGGGGTTTTAATAAATGCCTGTTAGACTAGAAGAAATGGTTTCATTAACTAGCATCTCAGTCTTATCAAAATGCTTCCTGTGGCATTTTTCTAGTTCTCAAGTTCTATGCTTGCCAGTTTTGGAAGGACAACATTGCTAGCAAGATATCAAAATCAGTGAACAGCCTCTAACCCTTTGGAAGAAGAAAAATATAGCTGCATCCAGAAAAAGGTAATATAGAGCCCTAGTCCAGTCCCACAACCCAGGACACAGCAGCGTGAGGACATCTGGGTACGATTCCTTCAGCCCATCTCTCTCTTTCTCTTTTTTCTTTACGCTTAAGTCCACTATTTGAATGAGTATTAGATGATAATACAAAAAAGCAAACATTTAGAAGAATTTTCTCTAATATTAAACTCAATAATTATTATAGCTATAGTTCAAAGATTGAGGTCTAAGAACAATCTTAGAATTCTAAAACAATGAACAAACAGAAAGTACTGAAACTATCCTTGTTTTCACTGTTCCTTCCTCAAATAATCCAACCAAAACTTACATATCCAAGTGAAGTGAAGGTTGCCCTTCAAAGATGATAAACTTAATCTAATCAGCACCCCTATTACTCAAAACATTTTTGGTCTCTTCTTTTGGAATGACCTTTATATGAGGCCTTGTCTCATTACTTCAGTTTATCTTATTTTTTACTCTAAAATTCAGTTTCATCATCCACCTTGGTCACCCACATTATTCATCAAACTTGGCTCTGAACCAATCATTTAAAAAAAAAAGCAAATCTATTCTCATAGGACAAAAATTCTGCACCACTGAGGACATTTAAAAGAAATTGCTCTCATGTATAACCTATTTTAAATTGCTTGCTTTCTCAAGGAGGAAGGAGGGTAGGAAGGGAGAGAATTTGAAACTCAAAGTTTTTAAAATGAGTGTTTAAAAATGTCTGTTTACGTATAATTGAGAAAAAATTAAAATAAACAACATATGCACTAAAAATAAAATAAAATAATGTGCTATTGGCCTTAAAGACAATTCTAAAAAAGGAACTTTTAAAACTTTTAAAAAACAAAAACATTATTCTATTAAGTGTACAGCCTTCCCCTCACCCCCAAAAACATACTCTCAGATGTCTACTTTGAAGGGGACAAGAATCATTTAGTTATATTTATGGAATTGGTTTTTAAAAAATCAATCCTATTATTTTAATTCCTTAAAATGTGGGGTAATGTACACAAAAATGTGACTTAGACCCTGAAGCAACTGGTTAAAAAGAAAAACCCAAGGAAAATAACTTCAATATATAATTATGAAGATAATATATTAATGGAAGATAATCTTAATTTTCTACATATCACAGAGGTAATGTCATGAAGGCATTAGCAGTATGCCTTATATATATAGTGTGTGCTTAATAAATGCTTGTTAGATTGGAAGAAGTGGTTCAATTAGCTGGTATCTCAGTCTTATCTGTGGCAGAGCAGAAAGAATGAGTTGTCATATGCCACTTACAAGCTGCATGACTTTGGGCAAGTCCTTTACCTACTCTGATCCTCTTTCTTCACATATCAGTTGGGGATACCTGTACGACCAATTTCAGCATCTTATCATAAGGAAGATATTTTACAAACTTTAAAGTGCTATATAAATAATGTAGATGGTACAGCCCAGTTCCACAATGGCTCTAGCCTACCCTTTAAGACTTATTTCAAACTACTCCCTTTCATACAATCTTTGTTCCGATCAACTTGCAGTTTTCAGACTTAACATTCCACCTCCAACTTCAATGCCTTTGAATAGAGCTCCTCCCCTATATGTGGACTGCACTCCCTCCTCACTTCCACCTCTTGGGATTTTTTTGTTTGTCTTATCCTTGTATCCCCAGTGCCTAGTAAGGTGGCTTTCATCAAATTAAGAGTTTAAAATATTCTACTGGTAGATAGTAGACTTGCAATCCAGAGAGCTAACTTTCTTTAATTTTTTTTTACCCAGTATTTAACAAAAAAGGAGACTGAACTTCTACAAAATAATAGTATTGATTAAAATCCTCACATTTTATAGATGCAGTGACTCTTATCAACCACAAAAATACATTTTAATGTACATGCACACACACATGTTGAATGAAGATTTGTATGACATATAACCTTAACAAGATCAAAGATTTAGAGAGGGGAAGAACGTCAGAGGTCATCTAACCCAATCCCATCATTTTAGAGATAAGGAAACTTAGTGAAAGGCTTTGCTCAACATCATACTGATGCCAGAGTCCAGATTCTAACCCACATTCTCAGGCTTCAAACCCAGCATTCTTTCTATGGATCCATGATGCTTCTTATGACCAGGAAAGTTAATAACCCTCCAAAAAGAGAGCAGCTGAGTCACTTCTGAATGTCAGGATGAGGTCTAAGAAGTTAACTTTGAATAAGCATGTGAACTAGGGCAGTATGACCTAACTAGAAAATGATTAAAACTGTGAAAAGCCCAGGAGGAACTTCATCCTATCCTTACCACTGTATTATTCTGAGACCTCTGTTAGCAAGTGACTGACACTCTTTCAGTCTTAGTTTAGCAGTTCAATAATGAATCAACGAATATTTGTGAAGTACCTACTATGTGCCAGGAACTGTCCTAGATACTTCATAACAAAGGCGAAGAAATTTATTTACCTCAAAAGGCAATTTTAAGTATGTAGGAAAATGCATTTATTTTGAGTTCTTCCAGGGAAAGGATCTATGAAAGATATCATAATAATATATATGATAATAAATATCATAATGGTCCTATAAAATCCTCTGTCTTTAAAGAATAAGACTGATTTTATGAGCACTTTTACCCAAATTTGGTAACAGATTCAATATTTAATTTTCTTATGGAAGTTAGCTTTATTTTAGAACTCAGATAAAACAACAAAAGGAAAAAAGCATATTAAATGTTTAACTTAAGAAGCTTATTTCCCTTGTGTTTTATCAGTCAGTAAGCATTAAGCACCTGCTATACACAAAGCCCTAGAGTAAACAATAAAGACACAGAAAGAAAATCGAGATTGTCCAAGGCCTTTCCATCTGTCATGAACTGATCATGAATATGAGTGCCTCCTCTATCTGTTCTTTCCCTCAATTAGAATACAAGCTCCCTGAGAGCAGGGATAACTGATTTTGTTTGTACTCCCTGCACTTAGTAAGAGTGTTCAGTACATAGTACACACTTAATATCTTTCCATTCCATTCCTAGAAGCTTATGTTTTACTAAGTCCTAGCTAATAATGTCAAATAATATAATCAAGTTTTAGAAAGGCAGATTTCCCTTCTAGAGTTTCTTCAAGAGCAATTGCTACACTAAAAGTCTATTTCAATGGAACAATCTGAAAAAAGATGAAGCATTTCATAAGAGATCTTTTGAATTACACTATCAAATGTATTTATCCGAATTCTAGATAGTGGCAAATGTGCATTGCTCAAGTCTAAGAAGTCTTAGATGGGCAACTATACTATAAGGCAATGATTCTCTCTCCAATTTAGGTTAATACTGATAATAATTTGAAAAAGAAAATCAATATTGTCCCATTAAAAAGGGACAATAACAGTTTATGACTTTTGGAAAACTATTTGACGTTAAGAAGATATAAATAGCTTCATGGAGGTCAGAAATCAAAGAAATTTCTCCTAAACATAAAACCTTTGAGATCCTTCCATTCTCTATATTCTCATCACTATGATTTGCTCCATTTGTAACATGTGCAGCTGTGGTACTCTAATGCACTGCCATGGAGTTATTAATTCATTTTCATAACAATTAAAATAAAAGTAATTCACATTAAAAAGAGGTTAACTCTGTGGGCTAAAGAACAGAGTGCCAATATTTTAATTACAAACAGAAAATATATCCTTTGTAATTCCCAGATGCTCCCATCCTCAATCCCTTACTCTCTACCCTAATATTTTAAATATTTTTTTTACCTTGAAAAGTACCCAGAGCTTAAGATAATTAGATTCTGTGAGTACCGGAGGAATAAGTAGAATTCAGTTTAGACAAAAACAAACTGAGACACCAGATAAGATACCACATTTATTCACATAACGGTCAGGCCCTTTTTATCAGTTTTCTCAGTCTAAAAGTAGAGACACAGCCACCCTATTTGCATAATAACACCCACTTAAAACAAACATCACCAACAAATAGCATTTGTTATCATTATAAAAAGAGAACAAGCATAACGACCTCCCAAGCACATCCCACATTTTGGGTTGGTGAGAGACCAGGAAAAGATCCCCAGGCTCAGTGCAAACACAGGGAGTGTAAAGGTATAAAGGACAAGGGCTCAGGGAAGGAGCAGGTTAGAAGCACAGTTTTCCACTGCCCAGTTTGAAAAGGTACTGTATTTACAGTGAACCTCACTTACAAACCAGTGTCTGGTCCCTGACCATGATCATAAGCAAAGCAGCCCATCACTTCATCCTATTTCCAGTCCTATAGAAGACCTAGCAGTTTAAGAAGTTCATTACCATATGAGCTATCCCTTGAGAAACAAGGTAAAGCCAGAGTTTAGGGCCTCACAAGAGAACACCTACAGAAAAGAGAATGGGCTGTCTCACTTTGGGGAAAATGGCAGAATAAAAAGGTGGCAAGGGGACCATTTCTCCCTCAAAAAGCAGAGAGATCAAAAAGAAAGTAAATTGGGGCAGCTAGGTGGCACAGTGAGTAAAGTGCTGGCCCCAGAGTAAGGAGGACCTGAGTTCAGTTCCGGCCTCAGATACTTAACACACACACACACACACACACACACACACACACACACACACACACACACACACACACACACACAAACTAGCCATGTAACCTTGGGAAAGTTACTTAACCCCAATTGCCCTCCAAAAGGCCAAAAAAAAAAAGTAAATTACAAAACTCACACAAGTAAATGAAAACCCACCTTGACAACAAGAAAATTAAAGGTGATCAATGATCTAAAAATAAAATATAGTAAAGAGTGAGAAAAAGCAAAGGGAAAATAATGAGGAAAAAATGTATACTTAAAACAGAAACAATGCAAAAAATCATGAGAGACACAAATAGGTAAGTGACACTCAAAAGAATTTAAGAAGAATTCAGACTGAAAAGAAAATTATAAGTAGAAATAAAAGAGAAATTCAACCCAGCTGGAAAATATACACACATACATATAACATATATACACGCAAGTATATGTATACATATATACACACACATATATTTAAAAGAGGAACTAAAGCTAAAAATGAATGAGGTTTTAAAAAATCTCAGAATCTAAAACAACAAAAGTCTCCAAATGTAGAGTATAAAAGAAAACCTGAAAATAACAATGAATGAGAGTAAAGCCAAGTCTAAAACAAGCAAATACAAAATGGCAGACAATACAATGAAAGCAAAAAATAATAATAAGGTAGAAAAATAACTAGAAAGAGACTTGAAACAATTCAACTGAAAATTATGGCTTTATAGGCTAGCCCATGGAGACATAACCTTACAATTTTGGGGATCTTGGAAAACATTAAAAAACAAAACATTACAACTGCTAGATTTTGACAAACTGATCATTGAAATTTCCTGGAATTATCAAGAACAAATAAAACATGGAAAATAGAACAAATCCATAGAATTTCAAGAAGGAAGAATTCAAGTCACCTTAACAAATTATCACAAAACTTCAAAACTAATTAATAGAAAAATTTATTTAAAATTTAAAAAATTAATAGAAAAATTAATAGAAAAAATCCTGATTGCCAGAAAGAAGACACCACACATTAAAAAGGGTCAACCAGTCTCTCACTAGATTTCTCTATGAAAATCATAGTGATCAAAAAAGGTTGCAATCTAAACATTAAATTGAAAAATATTGGCCACAAGTCCAGAATCCAAATCTATTTTCTGGCAAATCTAAATATGCTAACTTAAAAAGTATGAGATACATATTTTAAAATTTAAAAAACTATAAAGAATTCATAGAACAAAATAGATATTTTATAACAGCCTTTGGAAAAGTACAAAAGATGCACTGATGATGAAGAGCAAAGCACTCAGAACAAGATACTCTTTTAAATGAAGTTAACTAGCTATTATCTAAACATGTTTCATAAGGAGAAAAAAATAACTACAATATTCTACTGCCTAAAATTACTGAGTATTACAGCAGGATGTTGCAAAGAAAGACAAAAAAGGAAAAGAAAGGTGAAAGAGGATGGTGTTAACCGTCGGTAATTTCAATACCAACAAAAAGCTTCTATCTTTGTCAAAGGCAGGGTTCCACAGCTAAACATATTTATACAACGCAATCACTTAAAATATAAGAATTTTGTTAAACACTGTTTTAATACTGTTTTGGTAATTTATCTGTAATTTCTGTGATTTGAGAGCTCTAAATTTTAGGAGCTAGTAATTTCATCCAGATGGGGAATTCCAGGTCTGGAAACTCTCTCCATCCATGCAGATCAGCACCTTCTCACCTGTAGTCTTAATGAGATGATGAGGGAACAGAGAGGTTAGAGGTGACATGCCCATGGAAAAACAGCTAATACATGTCAGAAATTCCACATATCAAAAGTGAAATAGTTTAACTACAATCTACTTTCCATCTTCCAATATTTTCACCTGAAAATAAAAAGTACTGACACTCAAACCAGAGAACCTTCAGCTAATGTTTCTAGATCATGGCAATTTAAGTGATCTATCTCTTTTGCTCTGAGTGAAGTTAAGAGTATAACTAGTCTAGCCCAGCCTGTTGATGGGAGGCCAGGGTCTCCATTAGGAGCTTATCAGCAGCCCACCAGCAGCCTAGGTATTGGCAGTAGCTTCAGTGTGGTATGAGGTAAAACTGTACTAATTATCACACCCCCTTTTTTTGCTGCATCATTATCTTTCTTCAATACATTATGGTTTTTGAGAGTACACTAATAAATCAGCAGGCACTTGCTAATTAACTTCCTTGAGTACTGGGCCCTATCCTAGGCACTGGAGATACTAAAAATTCTTTGTTCAATCTTAGTTCTTACCTGTAAGAAGCTTACATTCAATCACAGTTCCGATCTTTTTTTTTTTTTTTAAAGCAATTGGGGTTAAGTAACTTGCTCAAGGTTACACGGCCAGTTAATTCTGGGTGTGGTGCTGAGTATCTGAGCCCGGGATTCGATCTCCAGGTCTTCTCAACACTGGAGCCGGTGCTCTTACTCGCTGTGCTACCTGGCCGCCCCACCATCTTTTTTTTTTTTTTAATTTGTACCTGCCACCTGTACTGGACTTTTTTTTTTAATTTTATAAAAGAGAAGGATAGTAATAAAACAGATTTAAGACACACAGCTGTAACAGCAATGTTACTTGCAGTTGCTGTGGGGGTGTAAGACCAATAACACCAGCACACAGGAGAGCTGCTAGAACAGGCTCTTTGATTTACTTTTCTAAAGGAAAGTAATTCAAAAGGGGTCAACAATATTACTTTAATCAAACCTATATATAATTTACTTAATTCAGGGGAAAAATCAGCACCTTGAACTTCAGAGAAAATATCAACAGAAATTACAAGAAATAATAGCATAAAGACTAACAGACAGGGATTCTAAATGTCTGAACAAATAATCCATACATCACAGATCAACAGACAGATGTCTGACCATTACATATATACATAGTTACCAGAGAGAGAAATACCAACATCTGGGTTTTCAAAGGGAATGGGGCTCCTTAATGGCTAACCAGAGTCTCATCTGGCTATATCACATGAACAGTCTTCCCATGAGTGAGCCCGGAAGCAAAATGCTAACATTAGAGTATATATATAATGTACTTCTTCAGTGTCAGAGGCCATCACAACCTTGGTGACTCACTGCCTAATTACAAAGTAACAAAAGGTACGGATCTTCCTAAAAAACAAGCCTCCCTTAATCGAGCTTCTCTTGTTGGGCTCCATGGTGAGTCCTACTATGGGGGGGGGGGGAATTTTCAACTCCCATTAACATTACAACAGTTCCATCTGTAATTATTCTTCTAACCAGCAGAAATCCTGCAGTGCCAACTTCTCCCCTAGTAGATAATTAATCTTTGAACTTGCACTGAGAAGGGAGTGTTTTCCCTCAATCTCAACCTAGTTTCTCTAGTGATTCAATTAAGAAAGCATAAGAATAATTGAAAATTCAGGGAGCCAAACTAAAAGTCAAGTAAGGGTAGGGATGAGGGCATTTATGTTTAAAAACAAAAAAGAAAAAAAAATCCCAGATACTCTAGCATAAGAAATAGTAGTTAAAACCTATTGTCTGAAGGGGGATGCAGAACTGCATGAGTATGGTAGTAAGTGGGATTTAAGCAATTTTTTTTTGAGCAAGGAAGACAAGGCAGTTGGGGTTAAGTGATTTGCCCAAGGTCACACAGCTAGTGTGTCAAAAAGTCTGAGGTGGGATTTGAACTCAGGTCCTCCAGACTCCAGAGCTGGTGATCTATTCACTGTGACACCTAGCTGCCCCAGATTTAAGCAATTCTTCCCTATATACCTGCCCAATTCTTGTTTTCTGAGATAACATATCATGTGCTATTTGTGGATTAATTTCAAGTTGAATTCAATCATATGGATTTTTTTTTGTTAGAGTTGATGTAACTCTAAAGTTGTAGAGACTAACTGTTGTTGCTTCTAGATGTAAATTAACAGCAAAGGCAAACACTTTTAATAAATCATACACAAAAAACCCAGTTGATACTATTGAAGGAACTAGAACATAACAATTTTTTTCATTCTTACTATAAATGAAGCCAGAACACATTAAAAAAAATTATAGCTAAATAAAAATTTGACTCACGGGTTGACCTCAAAGAAGCAAGCAAAGGAGTGGGTAGAATTTGTTTCAATTCAAAAATTTACTAACTGCTTTCTTCTATATGAAAAGTAAAACAGTCCTTTCCCTCAGGAAGCTTTTATCTTACTAGGAGACACAACATGTACTCAAATAAGTAAAACAGAATTCCAGGAGGGAGAAAGAGCTAAGCAAAGTTCTTTTCAGGGCATGAGGCCCTGAAAAAAGTTTCTACATACAAAATTCATGGAAACAGAAGACGGACTTTTAACTATGGGGAACTTCTATCAGTCGAATTTGGCTGGAGTCTTTAGGGCAGAAAAGGAAGAAATGTAAAATAAGGCTGAAAAGGTAAGTTGTAGCCACATTATAGGAGCAGCTACGTAGTCTGGTGGTTAGAGACCTGAGTTAAAATTTGGCTTCATGAATTTCCTAGCTGAATAACGTTGGGTAAGTCTGCCTCAGTTTCCTCAATTGTAAAATGGGGATAACAATAGTACCCACCACCTTCCAGGGTTGTCGTGAGGGTCAAAGAAGAGAGTATTTTTAAAAGGTTTTACTTGCCACAGTGGTTGGCACTTAGTAGATGCTATATGCTAAGTAATATTATTATCATTATTATAATTGTTATTATAGATGGCTTTAAAATCAAGCCAAAGAGTGTATAATTTATAAACAATGAATGGAAGGCAAGGGGAAAAGAGAATTAAGCGGTTTTTAGCACAGCAGTGTCATGACCAGACCTATGCCTTAAGACGATTACTTCAGCAGCTTTGTGAAGGATGGATCAGAGAAAGGAAGCAAATTAGCAAGGAAAGGCAAATTAGAAGGTTTTTACAATGGTCCATGTGAGAGGTATTGAAAGCCCAGCCTATATGACTGGAGATAATGGAATATATGATGTTAGAGATAGAATCGTTAAGGCTTAGAAGTTAATTGGATGGGAACTGAGGGAAAGTGAAAAGTCAAGTATTACTATGAGATTGTAAACTCAGGTGACAAGAAAGAAAGATGCACAAGGGGTGGCCAGGTAGCATAGCGAGTAAGAGCACTGTAATGTGAATGTAAATTTTAAAGATCTTCCCTGCCCCTAGGCTAAAGTGCACCAGAAGCCTGGGGAGGGAGGCTTGTTTTTCAGTAGATACTTTTTGATTGGCCAGTGGGTCAATAAGGTTGTTACATTCTCTGAGCCAGGAGAAGGCTATATAAGCCCTGATGTGTAGCTTTGTTTTGGGACTCACTTTGAGAAGTGTTCTGTGATTTGATCTGAATTCTGGGAAGCCGTTGTTGAGAGTCCCCCGGCTTTGAAAAACCCAGAATGTGGAAACCCAGATGTTGACTGGGTATGGATGTAATGGTTGGACAGTTTGGAAAGCTGTCTACTTGATGTTTCTGTCTTGATAATTATGCCTGTATACTTTGAGGTTCAGGGTGCTGACCTTTTCTCCTGAACAAGGTAAACGATATATGTCTGACTGATTAAAGTAAGCTTGTTAACCCATTTTGAGTTGCTTTCCTTTAACAAAGCAGATCCAAGAACCTGTGTGAGCAGGCACCCTGGGGACACTGGGGTGCTTGCCACTACAAGCACCGGCTCCAGTGTTGAGAAGACCTGGAGATCGAATCCGGGGCTCAGACACTTAGCATCCACCCAGAAACACCTGGCCATGTAACCTTGAGCAAATTACTTAACCCTGATTGCTTTAAAAAAAATTTTAAAAAAAGAAAGAGGTAGGGGCCGCCAGGTGGCTCAGCGAGTAAGAGCACCGGCTCCAGTGTCGGGATGACCTGGATCAAATCCGGGCTTGGATACTCAGCACCACACCCAGAAATAACTTGAGCAAGTTACTTAACCCCTATTGCTTTAAAAAAAAAAAAAGATGCACAGACCACAGAAACAGGTTAGCTTTCAGGAAGATTGGTTAAGGGCAGGGGTGGGGAATGTATGGCCTCAAGGCCACATGTGGCCCTCTAGGTCATCAATTGCAGCCATTTGACAGAATCCAAACCTCACAGAAAAAATCCCCTTATAATAAATAAAAAATAAAATATAATAAATAAATCCCCATTTAAATAATCTCCTTTGTTCTGTGAAGTTTGGATTCCATCAAAGGGTTGCATTTGAGAACCTGGAGGGCCACATGTGGCCTCAAGGCTGCAGGTTCCCCACCCCTGGTTTAGGGAAAGAAAACAACCAGTTCTATTTTGGATATGTTGAGTTTGAGATGATAACAGGACAAGGTGAACTGAGTTCAAATTCTGCTCCAAATACTCACTAGCTGTGTGATCCTAAGCAAGTCATTTAATCTACTTTAGCCTCAGTTTCCTCATATGTAAAATAGGGATAATAACAGCTCTTTCTTCCAGGGTTGTTGAGGACCAAGACAAAGGAGAAGGTAGGCTAGTAGGAAGAGAATCAGAAAAAGGCATTGTACCAGAAGAAAGTATAGAGAAAGAAAGGGTGGTTAACACTGTAAAAAGCTACAGAAAAGTCAGGGAGGTTAAGAACTGAGAAAAAGCCATTTAAGAACTAGAAATCATTGATGACCTTTGAGAAATGAGTTTTATGAAGTTAAGTGGGTGGTGAGGAAGTAAGAGTTGAATGTAAAAAAAAATTATTTCTTAGGCTTTTACTAGTGACTGGATTAAGATATAGGAAAATAGCTTTAACAGAAGGTTTTTTTTTTTTTTTGCAACAAAGAAGACCTGAGGCTATTTATAGGCAGAAGAGTAAAAAATTAATGGGTAGAAAGAGAGTGAAGATATGAGAGAAAGGGGATCAAAATTCAATGGGTGAGGGAATGGGATTAAAAACTCAGCAGTGGCAGCCCCTGACCTGATTCCTTGATGGAGAAATCAGTCAATAAGTATTTTATTAAGCACCAGGTACTGTGCTAAGCACTGGTTATACCAAGAAAGGCACATTGTACACCATACATAACATTCCACACCCATGCTACCGTTATCTCTTACAGTCTCCCTAAAATCTGTCTTCATCATCAGTATCTCTAAAATCATATTCAGTCATTTCTGCCAACACTTCTATAATGATCTCTCCCTATTAACAATGACAGTGCAACCAATGCATTTGGACTTTACCACCCCAATTATCAACATATTTTTGTGAATAAATAGAAAGAACACTTAAGAAGTGGAGAAAAGTATCTGAACTTGATCAAATACATTAAAATGAAGATCTATAGAGGGAATATAGGGAAGTTAAGAAGAAGGGTGAACTTAGGGAAAAGATAATGAATTATGGTTTGGACATGATGAGTTTGATATTCCCATAGAACATCCAAGTGAAGATATATAGCAGTTGGTAATGCAAAATTGGAGCTAAGAAAAGAGGTGAGGACTGAATATGTAGATTTAGAAGTCATCTATGCAGAGATGATAACCAAAACCACAGGAACTAATGAAATTACCAAGATATCATAAAGAGAGAAAAGAGAGCTCAGTATAGATCATTGGAGTACATCCACACATGGGTGATGGGACAAGGAAGATGACCAGTAAAGAAGACTATGAAGGAGCAGTTGGGCAGGTAGAAACAAAACCAGGAGAATGCAATGTCATGAAATTCCAGGGGGGAGAAAATATTTAGGAGTAGGGTGTGGGCAAGGGGAGGAGTTTTTGGACAATGTCAAAAGTAAAAAAATCAAAAAAGATGAGGATTGAGAAAATTCCATTAGATTTAGTGATTTAGAGAGCCTTAGTAACCTTGGAAAAAGCTGTTTCCATCAAGTAGTAGAGTTACAAGCCAGATTTAAAGGGAGGTAAGAGATGAGAAAGTGAAGGTAAAGCATGTATTTGAGTATGGATGAGTTTCTTTTGTAAAAAATATTACCGTCACTTTTTATATACTACTGCGTTTTGCAGAAATTTTTTTTTAAAGCAATCGGGATTAAGTAACTTGCTCAAAGTTACACGGCCAGTTATTTCTGGGTGTAGTGCTGAGTATCTGAACCCAGATTTGATCCAGGTCATCCCGACACTAGAGCCGGTGCTCTTACTCGCTGAGCCACCTGGCCGCCCCTCATTTTGCAGAAATTTGACTATTACTGTTAATGCCATCCTCCCAGGAACCCAGGCTTCTCAAAGCTGGTCTCATCTGCTTTCATAACTGGTCTCTCTACTTCAAGTGTCTCTCCACTCAAAAGCCATTCTCTACTCAACTGCCAGTGATTTTTTTTTCTCAAGTGTAGGTCTGACCAGTCATCCCCTACCTCCCTGCTCAATAAACTCCAGTGGCTCCCTGTTATCTTCAGAATCAAATATAAAGTCTTCTGTTTTGCATTTAAAGGTCTTCACAATCTGGCCCCTTCCGACCTTTCTAGTCCTCCTACACTTTACTCCATATCCTCTACTGGTCTATTTACTCTTCCTCAAACACAACACTCCATCTCCCAATGTCTTTGCCTGTGCACTGCCCATTCCCAAAGCCTGAAATGCACTTTCTTACCTCAAGTTTCCCTAGTTTCCTTCAAGACTTAGTTCAAATCCCACTTTTTGTAGGTGTTTCTCACTGCCCCCCATTTGCTATGCCTTCCCTTTTGAGATAGTCATATTCTCTCTCTCTTTCCCTCCTTTCCTCCCCTATACCCTCTCCCTCCCCAGATAAACATATACATAATTGTGAGTATACCTGCTAATTTACATGTTGCCTCCCTCATTAGAACATGGACTCCTTGAAGGTAGAAACTGTTTTTGCCTTTATATCTTCAATATTTAGCACAGCACCTGGAACTTATTAAGTGCCTAATAAAACCTTGTTTACTAAGATAACCTTAACAGCTTGAAAGGATGGCAGGTTCTTATAATGACTTTTGAAAGGATAAAGGTCATCCTGGATATGTTTATAGGCATCAAGTAGGGAATCAAGAGACAAGGAGAAACTGTAAGTTAGAGAAGAGGGAATTATCCAAGGAAAAAATTCCTATTAGAGATGAGAGGAGGAGGGAACAATGGGATAAGGAGAGGACATCAAATTGGCAAAAAGGGACACCTTGTTCTCAGAGATTGAAGCAAAGGAGTCCGGAAGACCCTTCAAATCCTGCCTACTACTAGTGTGACCCTGGAAAATCACTTTACCTCTCTCTGCCCCAATCTCCTCCCTATAAAATGAGGATAATAGCACCTGCCTCAAAGAACTGTTGTGAGGATTAAATAAGGAGGTATTTGGAAAGGGTCTAGCACAGTGCCTAGCCCATAGTAGGCATTTAATAAATGTGTATCTTCTTCCTTCCTCAATCCACTGTGCCAAGAACTGTCCTAGATGTTGAGGAAACAAAATCAAAAGAGAAAACCACCACCCTCAAAAGAAACTTACATTCAGCATGGAAAGTAACAAGGATGGTAGGGAGAAAAACAAGCAAACTCAACAAAAAAAGAGATTTTAGCATTGTATCAGAATATAAAATGGATATGCAGATGTCATCTGCATGCCTCTATATTACACACAAAATCAGGAAAAACCGACAGAAAAATGACTGTACAAAAATATAATTTGTTCAACAAAGGGGAGTATCCACAAGATAAAAAGGAACAGATGAAAAATATGTGCAATATAGGTAATTGAGTATTTATACCTTGAAGGACCTGAGATATGCCTTTCAAGAGAATAGATCAAGATCCATCCAAGCTTTCTCTTACTATGTTATTTCTATCTGTCCTCCCTGGAATTTTCCATAAACATTCTATCCAACCAATGGGCTGGAAGCATCCTGTAGAGCTGTTAGCCTCAGGCTCCTTGTTCATCATCCCTTCCTCCCATTACATGACTAGCTCACCACTTTTTCTGATTTTTCACTATATGATCCATCTTATGCCACTTTTCTGCATTCTGGTCATCATTACCAACTTGCTGTAATCCACTTAAACTCACATTTCCACTGCCCTTTAGCTCCACTCCTAACTGATTCCTTCTGAAATTGTCATGTTCCAAGATTTAAAGCCATATGGCTTCACTAGGAGAATTTTAGTGTTCTTTTTACTTAAGGGGTTTCTGTGTCTGGGAGCAGTTTAGGATCAATGACTGCACTTTCCCTGTTGAGAGAATTGTGTGAACCAAACTGAATCCATTTTGTAAAACTGACTCCATTTTGAGACTTAAGTTTCATTTTCCTGTAAATTCCCCCTACTTGCTAATTGTGGGAATTGAGTGACATCCCATTTCACCTCTGGGAAAGTCCACTTGCTGGGTCTCCCCCTTCTCAATTCCCAAAACTCCCTCATCCCCTTCCCAACTAAGAAAGTCCCTAATCTTTCCCCCAATTAGAAATGAGTACCTAATCTTGTATCCTGGTTTATATAGTGTTAATTTTTTTCTTTTAATCCATAAAAATCTGTCTCCCCCCCATCATCAAGGTCCAGTGCCAGCTGAAGTGGCTTGGTCCTGATTTGTTATGCAGCTGGCAGTCACATATCTTCAAATTACAACTGTCTAAAAAAAGGCAAAGAATATAGCATATTTACTGAGTTTATTTTTATGGTAATTATTTTTGATCTAGACAGTAAGCATTTCACAGCATGGAAGCTCCTACTAACACAAATCAGCAGCTCATTTGTAACTTCTAGTCTTAGCTGCTCAGAGCAGGGCTTCTTAAACTTTTTCCACTCCTGACTCCTTTTTCTGCTTTTCTTTTTAGCAGCATTCACGGGCTTTGAGTGACCTGAGGGCATTCACAGTGCAAAGTACACCTGTTTGGGGTTCAGAACCAAGACTGCAGAAACACCTCGGATTCATTAGGGGTTTGATTTTAATTTCTGGTCATTGCAATTTCAGGAAACTTTTGCTGTTGACAAACTTTTCGTGACCCCATACGGGTTCTCGACCCACAATTTAAGAAGTGCTGGCCTAGAGCACTAAGAGAAGCTTGTGCCAAAACTTGAAGTCAGGTCTTCCTGATTCCAACACTGGATTTCTATGAATGTGCCATGCTAGCTCTCTATAGTAAATAAATATGATTAGAAATTTGACATTCAGAGTTTACACAGATCCAATATTAATCTGGGAGAATAATACCCATTCTCTAATGGGAAAAAAAAGTCAATGACACAGGCAGACATTTTTCTTTTTATTTTTACTTAGGAATTTGTATTTATCTTAAGATTATAGTGTGTCTTTAGTTAAACTTCTTTTTTTTTAATTTTTTGGTCTTTATTAATTTTATTTACTTTTAGTTTACAAGATTCAGTTCCACAATTCCTTGAGTTTCAAATTTTCTCTTCTTCCCTCCCCACCCCCCTATGTTGGCATACAATCAAGGACAGGATCTGCAAATACTTTCACATTAGACATTAGTCAGGTTATAAAGAAGAATTGTATCAGATGGAATGAAAAATGGGAAAGAGGAACAAGCATACATTTTTCAATGGAGAAAATGTAAATTGTTAATAGCCACCAGAAAAGTTGTTCAATTTCTCTAATAATAAGAAAAATTCTAATTAAAAATCACTTCAAAATGCCACGTTTCACCCATCATATTTGCAAATACAATTAAAAGTAGTCAAATTACAATGTTTGTAGGGCCATGGGCAACAGGCATTCTGTTGCATTTCCAGTGGGACTACAGAGGGCCATAAGTTTTTGGAACACCAAATGGTAATAACAGAGTGGCAATATTCATTATACCTTTGGACCAAGCAATCATTCTGAGGGGTCTATAACCTAAAAATGTTATTAAAAGGAAAAAGGTACACAAAATAACATAACTACTTTATTTGTTGTAACTAGGTGGTACAATGTATATAAAGTATTGGGCCTGAAGTCAACAAGATACTTCTTGAGTTCAAATCTAACCTCAGACAGCTGTATGACCCCAAGCAAGTCATTTAACCCTATTTGCCTCAGTTTCCTCATCTGTCAAATGAGCTGGAGAAGGAAACAGCAAACCACTTTGGTATCTTTGCCAAGAAAACCTCAAATGGGGTCACAAAGAGTCAGACACAACTGAAACAACTGAACAACTTTATTTGTAGTTTAAAAAAATGGAAACAAATCTAAATGCCAAATAATTGGAAAATAGCTGAATAAATTGTGGCATATCAATGTAAAACAACATTATTGTACTGTGAAAAATGATAAATGAGAAGAATACAAAGCCATATGGAAGTGAGGACATCACAATTTGAAGAAAAAGAAAAACACAAACACAAACAACACATACATACACTCATATCTCTACACATAATTTCCAGACCTGTAATTTCATTAGTGTGGGAACTCCCAGTATTGAAAGTGCTTCCAACCAATGCCAAATCTGAAATTCTGTGTTAATTTACACTCTTAAAACCAGTCACCTGAGACACAGAGTGATTAAGTGACTTGTCCTAAGTTAAAATATGAGAGGCAAGACTTGAATCCATACCTTTCTGACCCCAAAGTTGGCCCTCAATCCATTACTCCATGTTACTTTTCATATTTTATTATCATTGCTACCTTAAAAAAACTTAAATGTTAAAAATTTAGACATTAAGGTAAAGTGTTTTTTTTGGAGAGTGTGGTGGTGGAAGGCAGGAAAAAAAGAGGTAATAGGAAACTCTTACTTGGAGAATCAAAATATTGTACCTACTATAAATGAGATCTGTCATTTTGGGGGAAAGGGCTGGGAAATCCTGGATATTTACAGAACTTGCTGTAATACATCAATCAAAGTTCCTTTGAAGCTTACTCTGCTAAAACTTTTCACCCTTATATAGATCATTTTGACTACTATCTACAAGCCCTTCTCCTTACTCAAAGAATTCAGTACCAGACTCACCATCTTCCTCTCTTTCCAGGGTCTTTGACACTTGTATTAATGGTGGCTTAAACACTCTAAGCTCCCAGTTCCTCAATCTCTTCAAGTCCCAAGCACATTTCTGGTCCTACCAAAGATTAAACCACTGTCCTATATTAGTTCTCCATTTCTCAGCCAAACACCCTGAAAAAGTTGTCTTAACCTTATTTCTCTACTCCCTCTCATTTACTCCTCTGCCTTTGCAATCTGGCTTCCAACCCCATCATTGAACCAGTCAACTGAAACTACTTATTCGTTCTCATTCTCTCTCACAGACACAGAGACACAGACACACAGACACACAGACACACACACACACACACACACACACACACTCACACCTACTCCCAAATGATCTTTTGACAAAACCAATGTTTCTTTTTTCAGCAGTCACCCTCCGAGATCTCTCTGCTACATGTTAACTCTGCTGACCACCACCATCTCCTCCAGAATATTATATCCTCTCTGGATTTTCTCCTCTCTCCTCTTCCTACTTATAAGCATACACCTTAGCCTGCTGTGCTGGTTCATTATCTATCCCTGTCACACTCCCTAACTGTGAGCATTCCCCAAGGCTCTGTCCTAATAAGCCCAGTTCTCTTCTCTCTTTCATCACTTGGTGACCTCTTTGGTTCCCAGGGGTTTAATTATCATCTCTATGCAGATGACTCCCAGAGCTACATATCTAGCCCCACACTCTGAGACCTTCAGCAGAAAGTAAAGTTTGGCCTAGACAGGCCAGGATTGTTCCATTCTTTGTCAAAGTTTAGCACTTAGTAGCTGCTTAAACAGAGATTATCAATCAACTGATTGCTAGAATCAAATCTCTCCTGATCTACTCAGTCTAGGGCAATGCATATCCATTAAGTTCATTGTAGTTAAGATTCTTATGTTGTAGCTGGTTCAAAGCCAACATGACTTCGTGGGATAGGTGACTTTTATGTGATTCATCACCAAGAACTTGCCTATATTTTTTTGAAATTTGCTTATATTCAATCTCTTAGCATCTTACTTTTCTCATAAGTTGTTATTTTCAAAATTCTAATCTTTCTTGCAGGGTTATTGCTATGATCAACCTAGAGAACTATAGAGAAACATTTTTTTTTTCCAAATTTTTTTCTTTACTATCACATTATGAGAACATTATCATGCAGCTGTCTTGTCACTTCCTGAATGTCCTATTGGAGTTAATACAACGTAACCTATATACATAAAATTATAATTAGGCCACATGTACCTCTTTACCAGTCCTCCTAAAATATAGAGAAGTGCTCATTCTCAGTATTTCACGTCAATGCTATTATACAACACTGTAACAAAAGATACTCACAAGCTCTAGTGGACTGAGGCGCGTACCAGAAATTGGTCTCGAATCAGATGATTCAAAGCTGGAAGCATGAAGGCTAGCATAAGAAACATTGAAAACACATTAGCTTCTGCATACTTAACTATTTTATTTCTAGGATATGTTTTATTTTCATTTGATAAAGGTTAACATGTTGCAAACATAATAAAAATATGTGTATTTAGGATTTAAAATTTTAGGGATAAAGGTAATTCAAAATTGGAAAAAAAATAAGAACATTTAATGATAAATTCATTTTCAGGTGAGGTAAATAAAGAGCAATGACTAATAAAATGATTCATCTATAGCATGAAAATTAAAACCTGGAACATTCAATTAAGAACATTTAATGATGAACTCCTTTTAATAATTTTCAGGTGAGACAAAGCACATTGATTGATTAATGAAATGATGACATCCGTAGTATAACATTTTTTTTGTGCCATACTCTACAAATACCACTTATAAACCACTACTATCAGTTTTAAGGCACAGGAATTTCCTACTCACATAGGATCACTAAGGAGATGGTAAGAAATTCACCAGCAGTAATCAATTTCATAAACACCTACCCCTAAATAGAAGAACAGGAAAAAGAAATGCCACTTGGTTTCATGAACTTTTAAAACTACACAGAAACAAAAATGAGAGGTACCTAAAAGAAGAAGGAGGTCTATTATCTGCTGTTCTTGAGGATGCAGGTCCAAAAAGTTTTCTTTGATCTTCACGTGGTGTAAATGGTCTTTCAGTTCTAACTGTCCTTAATGCATTTCGTGCTTCATTGATGATTTCTGCACTGGTCTTATGCTTGGATAATGAATGTCTATAAAATGGATCCAGTTTTTCTAACTTTTTATCATGTGAAGACTGCATCTTTCTTTTTTGAGACAAAGTACCCTTCGGAAAGCACACCACACACTGCAGAAAGATAGCAGCACATCAATTATTTGTTAGTAACATACAATTAAAGGATTCACAGTGAAAGCTTAAATCATTATATTACATTTTGCTATACAAGACTTTCAAACGCTAAATGTTAATGAATACTTAAGATTGTGACAAACATTTCAAGGAAGACATTATTTCAAATATTTATTACTTTTTAAAACCAAAACTATAACTATCTTATATCCTAGAATGTTGCCATTACAAAAGTAGAAAAGAATAGACTGTCCCACATCCTCACACTATTTGCACAAAAAGCATAGCAGAAACCATTGGCCCCACTTTTCATAAGACAAGATATAATACAACTTATAATAGGGACAGAGATGAATAAAAGTCTAGCTCAATGTGTGGGCAATCCATTAATTTATCTCAACTACTTTTCTCTACCCCTCCATAACCCTACTATTTTCCACTAGATATAGATAATTAAGATATGACATTAACTTGCCTTAAAAGAAATAAAAGTAGAAATTACAGTATAATAAGCTACGTGAGAAAGACAAGTAGTTTTTCAGATATATTCTCTTCCCTCACCTTCATTTTTACTATTTCTTCATTTTTTATTTGTCATTCATTTGTTTATTTTAATGAATGCTGCTTTCCAAATACTGTAAATCCTTTGCCCTTCCAACCGTTAAGGCAATCTGAGTCCTGCTAAGGATTGTTAAACTAACATTTCCTTTCTCCTCCATTACCTATGTCCTACTGTGCTGCTAATTATAAGAACAACGAATAATATAAACATATTAAGTAATATAACCATAATAAGGGATAGAAGCTTTTCCCAAAATACAGATTTTTTTCAACAAACTTCAGAGCAAAGTTCAGCTGAATAACTGTCTATAATATACTTAAACTGAATTGTTATAAATCATATTTAGCTCTAGAAGTCTGTTCCAAAAAAAGGTATATCAAATTTCAACAGGTAATTATGAAGA
The DNA here is from genome assembly GCF_028583685.1 of Petaurus breviceps papuanus. Lineage (NCBI taxonomy): Eukaryota > Metazoa > Chordata > Mammalia > Diprotodontia > Petauridae > Petaurus > Petaurus breviceps. Next base: position 43,944,067 of record NW_027187391.1, read on the forward strand.
CTGTTAGAAGATCACTGAAAACTCATCTATAAAATAAAGGGGTTGTCCTAGACACTTTCTATGATCCTTCCAGCTCTAATTCACGATGATTTTCATTAGACAGCTCTTTGGCAAGAGCTCCTAAAGAATAATGCTTAAAAATATATAGGCACTGAGACATAGAGATCCACTGGAAAAGTCGAAAGGGGTATGAGAGAAAATATGGGAAAGAGCAGATTGGAGGAGGGGATATCCTGTGGGACTGCTATTTTGGGGCGGTGGGTAGGGGAAAAACGGGGAGAAAATTTGTAACTCAAAATCTGGTGGAAACGAATGATGTAAATCAGAAATTAATAAAGCATTAAAAAAAAGAATAATGCTTAATATATCAGGTCAGGAGTATGCAGATTCTTATAATACTTCTACTTTTTTATCATTGGATAGGTAAGATGCCAAATTTGTTATATACTTTAAAGGCAAATTTGTTATATATTTTAAAAATTAAACTTAAATATCTAAGCTTTGAAATTAACCATTAATTTCTAAAATACAGAAAAACTGTTTGCTCATTGAAAAAAATGTAACTTCTCTAAACTAAAATATATATCCACAACTATGGAAGTTACTAAAACCATATAAGCTAATCAGTGTTTTTTTTTTAATTTAAGAAAAACATTTATAAACAAAAACTAAAGGTTTGTGATGTGCAAGCATATTACTATATTCCCTCAGAGAGGCAGGTATCAATGGATAGTGCTCTAAGGCAACAGAGAAGGACTTTCCAAAATGAGACTCCAAACACTGAAGCTGTTGCCTAAAACATCCAGAACAAATGGCTTTCAACCCCCATCAGGTCCCATTTTCTAATTTGTATGTCAGATGGAAAGAAAATCATATGAAAAATACAATCAGAATGTTTTTTCACTCGGAAAAGATGGGTAACTTGGAGACAGACAGACATGTCATTCACTGGTAAGATGTAAGGGTAAACAGGAATAAGCATTACAACATCCTTACTAAGTGGTCATCCAATATATACTTGAAGACCTCTAGGAAAGGGATACACGACTTTCCAAAGTATCCCACTCATGCCTAATCATGGTCTCTTGGAATCTCATTCCCCTCAACACTGAGCTCAAGTGTCATCTTCCACATGAACCACTTGCCAATTCCCCTCCACCAGTTATTAGTTCATCAGGATCGTACATCAATTTCATGAGGGCAAGCTTGCCCAGGTTCTAGATAATGAACAATGCTCTCGTGCCTTGCTAGTCACCAAAAGAGTGAAACAAGGCTTTGTGTTTGCTCCCATGCTTTTTAGTATGATGTTTTCAGCCATATTGTCAAATGCTTTCAATCAGGATGAACATGGCATCAAGGTCAATTACTGCATTGATGGCAAATTCTTCAATTTGAAAAGGCTACAAGCCAAGATTAAAGCAGAGGGAGTGTTAGTGCATGATTTTCGGTTTGCAGATGATTGTGCACTCAATGCAGCCTCTGAAGCTGAGATACAACAGAGTATGGATCAATTATCTGCTGTTTGTGCTAATTTTGGCCTAATAATTAACACCAAGAAAACACAGGCGCTCCATCAGCCACCACCACAACATCCATATGTGGAGCCATATCGTTTACAGCAAATAGAGAAGTTCTGAATGCTGTGGATAAGTTCACTTACCTTGGTAGTGTACTTTCCAGGGATGTACACATTGATAATGAGATTGATGCATGCATTGCCAAAGCTAGCTCAGTGTTTGGGAGATTCCAAAGGAAAGTATGGGAGAAAAGAGGTATTAGACCGACTACTGAACTGAAGGTCTACAGAGCCATTGTGCTGACCTCATTGTTGTATGCCTGTGAAACCTGGACAGTCTACCAGTGTCATGCCAGGAAACTGAATCACTTCCATTTGAATTGTCTTAGGAAGATTCTGAAGATCACCTAGCAGAATAAGGTACCAGATACTGAGGTCCTTACTCAAACTAAACTGCCAAGCATTCAAATTGCTTCAGAGAGCACAACTCCAATGGGCTGGCCTCACTGCTTGAATGCAAAATGTACGCTTGCCAAAAAAGACTATTTTATGAAGAACTCACACAGGGCAAACGTTCACATGGTGGTCAGAAGAAGTGATAGAAGGATACTATCAAAGTCTCAAGAACTTTGGAATCAATTGTGCGACATGGGAGATACTGGCACAGGACCACTCAGCATGGCATGCCCACATCAGAGAAAAGTAGTTTTTGCTCTACAAGCAAAGCAGAATTGAAGCAGTTCAAAAGAAATACAGGATGTGCAAATTTGGAGATTTCACCCCAAATGTTCACATGAACTATTTGTGCCTAACCTGTGGTAGAGCATTCTTGTTTGAGTTCACACTTGTTTGATCAGCCACAGTCATACACACTGAAACTTGACTTTAGCAGTGATGTCATTTTGGTCCTCTTTGAGAATGAAGGATAACAACCTCCTCCCTACCCTACCAAATTACCTTGAATTTTTTTGTATATATTTCTATATTATTATGTTAATCATTCAATTAACAAGCATTCATTAAGCACCTACCACATGCCAGGTATTGTGCTTCATGATGGAAACACAAAAACAAAGATGTAAACAGTCCATGCCCTCAAAAAGCTTAATTCTACCGGGGAGACAACATATACAGTAAATAAGTATATGCAAAATACGTAATTACCTCTATCAATGAAGGTCAAAATCTTCTCCAAAATTTAATAATCCTAAGAGAGTTATCTATTATGCTATAAGAAGTGATGAAGGGGATATTTTTCAGAAAAACCTAGGAAGACTTATGTGAACTGATCCAAAGTGAAGTGAGCAGAACCACAATATTATACATAGTAACAGCAGTACTATAAGAATGATCTCCCTTTCTTCCTCCCTCCCCCATCTACCCTTACTGAGAAAACAAGCAATTTGATATTAGGTTATACATGTACAGTCATGCAAAACACTTCCATAATAGTCATGTTGTGAAAGACTAACTATATTTCCCTCTATCCTATCCCCCCTTTATTCTATTCTCTCCTTTCATCCTGTCCCTCCTCAAAAGTGTTTGCTTCTGATTACCCCCTCCCCCAATCTGCCATCACTTCTATCAGCCCCCCTCTCTTACCCCCTTCCTTCCCTATTTTCCTGTAGGATAAGACAGATTTCCATATGCAATTGAGTGTGTATGTTATTCCCTCCTTAAAGTCAATTCCCATGAGAATAAGGTTCACTCATTCCCCATCACCTCTACCCTCTTCCCCTCCACTATAAAAGCTTTTTCTTGCCACTTTTATGAGATAATTTACTCCATTCTACCTCTCCCTTTCTCTTTCTCCCAGTACATTTCTATCTCTCACTCCTTAATTTTATTTTTTAGATATCATCCCTTCATACTCTACTCACCTTATGTCCTGCGTGTGTGTCTATGTGTGTGTGTGTGTGTGTATGTGTGTAAAGTCGTCATGAGTTACAAATATTATCTTTCCATGTAGGAATGCAAATAGTTCAACTTCAATATGTCCCTTATTATGTCTCTTTCCTGTTTACCTTTTCATGCTTCTCTTGAGTCTTGTATTTGAAAGTAAAATATTCTATTTAGCTCTGGTCTTTTCTCAAGAATGCATTAAACTCCTCTATGCCACTGAATATCAATTTTTTTCTCATCATGGATTACATTCAGTTTTGCTGGGTAGGTGAGTCTTCGTTTGATTCTAGCTCCTTTAACTTCCAGAATATCATATTCCAAGCCTTCTGATCCCTTAATGTACCAGTTGCTAACTCTTGTGTTATCCTGATTATAGTTCCACAATACTTGAATTGTTTCTTTCTGGCTGCTTGCAATATTTTCTCCTTGACCTAGGAACTCTGGAATTTGGCTATAATATTCCTGGGAGTTTTCCTTTCAGGAGGTGATCAGTGGGTTATTTCCATTTCTATTTTCCCCTCTGGTTCTAGAATATCAGGGCAGTTTGCCTTGATAACTTCTTGAAAGATGATATCTAGGCTCCTTTTTTGATCATGGCTTTTATTTAGTCCAATAATTTTTAAATTCTCTCTCCTGGATCTATTTTCCAGGTCAGTCATTTTTCCAATGAGATATTTCACATTATCTTCTATTTTTTCATTATTTTGGTTATATTTTATAATTTCTTGATTTCTCATAGAGTCATTAGCTTCCATTTGCTCTATTCTAATTTTTAAGGAAAGTTCAATGAGCTTTTAGACCTCCTTTTCCATTTGGCCAATTCTACTTTTTAAGGCATTCTTCTCCTCACTGGCTTTTTGGACCTCTTTTGCCATTTGGTCTAGTCTATTTTTTAAGGTATTATTTTCTTCAGTATTTTGGGGGGGGGGTCTCCTTTACCAAGCTGTTGACTCACTTTTCTTTTTTTCTTTTCTTTTTGGTCTTTTTTGGAGGGGGAAGGCAGGGCAATTGGGGTTAAGTGACTTGCCCAAGGTCACACAGCTAATAAATGTGTCTGAGGTTGGATTTGAACCCACGTCCTCCTGACTCCAGGGCCAATGCTCTATTCACTGCACCACCTAGCTGCCCCATTGACTCATATTTCATTATTTTCTTGCATTACTCTCATTTCTCTTCCCAATTTTTCCTCTACTTCTCTTACTTGATTTTCAAATTCCTTTTTGAGCCCTTCCATGGCCTGAGAGCAATTTATATTTTTCTTGGAGGCTTTGGATGTACAGGTTTTGACTTTGTTTTCTTTTTTCGAGTGTGTTTTGGTCTTCCTTGTCACCTTAATAACTTTCTATGACCAGAATTTTTTTCTGTTGTTTGCTCATTTTCCCAGGCAATTACTTGACTATTTAGCTCTTTGTTAAGGTAGGACTCTGCTTCCGGTCGGGAAGCAGGGAGGACCTACTTTCCCAAGTTTCAGGGGTTTTGTGCAGCTGTTTTCAGAAATACTTCTAAGGACCTGTGGGTTTTCAGTTCTTCCAAGGTGGTTTGATCTAAGGAGAGGTGTTTACTCCTCTCCTGGCCTGTACTCTGGTCTGTGAGTGACCAAAAGCACTCTTTTCTGCCCTGGAACTGTGAGGAAGGTTCCCTCTCCACTGCTGCCACAAGCTCTGCTATTCCAGTGCTCTTCCTCGCCCTAGGACTGCCACCCAGATCCAAGCATGAGCAAAGCAAGAATCCTGCCCCATTGCCAACAAAGAGACCCCTATAATCCCTTGACCAGTTATTCAATCCCCTTACCATCTGTCCACAGAGAGCTCCAGAAGCTGTACAAGAAGGGTCAATTACTACTCAACAGTACTCACACTGTCAGACCAATTTTTAAGGACAGAGTAGGTTCAAAGAATTAGAGCTATAGGGACTTTCAGAGATGTCCTCATTTTACAGATAAAGAAACTAAGGTTTAAAGATAAAGTAACCTGCTCAAGGTCACATGAGTAATAAGCATCAGGGATAAGATTTGAACTGGGATCTTATAACTTCAAATTCAACTCAATAAACATTAATTAAGTAGGACTATGTGCCAGGCATGGTGCACTGGAAAATGTCTTAGAATATAAGACTTTGGGGGCAGCTGGGTGGCGCACTGAATAGAGCACGGGCCCTGGAGTCAGGAGGACCTGAGTTCAAATCAGACCTCAGCCACTTAACAAAAAAAACTAGCTGTGTGACCTTGGGCAAGTCACTTAACCCCAATTGCCCTACCTTCCTCCCTCCAAAAAGCAAAAAAAAACAAAAAAAAGAATATAAGAGTTTGTACAGATTATTGATCAGGTGGGACATGTACATTAAAAGTGACCCAAAGTACAGTGAACCTTTAGGATATAAGTTGAGGCACATAATAGAACTATTTTTGTTCATAGTACATTGCTTTTTTAGCCCTATACTGAACCTTAAAAAAAAACACATTCAAATTGCTCTCTAAGGCCTTGCACATTTCCTGGAAAGTACATCTCCAACGTAAGATGACATAATGACTAAAATTTTAAACCTTCCAAAAACTCTCCTGCCAAATGCAGCAAATGCTATGTGCTGAGTAACATTAGTCAGAATAGCAAAATATTCCCTATTGGTGTCTGGAAGAAATTAAAAGTGTTAATTTATAATCTTATATAATCTAGGTTCCAAGTACTTAAAAATTTGTTTCTCCTAATTCTAAACATGAACGTTCAGAGCAAAACACTCTTGCTAATGCTGTGCTACAAATTCACGCTTTTAACCATAAAGAAGTTAAACAGTTGGACAGATGGCCTGAGTCTATGAAATTCCCTTCTATATAATGAAGTTATTTTACCTTTCAATTTGATTATTAAAGTACTTTTTTATTAAATAAAATTTAATAAAGTACCATATTCTTTATTTCTATCTGAAAGAAGTACCTAAAGGCTGTAATGACAGAAAGCAACTTTACATTTTAAGGAGTACAAATCAATCATCTACATAAAAAGTAAAAAAGCATTAGTTATTTAAACTGATGTATATGAAAAAATACCACCTTAAGGAAATAGAAAAGATAGGGAAGATATCAGAGTGGTTTTAATACATCCATTTCATATACTTTTAGCTTTGTGTTTTTAGCAGGAGAATTTTTATCAAGTATTATGGGGCCCATCAGCAATGCTCTATTAGAGAATGGAACTGACTTATGTATTAAAAAAAAAAAAAGTAGCCGATCATATGAGGCAGGAAAGGTGGGAGGGAAGATTTGAAAAGCAAACAGAACAAACTTTGACTAGTTTTTTATGCAAGATTTTTATACAACAACAATAACACAACAACTACATCAGTAAGGATGACAGATGTATTATAACTGAGCAAATCCCTTACACTCCCTAAGCCTCAGTTTCTTCATCTGTAAAATGTAAACAATAAGAACAGCTGATCCCTCAGAATGCTGACATGAGGAACAAATGAGATACTGTATGTAAAATGTTTTGCAAACCTTGGCCGCACTACATAAATTTGAGTCTTTAGGAATTAGTAGTAGTGGTAGTGTTACCTTTTGTTGAATTATAGTACCACATGCTAATATCCTTATTTCTCCATTAGTAAAGACCCTTATAAAAGGAGGCTGGGGCGGGGGGGCATGATCTAGCTGGAAAGTCAGGTTACAGCCTTTTCCGGCTTCTCCCACTGTTTCCTCTGCCTCCTCTGCCTAAGTCTAGAGGTGAGGTCAGTGCATTACTTCTGGCCCATGCCTCTCCGGCCTCAGTCTCCCCAGGTGCTTGCTCTCTGTATTCTCCGAGGTGGGGGAAGGGTGGGGAAAGAGGGCAAGAGAACCTCAGAGACTCCAGCCCAGTCCAACCAACACTAGACAGCCTCCATGTAGAGAGAGGGAAAGATGCAATCAAGAAGCCCAAGGGGTTGTCCCCAGCACACCAGGACAGCAGGTCTTGCTAAAGGAGCTCAGGGCTTTCCACCAACCACAACCCAGGACCCCCCCCCTCCCCCCAAGCCCGCGCTCCGTGGTTTAGAGACTCCCAGACTGTGCAAGCAGCAGGCTGCATGCAGCCCTCCCGCTGGCAGCAGCAGCAAGGCCGGCTCTCCGTCTCCATGGTAACCGTACACAAACTGCCTCCTCCCGCCCGCCCCGCCTTCCAGGCCCGGCTTCCCCAACTCAGGAGCCCGAGGTCCCCGGGTACACGGCGGCGACGGCCAGAGCGAAGGGAAGGGACGCCAGGGAGGGGGCTCTAGTCTGACCAGAAGCACCTGTAGTCAGCGCTGGGAACGTCGGCTATTGAGGCTCAGCTCATTTTTCCAGCCTCTCGGAGGCAGCAGCAGCAGAAGCGAAGGTAGCAGCTGAAGCCAGCAGGCCAGGGAAGCCTGGAGAGAGCGGAGTTGGGAAGACCTCCAGAGCGCCGCAAGGCAACTGGGCATGCGCGGACGGCCCTGACGCATGCGTATACGCGGGTTTAGCGGGAGGGGGAAGCGGGGAGGAGGGAGGCGGGAAGACTGACCAAGTAGCTGTCGCTATCAGGACCCCTAGGTAAGCCATAGGAATAGAATGAGGTGAAATGGGATGGCATGGGGTAGGAGTTTGTCTTTGTTATTATCTTTTGTATTATCTCTGGACACAGATATATGTTGTTACTGCCTAGAAGAATGTAAGCTCCTTGAGGGCAGGGTCCTAGGTACTCGGGCACATAGTAGGCATTTAATACATGCTTATTAAATTAAAAAATATTAAAAGAATTGAATACTATACTCGTGATAATTTCTTCACCATCATCACTTTCTGAGTGCCCACCTAAAGATCTCAGTGACCCAGGTAAAGGTTAGTTAAAACGAACTCAGCCAAAACTCATTGCTATTCTTCTGGTTAAATCAAACAAAAATCAACCTCTTATCATACGTTGCCAGTTTAGAAACGGTTTTTAGTGTTCAACGTAACGGAATTGATAAATATCACCACTTCATTGAGAGTTAGACCTCACTAACACTGACCTGGGGAGGGGGAAGATAGATGTGGAGTCACTATTCCAAAAACGTATCTAATTGGAGAAAGAAGACATTAACAAGAGAAGAGTTGATTGACAAGGAATTTCGGGAAAAGTTTAAGTAAAAAAACCAATACGTTATTAATCAGCAGATAGCTGTTAGGGATGTTAATAGCTCACTTAAAGAATGAAAGAAAAACTATAATATGGCAAAATAGATGCTGAAGATTTTTAACCACAAAATCTTCCTAATAATGAAATTACAAAGTAGTTAACATTGTTTCATTAAGCTAGTCTTTTGATAACTTGGCTTCTTTATATGAGTAGGAATCGTAGTTACTATTATAATAAGCAAGTGATCAATTGTTGCCTCTCCTCTCCAACACTAGAACAACCGACTGAAAGATCCTCTAATACAGATTTAAGGGAAAACACGGAAAAGACAAACAGACTGAAGAGGTATCATAACTTTACAATATCTACTGGTGGAGGGAGTACCTACAAGGAAGAAACCCTAGATCAGTATATCTAGGCCTGGAAAAAAAATCTTAGAGACCACCTTATCTAATGTCTTCATTTTCCAGATGAAGCATCTGAGTCCAAGGGGGATGGTAAATGACTTGCTGCAGCAAATCATTTTGGAATGCTATAACAAAAAAAAAACAGCTAGCATCCCAAAGGAACACACCATTTGTCCCTAAAAAGAATTCTTTAAGTTTGCCATTTTTCAGCAGCCTCTTGAATCCCTAAATCATATCTAGCTTAATGTTCTGTACAAAGCAGGTACTAAAAAGTTATTGATTTAATATTCAGTTTTAAATGCTTTCCCCAAAACTGTGTTGCCAAATGAATAGTCTCTGAAAACTTTAAATCTCTAGTGGCAGTAGTTATACTGAAATCACTGAGGAATCAGTCTTGTATTTATAACCCACTTCTTACACAATAGAAGGAACTTGGGGCATTCTTTTAGAAAATTATTCTGTCTTCATGTTCTGATGGTTACACTTTTGATATATGCCATGATATATGTATTACCTTTTTATCATAAAAGCTATTGACCTGGTAATGCTACAACAGCAGTTGGTAGAAAGCAACAGGTCTTGTTATATGATCTTTGTTAGATTCAACCATTAACTGCCTATCCCTATAATTCTGTTTATTTCCTTTAGGGAACTGAACCCTAAACCCCACACTTAGACCAAGAGTCTTTTATAACTATATCAGCTTTGCCCAAAGAAACTTGATCGCCTGTTTATACTTTTCTTTTTTGTCATGTGGCTTTCGCAGACCTTCTTTTTGCTATGATTTACAAAGATTTAGCCACTAGCTAAATGCTTTATGTACCTTATGTACAGTCATCTGTTCTTGCCACTAAACAGAATGGACACAAAGTCCTTTTGCAATGACAGTATTGTCTATTTCATGCTTATATGAATATCTTGTCTTCCTAAAATGGTAAGCTCTATAAGAACAATGACACTTTTTTTAAACTCCACAGAGCACAGTTATGAGCACATAGCATATAACAAATGACTAATTGAACTGAGCTCTTAATTGTTAACTGACTTAAGAAAATCTTCACCATACACCCTAATTAATTATCACATGTCAAGCCTACAGTTCAAGGTGGCCCTGCTTATATCATCACATCCTTTTGCATCATCCCCCAAACATGAAAATATCCTCAAATTCCAAGAGTACCAAAAAAAATCAGTCCCAGATTCCTACGATCCTATTAGGGAAATACATGCTTACTGGAAACTTTATCTAGCCAACTCATTCTGAATGCAAATATCAGAAAAGTTCAAACAACTGAAAAGTATGAGGAAGGTGGCATGATAGAAAACATATGAAGAGATTAAATTACTCCATCTATCTCAATGGGGTACAGAGTGTGGGGAAATAATTAGGACATAACAGCAAAAAGGAATTATACTGACCTACTGTACCTCTTCCTCCATGGTTACCAGAGGACTAAACAAACAGAATGCCATTGTCTTTATTGTTATGCTCTGTTATTGGCAACATTTCTGACACAGAATTTCTGTGTTATGATTGATATGTTATAAGTCAGACAAGAGTTAGGTTGAAGATTTTTTAACCAAAATTTGACTTGACCTATATCATCAATACTACAGGTCCCCAGGACACTGATGCCATTAGATAAAATTTGGGGGGGGGGTAGTTTGTTTTTTGTTTATTTGGGGTTTTTTGGGTCAGCTGCCTCACTTGGGAATTATATTTGTGAAGGACCTAAGAATAATATTCATTTGAAGGTTCTTTCTGCCACTTTTGGTGTGTAAGCAGGCAAGAACCTATGGGTAGGTAGACTGTTAAAAAAATTATCATCTCTCAAACAATCCTCTCAGTTCCTTATACCCCTAGACTACAGTATGTACAATCCACATCACATAAATTTAGTGTTCAGTAATTATAGCTTACCTTATTTTATGTATTCTCAAAAAAGTTATGTAAAAGTGGGTATTTGTATATCACATATTTCCCCATTATCTGTTTTAATCACTTCAGAGATGTGACTCCACAGGGGGGAAACAGTGATTCTAATATAGAATTATTTTAAAATAATAATTCAAATACATCAAGATGCATTTGGCTTTTGTTAATATGCAGTCCAGGTGCATCTAAGTCTTCTAATCACCCCATGTAAGAAATTATTTTTAAAATAACCAGATCACATTATCTTTGCATACTAATTTTAAAGCATAAAGTATAACCAGTGTGTTGACTGAAGAAGTTCAGACCACATTCAATCTTGGAGACATCTCCATAATTAGACAACTATATGGTTTGAATCTTGGTTTCACCCAGAGGATCTTGTGTTTTTACTTTGGGAACCTCTGAATCTACTGTGTTTCCCTGATAATAAGACCTATCCCGAAAATAAGCCCTCCCCTTACCGTGTAAGATTCCTCTAAAATAAGCCCTCCCCCGAAAATAAGCCCTATTGAGATTGCTACTGTAGTGAAGGTGATGCCCTGCGCTACACGCTACATTACAGTACCCTCTGTATGCACCGTCCCCCCCCCCGTGAAAATGCACGCTGCGCTCCGAGCTGCATCCAATCAGAGCCGCAGCAGTGAGCGCGTCATCCTGTTCTTCCCCAGTGATTTGCTTATTGAATAAAGGTACATTTTTTTGTTCACATTTACCTGTTTATTAAAATTGCTGTCAATGTTCATTAAAATAAGCCCTCCCCTGAAAATAAGCCCTCTGGTGTTTTTCTGTCCAAAAAAATTAATAAGACAGTGTCTTATTATCGGGGAAACACGGTAACTAACTGCTATGTTATTTAAGTCAGTTTACCTGCTAGTGACCAAGGACACCTATTAAGCATTTTGAACATATATTTTTAAAAAAATCAGGCCCATGAGGTCATCCTTGTGGGAAAATCCCAGTGAAGAAACTTCTCTATCATTGAAGACTGGCAACTACTCCACTATTGTGTTAGCCTTAGAAAATCACCTGGGCACTGGGAAGTTAGGTGACCTTCCTGAAGTCACATAGCCAGTATGTGTCAGAGGCAAGTCTCTGAGGCTCCTCTACATCATTCTTTCTTTCTTAGGCTAATAATAGTAGTAGTAGTAATTGTAATAGGAGCTAACATTTATATAGTGCCTACTATATGCAGGCACTATGCTAAGCACTTTATAGATACTATCATAATGAATAAGCCCAGAAGAGAAGTACTATAATAATCCCAATTTTATAGTTGAAGAAACTGAGGCAAACAGAAGTTAAAATACACTAATGTATTCATTTCTATAATAGATATGGCTCAGGCCAGAGTCCAGTAACAAGGGATAAGCTTTCAATGCCTATAAGGAAATCAATACAGTCTGGGTAGAGTTAGAACTATTTCTGTATACCCAATCTATATCCATCATCCCATTGCTGATTTGCACAGCCCTGCCAGGGTACCATAATTCTCACAATTAGCTCAAGCATTGAGCCAACAGCCTGTATCTAACACCATTTCTACATCCTCAGATGTCTCCTCTCTACTCATAGTGTGGCTTGCCTTTTTCTCCCATCAGTTTCCATTTTCCAAGCAGTTCCTGCTGATATTACAGGTTTTCTCCTGTGGAACTTCAGCCCACACCATTGTGAGAGTCATAGCCTTTCTTCTCCTGCAATCAAGTAAGGGCAGCCAGGTGGCACAGTGGATAGAGTGCTTGGCCTGAAGTCAGGAAGACTTACCTTCCTGAGTTCAAATCTGGCCTCAGCTGGCTTCCTAGCTGCGTGACCCTGGGAAAGTCACTTAACCCTGTTTGCTTCAGTTTCCTCATCTTTAAAATGAGATAGAGAAGGCAATGGCAAACCACTCTTCAGTATCTCTGCCAAGAAAACTCCAAATGGGGTCACAAAGAGTCAGTCATGATTAAAAACAATTCCTGAATCCTGCCTCAAGGTTGAAGAAATAATAAAAAGAATGATAGCTGCCTGCTACATAGGAATATACTGAACTACAATTTATATAAAGTACACTCCTTTTTTTCCATTGTGAATGTTCACTACCCCCCACAAGCCTTGATTGTTTAAGTTGTACCTCTCAGGCTATCAAATTATTCCAGCTGCTTAGCATAGTTCACAAACTGAAAAGACCACATGCAGATACCGTTTTTTTCAGACATAATTTAAAGGATAAAATATTTTAATGATATTACCAAGCCTCTAAACGTGATAGCCCTCATGTTTCCATTGCCCAAAGTGCCTTGCACCCTCACACAATAGGTAAATGCCCAATAAATGTTTGTTGATGATCATAATGGTGCATACTTGTTTGTGACTAATAGACCAAAAAGTTATTCTAAAAATCTAATTCCTTATTAGGGGAATTTTTCTCAGTTTTCTACTATTTTCTCAGTTTTCAGATATTAGAATTTTTCTAGATGTTATACTTGGCATCATTTTTAGCAACAGACAAGAGAGATTAAATATCCAGAAACAGAGAATAGTCCGTAGTATCAAAAACTGCTAAGAGAAGGATGTAGACTGAAAAGAAAGGCCATCAGATTTGGCACTTAAGAGATCACTGGTAACTCAGAAAAAAGTTTCATTTAAGCTGCCTCTGCCACCAAGCCACAGGTATCTGTCAACATCAAGGTAAGTTAGGCCATGCCAGCAACTTCAGCTCCATCCTCAAATGGATAGATGGAAATGACAGTACTCCAGCAGCAGAAGTGAGGCTGGTGCTGTGTGGCGAGTCCATCAATATATAGCAGGTAGTAAAGCCCAGATTGAAGGCACTCCTTTGCCCTCTTCAATAAGGAGGTACTGAGAAGTTTTATGTTTCTTTGTGGGCAGAGAAGCTCAAAGTCTTGCATCTGCTTTGCCTTCTGCCTTTTCAGGCTAGACTTCCTTCTAACTAAATGTGTTAGCAATTTCTGGGCCAAAATTTAGAGAAAAATTACTTTTGAGCTCAGATTTATCTTAGATTCTGAAGAAATTGAAGATCCACGACCCATTATGACACTCCATGTGGTACTTACTGTAGCATGGTTGGCTTTATTTCTAAAATAAACTAAGGCAAAGGAGACGATAGTCCTACTTATCGTCACCAGTTATTAATTCTGTTAACAAAATAAGAGTTGTGAATTTCTTAAAGAAGGTATAAAATTACTAGAAATATTGTCAAATCACCACTGAAGATCTCCTGTAATACCTCATTCTGTTTCAGATAATGTTTAGTTCTTAGACCTAGGTTAGCAGAATGAAAGTTCTGGCTGATCCTCCAAGCTAGAAAGACATCCACATATGGTCTCGCTGATGGACCCTATGCCTCTTGTCCAAGGACCAACTCTAACCAAGTTTAAAACTATCTGTTTATCACCAGGTTGGTTGTTACCAATTTTTTAGTCTCAAAAATTCTCATAAATCATCTGATAAGTCAGAGAGGGAGTACAAACTGTTGTTGTAGTTGTTCATCTTTTGTTTTCAAAAAGTACCAATGACATAATGGGGTGATTTCTTAACTTTTGAGTGATTGGATTTAAGTGGGGTAGAATTGCACAAAGTCATCAACCTCACTCTCTCTTCCAAAATCATCAAAGTCCAGTGGCAAGACAAAAGTCAGGATGACTGGAGATGGCCCAAGATGCACCTTGGTATCTTTGATTTTTGACCAAGCTCTAAGCACTCCACAGGGCCTGCTTCAGCCACCTTCACAGTCATTGGAACAAATTGTTCTCATCTACCTATTCCACCTGGGGAAGTCTTCCCATGCTTGGTGTAGACATCCCCCTAATTCACTGACAGGTCTGAGAACTATCGGTTACCCTCCATCTTGTTTAGCCCATCTGCCAATACATTTTATTGGGATGTGGCTCCTGTGAATACTATAACTTCTCAGAGCCACAGGTGAGAGTTGGGTGACAGACCCCAAAGGTAGATAAGCAGCCCTGAAGAGGGCTTGGCAAGTCCTCACACCTGAGACACTAATCCTCGCTGGACACCCTATACATCCCAACAACCTGTATCAATGTAAGGAATGCCTATGTTGGTAAAATCACCTGTCTTTGAAGTATTGACATAAAAGCCCAAAATAACAGTCAAGTTATTGCTCACATTGGTGGGCAGGGGAAGCAAGACTAAACAACCTTCTTAGAGCAGAATCAGCCCATTTCCAAGTACCATGGCACAGGGCAGAATTTCAACCATTCAGGCCTTTGAAGAATGATTTCAAGATAATTGGGCACAGCCCTCTTTCCCACTCACCAACTTTCTATCCTACCCAATTATCTTTACTCTTGTCCTCCCCCTAACAGTTCCATACTTTTCCATTCTGTACACATTTTTAAATAATTATTTTCAGTATTTTTCCTTTTTCAAATATTCATATCAAGTACAAATAATTTCCCAGCACCTCAGCTTTCTCTGAAAAATGCTATTCTCTTGTTCCAAAGTAGTCCATATTTACCAAATATGTAATTTATTTTAATAGCTAATAATAATTTTCTTCTAAAAACTGATTACTTACTTTTGGGTTAAAGTAGTAAGGCAGAAGTGAGAGAAGAGAGGAAGAGAATTGCAATATTTTCCAGAAGGGATGTTACTGAGAACCAGAGCAGCGTCATTAATCTATTTCAGATTTTTCACTGCCAAAAATACAGTTTATATTTATTGCTCCAAGTTCAGTGGACAGTCATTTTTCATTACGAACTAGACTGAGAATGTAAAATTAAATGTTCAACAATATTTGTACAAATGAAGAAGCCCCCAACTTCACCCTTTGACATAACTAGGACAATCTAATATAATAACCCTCTAAAAGGATTAACTGACTCAAACCAGCTCCTTCGGGGAAAAACATATGGCACTATATTTATCTAAAAAGTCCTTGATAGTATGTACATCTTTACTACATTTACAGTATATGACCCTGATTCTGTCCAGAGATAATTTACAATGCTTAACAAGAGATTCTGTCAGTATAAAAATCATGTGGAAGCTACATTAGCTTTTACATATTTAGAGATTTTTATTCAAACACGTCTAGTATTTCACTATTCATAGTATTATTTTATGTTTTATACCTCACTTGGATTGAATAATCAGGTCTGTGATTCCTTCTATGAATAGTCAAACTACCATCAAGAAATAATTTCATGATATCAAACCATTTGATTCAATTCAACTTAATTTAGAGCAACGAACATTTATTAAGAGGTTGTTACATATAAGACATTGTGCTGAGTGTTAGAACCTTCAAAGGGTTATAAGGTGGAGGGACTGGGCTTCCTTCTGGTGGTTGATGACACCTCCCAAGTCATCACAAGAAAGATAGGTTTAAGTCAGAATAGAAGCATTGTTTCGTGGTGGATGAGTCAGTTAAACAATATTTATTAAGCACTTACTATGTGTTCATCTCTGTAACAGGTTCCTTCCATTATTCCAATGGATATGGATTTTCCCTTCAGTAAAATATAAGCTCCTTGAGGGCAGGAACTGTTTCATTTTTTTTTGTATCCTCAGCACCTAGCACACACACAGCATGTGACTCGTAGCATGTGCTTAATGCTTATTGAATTGAATTGAATAAAACAATGCATATAGCAACTCATCCATGCCTGCACAATTTATGCAACAATCATCCATGCCCTCCCATAAATTCACTACTCAGGTTCTACCCAAAATGGTGGAGATCTTCCCATACATTCTCTTGATATAACCTGGGTACCAGTAAAACAATTTGTTCATTGTTTCTCCCCAGCTCTTAATACAGGATTGGCCTATGGCAGGGGTGGGGAACCTGCAGCCTTGAGGCCACATGTGGCCTTCTAGATCCTTAAGTGCAGCCTTTTTACCAAATTCAAATTTTACTGTAAATCCAAATTTGTTCTGTAAAATTTGGATTCAGTCAAAAAGCTGCACTTAAGGATCTAGAAGGCCATATGGGGCTTCAAGTCCACAGGTTCCCCAACCCATCTTTTGTATTTTCCAGTTGTACATTTATCTGATTACATCTTTTACACAACTTTTGCCTCAAATGTAACATATTACAACCAGTTCATAATGTCTATATATCTTTCCATTACTTTTTTTGCGAACTTCAATGTCATTATTTTGGGGTTTCTGGTATTCAGTGACTCAAAGCCATACAACATTACCGGAAGAATTTTGGTATTTAAAAAAATAGGCCTTTGTTCTAAAGAGAAACTTGGGGTAATTAAAAGAAATTGGCAGTTTCCCAGAGGCAACCCAGGCTGCTCTCCTCCTTCTATTAATTTCTTGCCCTAGTTCATTTCCATATGCAGTGTCTGTCAGAGGTATAGGTTCTGATAAGTGAGCTCTGTATTGTCAATTCAACCAGATATCATAGTTTGAGGAACAGGCATTCTTCATGTACTTGTTTTTTCCTGTGTAGATAGGCCAAACTTTTCTTTTTGAGATGAGGGATCCCAGTTAGGAGGTTCTCTAATATTTAGGGCTTGATACAAGCAGCTCAATGACTCTGCACAGACCTTTTACATCTCTATTTTATTTTTCTTAAATTAATGATCAGAGGGGTTGCCAAGTAAATTTGTCCTCATTGTCAACTAGTGCCTCACATAGAGCCTGGCATATAGTAAATGCTTGTTGATTAACTCACACATTTCAAGGAATTTTATGTTACTCTGGCATACACATGTATAATGACTACTCGACCTCCTTTTCAAGCAGCAGGTTGTCATTCACCCATTAGCTCCATCCCCTATATGGGCTACACCTGCAGTTCTGACATCTGTATTTAGAATGTGTCATTCTACCAATCAAATCATTAGACACTAGATGCTTATCTCCTAACCCCTCCTCTTCCATACTATTGCACTGTGTCTCACTGAAGCCCTTTTTACCAAGGTCATTGTTTCTAGAAGGTGTTTAAACAAATGATAGAAGAAGCAATACCATATTAATACCCCATAAGTCAGTCAGGACATCCCCCCCCCCGCCCAACCCTGCTCATTCAGCGCCCGCTTAAACCCCCTGGGCAGCAAGAAGGGCAAAGCTCAGTAAATTCATTTCTCAATTCCAGCCAAGAGCCGATCAACTGAATTTCCACTTAGATCAGTTCAGTCACTCAGACTGTGCTGAAAAATGCAGAAACCACAGGGCATCTGCTGGGTTTTATACACTACTGATACTGTCATGAATAAGCAGGCTGTCAAAATTGCCAGAAGCATTTTCATTTTCCTGGTATCATCTTCAGTATCACCTTTGTTCAGCTCCTCCTCAGGAGTCTTTCTCACTTGAGATCAGACCTATGTATTAAGCAATCCCCTTTTCTCCTCAGTACTGGAACAAACTGTTGGATTTCTCCACAAGGAGGTAGCATTGTCCCAGATAACAGAGTCCCTTCCACAGGCAAACAGCATTGAGGGGGATGAGCAGGCTGGCTCAGCCTAATCAACATTAATCCACCCCTAATCTCAGTTCTTTGCCAATGCTCCTCCTTCAGACTCTGCATCCTTCCTTTCAAATCTGCCACAATGACCTCTCTCCTCCCTTCCCCCCCGCCATGCATCTTGCCAATCACACCATCTGGGTAGTGCCACAAGTACTAGATTTGAGAGACACCTTATAGAAGGAAAGCCTTCAAAAAGGTATTTGATTCTCAAAAAGCAAATGCTTTTTTAAAAAAATAACAAATATCAGTGAGATGTGATCTATGGAGGCAATACAGTAGAGATCAATTCATTAGGAGTCAGAAAAAAAACCTAGTTTTAAATTCTACCCCTGACATTTATTAATTGTGTGGACTTGGGCAAGTCAGTTACCCCATCTTGGTCTTCTCATTTGTAAAATGGGGATAAAAGTCTATCTTATCAGCTTGTATCAAATGAGATAACATATATAAAAGTACTTGGTAAAACTTGGAGCTCTTTATTAATGCCAACTATATATGGTAAAAACAAATATGTTTGAGTACATGGTACATGTAATTTACCTTAATAAAGAGAATAAATAACTATTAATTTTTTTTTAAATAAAGAACAACCTGTAAGCACAGTGAGTAAAATCCTGTATACACTACACTTCTGTATTGTGTGGCCCTAAAGATGTGACTTACAGTGAAATACCACTTGTGAAAGTTTGCATCTTCTGGTCTAATAATAACTTGATCAAGGATCCCTTGATGTATGTAGATTAACACAGATTATGCTTATAATAACATAAGCACATGGGGTAATAGTTCTTTTCTCTGCCCCCTTTTTGGCAACATTAAGGTCCAAGAATCAGGTAGGTGGCAAAGTGGATAGAATGCTATGCCTAGTCAGGAAGACCTGAGTTCAAATCTAGCCTCAGACCCTTACTATAAGACCCTGGGCAAGTCATTTAACCTGATTGTGTCATGTTCCTTGACTATAAATGGAGATAATATTAGCACCTACCTCCCCAGGTTTTTGTAAGATGAGATAATATTTAGCTTAATAAATATTTGTTAATAAATGCTTATTCCCTTCCCTTTCTCCTCTCTCCCTTCAACCTTTGGTATTTTTTTTCTTTTTTATATACTTTGAGAATCAAGTTCTCAGGGTCTTCCAGTTGTGCCACCTGCAACATAGATCTGCTCTGTATGATCTGCTCCAGCTGCTTTCCCCATCTTTGTTTTTTTAGTGCTGTTTTCTGTTTCTTTGTATAACACAGTAGGATGTTATTGTTAGAGATGAAATGTGGCTCCACTGTTCTTAATGGTAGGAGAAGTGTGTTAGAAAAACTTTATAGATCTTTTCCATTTTTCATCTGTTTGTTTTTCTCTTAGTTTCATCCTCAAATGCCCTCATAATGACTTTGCTTATTTGGGTCAATTGCCAAGCTTTTAATTTTTTTTTTTTTAATTTTCTCTCCACTATGTCTCAGAGGAGCCAAGAACACCAATTTGTACCCGGCAGACCCCAAGCCAAACCCTGACCCAGATTTGACTGCTGACTAGTACCCTCTGCCCACTGTACCCCCAATGCCTCATCCCCCTCCATTAGCCACAGGGGTAAAAGACCCAGACTAGGGGTGGGGAACCTGCGGCCTCGAGGCCACATGTAGCCTTCTAGGTCTTTGGGTAAGGCCTTTTGACTGAGTCCAAATTTTATGAAACAAATCCTTTTATTAAGGAGATTTGTTCTGTGAAGTTTGGATTCAGTCAAAGGGTCATACTTGAGGGAGGATCTAGAGGACCACATGTGGCCCTGAGGCCACAGGTTCCCCCCCTGCCCCAGACCCTGAACAGCTCTCTCTTCAGTTCCCCAGGGAGGCTGTGAACTTCCTTGCCCATATGACACCCACTATTATGGCTTTTCCTGTTTCTCTATTCCTGTCATAATTAATCATCAACCAGTTAAGAGAAAACTGTCCTCAGACCCCTCCCTCAACTTGACCCCACCCACATCCCAATCTAACCCCACCCACAGTTTTTCTATGGATTCTGGAATTCACTTCATCTTCTGCATAAAACCCTTCCCGACCTACACCCTCCCCCCCTCCACCCAACCCCTCCCACTTTTATTGAACTACTTTGTGCATATGTATGTATAAATACATATATATATATATGTAAACATGCATTTAACTTTATATTCATCCTATATATCTTTGTCTCTGGATTCGTTGCCTCCCCATTAGAACATAAGCTCATTGCAAGCAGGGATTGTTTCATATTGTATACATTCCCCAGCATCTCACACAGTTCCTGGCATGTTGTACAGTTGTGGCTGACTCTTCGTGACCCCATTTGGGGTTTTCTTGGCAAAATATTGGAATGGTTTGACATATCCTTCTCCAGCTCATTTTACATATGAGGACCTGAGGCAAACGGGCTCAAATGACTTGCTCAGAGACACACAGCTAGTAAGTGGTTGAGGCTGGATTTGAACTGATGAAGATGAATCTTCCTGATTCCAAGCCCAGTGCTTTACCCCCTATACCACCCAGCAGATACCTGGCACACAGTAGGTGTTTAATAAATATTTTTTGAATAATTTATTGATTGATCATAAGGTTTACCAAATGAGTTTATATTTTACTGCCAGAACTTTTTTCTTGGCAAAGGGATCAAATATATGCTGTCCAAGGTCGTTTCTAGGTTTTTTAGTCTCCTTATAGTAGTTGATTTTTATCAGTTAAACTTTTTTGTTGCTGTTGTTTAGTCATTTCAGTCATGTCTGATTTGTCACAACCAACCTCATTTGGGTTTTTCTTGGAAGAGCTCCTGGAGTGTTTTGCTATTTCCTTCTCCAACTCATTTTATGGAGGAAACTGAGGCAAGCAAGGTTAAGTAACAGGGACACATAGCTAGTAAATATTTGAGGACAGATTTGAACTCAGGAAGATAAGCCTTCTGGATTCCAGGCCAGGCACTATATCCACTTTGCTACCTACGGTAGCTGCCCTTTTATAATTAGGTACCAATATTGGGTTCCTAGGGAGGTGGTTTGCAAAGTAGGCTGTTTAATTAAGACAGTCCATTAGGTTGTAGGAAGAAAATATTAGAAAAAAATGCACATATACATATATAATCTTTTAAAAATAAGAAAGAAATTAAACTTTACTAATATTTAATATGCAGATGGCCATCATTCAGTCCATATATTAGATGGCCACAACTGGGAACTGAAGAGGTGTGTTTAGAGTGTAGAAAATAGTAGTGGAATAGTCATTAAGAATGGTGGGTAGTGAATAAAAATTCCAGAAACAAATTTTGAACCAGAGTTCAGCCTAAGGTGCATTTTTGTTTATTGGGCCTTATTGTTGTAATACTTCACAGAACTGTCTTTTACCAACATTTGCTGTCACTTCTTTCCCAGTACATGGGAATTCAGGTAAGGGCTGTACCTAATGGAGAAAGGGGGTGTTCAAGGCAACAGGCATTTATTAAGAATCAAAGGATTAAGTGCTAGGCACTGTGGCTACAAAGACAGAAGCAAAATAAATACCTGCCCTCAGGAAGTTTACATTTATCAGAGAGAAAAACATGTACACAGATAAGTAAATATTAAATAAGAATGTAACTAGTTATTCAGACTTAAGCTATTAAACATAACAGTGGGAATTCAGGGAATTTTAGTTCTCCCTGTCCTTGGAAAAGGGATTCTTACAGGAGTTTGTACATGGACATACTGGGGTTGGGAGGAGGCTGAGCATGAAGTCCTGTGAGAGTTGGGTTTTGTAGAGGAGTTTGGGGACAGGAATTGTTGATTGGAGAGATAGAGGGAAAACCCCCACAGGGATTTTGCAATACATTGTGAGCTCAGACACTGGAGCCTGGGCATTTTGCAGGCTTCTCTGCTAGTTAGAAAAATAACCCTGTCGGGGGTGACTGCTGTGGACTGAGACTTCTGGCTGTCGTCATTCCTTTGAGATCATCGAAAGGACCTTTAAAGGTTTAACTCGCCTCCCCCTGACCCTTTTATGTGTGCAGCTGGAAGGCACTTTCTGTTTCCTTAAGCTGTTTCTAACTCCTCATTTGTTTCATATAAAACTATGATTGATCACAATTTCTTTGTGACTCATGCCTGTTAATTAATTGCATAAGGAGGAAAATGGAAACAGAGGGTTGCAAGGGAGGAGCCAGTGACGGGCTAGAAAGAGAGAGGACAAACTTTGTCTGAACATCAGAAGTGCAAAGGCATTTTTTTCTTCCCTCTCTCCCACCCCTTGACTGGAGTGCAGGGAGTGGTATAAGTCAATTGAGAAAGAATCTTATAATTTTGATTTTATTAACAAGCTTTTATTAGCTCCTAAATAGCAGAGATCAATGAACTATGTGACTCAGGGTCATTCACCTCTAGGTTACTGAATTATTCATAAGCCATTTTCTGGTGGCTTGGAGCTTCAGGCATTTAAGGGAAGGTTTTGGTCTCTGGAATGGAAGGTCATGCCATAGAAGGAATAAAGTGCACTCTGGGAAAAGTGATCATACACTGAGGTAAATCCCCACATTTTAAAGGACTTGGGTATTCTCCCTCACCTATACAGTCAAATCCAGCGAAAGAGCATTATCTGTTGGTTGTATATAAAAAACACATTTTTAGTTCGGTCATTTCCCACTCTTCATGACTCTATTTGAATTGTTGTTTTGGCAAAAATATTGGAATGGTTTGCCGATTTCCTTCTCCAAATCATTTTACAGATGAGGCAAACTGAGGCAAACAGAGGTAAATAATTTACCCAGGGTCATTCTGCTAGTAAGTGTCTGAGGCTAGATTTGAACTTCTTGACTCCAGGAGCAGAGCCCTATCCACTGCACCACCTAGCTGCCCACAAAATAAATACAAAGTACTTTTATTTCCTTAGGTTCAGGGTTAGAGCCGGAGTACTAGCAACTGGGAGGTTCTGAAAAGCTTTCTTTTGGGATGCTGCACTTCTAGAAACTAAGGGCATTATTTTTAAGTTATGATTTTTTTCAAGGTTAGGAAGTAAATCTTCTCAGTGCAATGAGATGAAGAGTTAAAATATTAAGTTTTTGCCTACCAATCATTCTACTGGGGGACAAGGCGAAGAGGAAGGGAATAAGCATTTATATAGTGCCTACTATGTACCAGGCACTGTGCTAAGCATTTTACAAATATTATCTCAGTTGATCCTCACAACTGCCCTGGGAGATAGGTACTATTATTATCATCCCAATTTTACATTTGAGGAAATAGAGGTTAAATGACTTCTCCCAAGATCACACAACTAATTTCTGAGGCTACTCAACGCTTCCTGACTCCAGGAGCAGCACTCTTATCTATCCATATGCCATGAGCTGCCTCTATTGCCTTAAAAAATGGTATTTTGTAGGTTCTGTAGTATACTATATAGTACAGTACATGTACAGTAGAGTATGGTATATACAGTACTGTATATAGTCTATAGCAGGCTTGCACAACCTGCACATGTTTTCCTCTACATTTTTTCTCAGGCTGCCCAAAATCCTTTGATGGGCCACAGGTTTTGCAGGCCTGTTCTATAGTATAGTGTGTATAGTATACTATATAGCACAGCATATATACAGTGTTGTATATAATATCATATATAGAGTATTGAGATTGTCTTCCATCTGCTCTGGACATACATATATACATATAGCTTACACATACTTGCTTGCGTCTAGTCTCCTCCATTAGAATGTGAGTTCCTCGGGGGCAAGGACCATATTTTTACTTTTTGTTTTATCCCCAGCACTTAGCCTAACTTTTAATAGCTGCTTTTTGATTGACTAAATGACTATCTCCTCCATAGAGGAAGAGAAGTCTAACTTAACCTTGAAACATAGGAAGGGTTTACTGTGGATAGAGAAAGGAAGGGGAAAGAATTTGGCATATTGGGAGGCAGAGAATCAATACATGGAATGGAAAACAAAGCCCTTGGGGATAAAACAAAAATTCTTACCCTCATAGAGCTTACAGTCTACTGAGGTGATATAACAGATACATTGATAGCTAACTAGGAGTTAATTTTGACTTACAAACTTTTTGTTGAATTGTTATAGTCATGTCCAACTATTCGTGGCTGTCATCTGGGGTTTTCTTGGAAAAGATACTGGAGTGGTTTGCCATTTCCTTCTCCAGCTCATTTTACAGATGAGGAAACTGAGGCAAACAGGGTTAAAAGACTTGCCCGAGGACACACAGCTAGTAAGTAATCTGAGGTCAGATTTGAACTCAGAAAGATGAGTCTTCCTGACTCCAGGCCTGGCACCCTAGCTGCCAGATAGGTAGAGTAGTATTGTTAGATTATGGAGGATCTTAAAAGTCATCAGAAGGATTTTTACCATGATTCACTGAAACCTCTTATAAGTACTTTTTCTGGAGTAAATGAATCCTTTGGTACACAATGTAGTAGCATCACAGGGCTGAAAGGGACTTTGAGAAGTCATCATTAGTATTGTGGGTATTTGTATTGTTTCCAAAAATAAGTAAATAAATAAATGCTTTCCCAATGGAACCTGACTGTTCCAAGAGACATCTCTAGAAATTCCACAAAGTATCTTCATGACAATAGACACATTTGCTTTGTACACCTGAATCATTATTTCTAGACCTTACCCTAGTATTACACTGGAGTATGGCAGAAGCAAAGTGGAATGGTTCCAGAACAGCAACATTTGGAAAATCTGTCCACCTGCCTTGCTTTCTGAAGAGCCACATCTAAACTATTCCAGGCAAATGAGAATCTGTTCCACTTCAAAAGACACCATCCCCCGAAGAGAAAGCTCTTTCACAACCTCCACTAGTAACCAATCCCAGGAAGAGTCCTGGCTGAAGGGGCTATGTTTGTGAATTTGAAGGCAGACCAAATTAAAACCTTAAGCAAATCTGTTTCTACCATTCCCTCTCTTACTCCAAGGATCGGCTCAGTGAATTTTCACCCAGGTCTTCTGCAGATGGAATGTTGTTTTTTCCACCTCTTGCCCTCAGATAAAGGAGTTTTTAAAAATTCTAATTCCAAGGAACTGAAACAAGACAAGATGATTAAATTAAACAATAGAGATGTTTATTAAGGAATCTAATGTTCTTGAGGCTTGTGTTCATGGCTGAATGGTTTTGTATATTTTAGAGGAATGTAATGGCTCTACAGATACTTGCTTTTTAAGAGCTTGAGAAAGGTGTTTTTTTTCTTAATGATAATTTTCAAATGTGTTATATTGTTTCCCTGAACTATAATAATGGGTACCCTGTGACTTTCCAGGATAAGGCAGGAAGAAAGATGAACACTAGTGGAAGCTTTTTGTTCTTTCATTTAAAAAGAAAAGAAAGTAAGATGTTCTAACATGTTTTCAGTGTGCAATTATACCCTAATAAAACAGCAAAGTGGAGATAATTTGCCCTCCTTGAAAATATTAGGATTCACTTATTAAATAGTTATTTTTTGTGTAAAATTTAGCAATAAGCATCTATGCACCCCTCTTGTGCTGGTAGAATTCCACAAATAGCAATAGGGGCATTTAAAATTTAAGTAAAGGGGAGGGTTAGAAAGTGGGGTGGAAGTTCCACCCAGGTCCTGGGCATCCTCAAATGGGGCACTGCCTCCTCATGCTCCATTATGGTTACACCTCTGTTGAGAAGGCTCTTCTCAAAAGCAAAGAGTTAATAGCAGAGCCTTGTATTGAGAGCATGTATTCTATTGCTTATTGCTGGTCTATTATTAAATGTGGCAATAAATGAAAACTACACTTAACAAATGAACAGAAATGTATTTAAAGATAGATTCTCTACAATTTCCTTTCCCATACCCTAATTTTTAACCTCCTGCTAATTCAAAATACTAGGTAACATGCAGAGGGGTTTGCTGTTGTCAAAAGGAATTTATTATTATTATTATTATTTTGTGTATGTGTGCATTTATTGTATTGGACTTTTCCTCTGAGTCACCCAAGAGCTGTATATATCTGGAAGCTAACTGTGGAACAGACTAAAGCAAGGCCTGGGCCCTAATCCAAAGAAACCAACAGATATATTTATGGTGTTGTTTTGCACATAGCAATGCTTTGCACAAAGCGGGCCGTAAATATTTGTGGAACTGAATTGACTTGAGTCATTGTTACTAACTGTGCTCCAGAAGGCAAGGTGAAGGAGACAGCTGTTTCGGAACCTTCTGACAGCCTTGGCAGTCGGTGCTGGGTGATCATTCGACACTTTTAATATTAGCTTACATTTTATATAGTGCTCTAAGTTTTATTAAGTACATCATTGCTTACATGATTTCTTTTTATTCTTATAACATTGCTGAGAGGTAGATAGTAAAAGGGATTGTTATACACAGTTTTAAGATGAGCAGGCAGTGGTTCAGTGCAGGGTCATAAAAAGACCATCGTAGTAGGGTTAGAAGACATAGGTTTGAGCCCTATCTCTGACACTTGACTATGGAATTGAGGGTAAATAATAGTTATAGCTAACTTTTCTATAATATTTTACGGTTTACAAAAACACTTCACGTGGGTTATCTCATTCAATCCTCACAAGTCCCCTGTGAAGTAGGTGTTATTATCCCCATTTTACAGAAAGGGAAACTGAGGCTGAGAGAGGCGAGGTGACTTACCCCCATGGTCACACAGCTAGTTAAATATCTGAAGCAGGATTTGAACTCAGGATTTCCTGATTCCAAGTGCAACACTCTCTATAGTATACCATCTCACTGTGGGCAAATTACTTAACTTTTCTGAACCTTAGTTCCCTCACCTGTAAAATGAGGGTAAGACTTACATTACCTATCCCAAAGGGTTGTTGTGAGCACTACAACAAAGTGAGCTTTCATTTTATTCTTTTTTTTTTTTTGAGGGGTAAAGGCAAGGCAATAAGGGTTAAGTGACTTGCCCAAAGTCATACAGCTAGTAAGTGTGTCAAGTGTTTGAGGCTGGATTTAAACTCAGGTCCTTCTGACTCCAGGGCTGGTGCTCTATTCACTTTGCCACCTAGCTGCCCCTCATTTTATTTTATTTTTTATTTTTTTTGCTTTTAGGAGGGCAGGGCAATTGGGGTTAAGTGACTTGCCCAAGGTCACACAGCTAGTAAGTGTTAAGTGTCTGAGGCCAGATTTAAACTCAGGTCCTCTTGACTCCAGGGCTGGTGCTCTATTCACTTTGCCACCTCACTGCTCCTCATTTTATTCTTAAGTGACTTTGGTCAAGGTCACGTAGCCAGTCAGCACCAGATCCAGAATTGGAAGCCAACTCTCTAATCTCCAAGTCCAGCGTTCTTCCTTTCTACCACACCAGTCTTTCAATACATTCCTGTGTCACTGTCTGTCTCAAAAGCATAATTTCAGTCCTTGTCCTATGAAGTCATGATAAGACGGAAAAAGAGCCAGACTGGTTATCAAGAATTCTGACTATGTTATTTACACAGGGTCTTGGACAGTCAATTGTAGATGGGAAAAGTAACTCATAACTGGAATACAGTTACAGAACAGAATGAGGCAGCTAGGTAGCACAGTGAATAGAGTACTGGGACTAGAGTCAGGAAGACCTGAGTTCAAATGTGGCCTCAGACACTTACTAGCTGTGGGACCCTGGGCAAATCACTTCACCCTGTTTGCCTCAATTTTCTCCTCTGTAAAATGAGCTCAACAAGTAAACAGCAAACTCCTCCAGTATCTTGGCCAAGAAAACTCCAAATGGAGTTACAGAGAGTCGGACACTACTGAAACAATTCAATAACAATATGGCAGAATATACTTTATTCAAACAGATTAGTTAAAGAGATAAAGAGTAGCATTTTATTTCAGAGATAAACTCATGTAGAGATGCAAAAACCACAGGAAGGAAATATAAATGCAAAGCCTTTGGTTGAAGATCAATATAAGGAGGAGCAATAGCAATCCTAAAGACCACCTGACCAGAAAGAGGAAATTAATAATGAGTCTGAGAAATATAGTATACTTTTTTTCACTAATCTTTTTTCAATTAAGAAGCATTGATTTTCTCTTCCTCTCACCTCCCCTCTCACTCCTTAAAAGAGAGGGGTGGGGGGAAGGAGAGGGGGAAGAGAGAGACAGAGAGAAACAGAAAAGAAAAACAAACCCCTTATAACAAACGTTCACACTCAGGCAAAATAAATTATCTACATTGGCTATATCCACAATGTATGTCTCATTCTGCATATTAAGAGATGGCAGACTTACACAGAACACGACAGAGTAGTGATGAAGACTTCAGTTATCTAGACGTCTGCTGGAGCTTGCTCTCTGATAAAAACAAAAGAATTCATTTTTTAGGTTCCTTATTCATAATTTCATTCTTCAAAAAGTGGCTGTTGTTGAATTGCTTCAAGTTGTATCTAACTCTCTGTGACCCCATTGGGGATTTTCTTGGCAAAGGTATTGGGTTTGACTTTTTTTGTCCTCCAGTTCATTTTATAGATGAGGAAACTGAAACAAACAGGGTTAAGTGACTTGCCTGGGTCAGTCAGCTAGTAAGTGCCTGAAGCTAAATTTGAACTCACGAAGATGGGTCTTCCTGATTTGAAGTCTGTCACTGTATCCACTGCACCACCTAGCTGCCCTTCTCACATTATACCTCTTTCTTTATCTTTATTATGAAAGGTATTAGTGAGAAGCATCAAGTTTTTCTAACTCTAGCTGGAACTAGAGGAAATGAGTTAAAATTTTCATAAAGTCTAACTTTAGTTTTACATTAAAAGATTATTATTATTATTTACCTTAAAAAGTAATTAAACATTGGGAGAGGCTGTGGAATTCCTGCCATTTGAAAAAAAAGTTTAAACAATAAATAAGGCTCTTGAATCCTCTGGGTGTGGTCTACCTAATGATATCTTTCTTATAAGAAAACGTCTCCTCTGACCCCGCCATATATAAGTAGTAATTGTCCTTTCAGGTATTTTTTCTATAGTGGGAAAAAATGTCTTACTTTATTAGTCACACTCACATACCCTGCTCATTTGTATGTATGCATGTATGTGTGTTAAGTACTGTAGTTTTAAAAATAAGTTTTGTTGGTATCTTTTGTTTTTATATCACCTACATTTCCCAATATAACCAACATACTAAAAAATAAGTCTAACATATGCAGTGTTCTATAGTCTCTCACCTCTGCCAAGAAGAGGGTGTGGGTGGTGGAGAGAGAGAGAGAGAGAGAGAGAGAGAGACTTTTTGTGTGTTTTCATATTAATTGATTGTTATAATTTCTCAGCATTCAAGTTTGATCTTTCTTCTTTCCCTTTCCATTGTTGGAGTCGTTCTGTATTTCCCTGCCCTACCTTTCTGACCAAGGTCATGACTGTGAGACAGTTGTCCACATTTCAGAGTTCTGTTCTCTTATCTATATGAACCAATCCTATGATGATGGCCTAGCAACAATTTACTTGACTCTTGGGATCTGGCTCTATGGTTCCACAGTAGGTGTTATGTCAAATAATGTCACCATTGCATTAACAAAATTGGGTATCCAACTCCAACAAAGAGAAGCCATAGTTTTGGGGGGGGGGGGAAAGTCAATTACAACATACAATTAATTTACTACTGGAAGAAAGAAAACATAGTGATGTTTCTGGGACACTTATTTTTTCCTCCAAAATTGAAATAGTTATGGGGTTCCAAAATTAATTATATTCCTAGAACGCTCCTAAAACGATACTCCTAACAATGAACATGTCTATTCCTGATGTCTTATGACCTTGTCCCATTCTATACGTCACATAAACAACTTGTGTGCAGCAGATAAGGAGACAGAAATCAAATGTGAGGTTGAGAAGAGCAGTTCCCTTTGGCTAAGGAAGATGACCTTTTGATATGTAATTGCCTGTGTACACCTCCAGGAATGGCATTGACATTTTAGTATTGCTGTTACACAATAAGCTTCCTTTTTATTTTTGTTTACCAAGTACTTCTTCTGATTTGTTGCTTTCTAGACCATATGATATTCCTTCTCAGGGATAGCTTTGAAATTGTTTTCATAATTTATCTACTACCTAAAGTTAGGGGAAAAAACCCAGTGGTTTCTAGCTTCTCTTTTCTGGCCTCACAGTTAAGTTAAGCCATTTGCTCCATCCTTATCATTTACATTACATTTCATATCTACAAAGAATTTAATATAGTTTTATTTTTTCCTAAAGCAGTGTTTCCCAAACAAATTTTTCCTTGGCATAATTCTGGGTTTTAAATGCATTAATGGAACCCTTTCAATGCTAGTCTGGGGTTATGGGAAAACCATGGACATTAGAGGAGAAATTTTGAAGCAAAAAAGAGGAAATTTAGCCTATTTTATCTTTTTTGTTGTTTAAATATCATTTACAATAAGCACTTTGTGGGGAGGAAGAGCTGGTCTAGACCTACAATTTCATCAGTGTGAGAAACTTTTGGTGTAGAAATTCTCTCAGTAGAAAATCTGTAAATGGACACATTTACAGAAATATTTCTTCAGTCATTTTAGTTATGGCTTTAAGAGTAAAGCAAGGTGCAGCCAGGTGGCTCAGTGAGTAAGAGCACTGGCTCTAGTGTCAGGATGACCTGGGGATCGAATTCGGGCTCAGATACTTAGCACCACACCCAGAAATAACTGGCTGTGTAACCTTGAGCAAGTTACTTAACCCCGATTGCTTTAAAAAAAAAAAGAGAGAGAGCAAAGCAAATTTACTCTTTAATCAACAAGTATTTATTGAGTTCTAAAATGTGGAAGTAGAGGACATAAGACAAGGTATAGAAGGTGGGATGTACACGACCCATTCCAAAAACAGAGAATAGATCCATTTATAGGTTGGATTTCAGTTGTTATTCTGTTCTTTTTCAGTCATGTATGACTCTTCATGACTCTCTTTGGGGTTTACTTGGCAAAGATACTGAAATGGTTTGCCATTTTCTTCTCCAACCTATTTTACAGATGAGAAAACTGAGGCAAGCAGGGTTAAGTGACATGCCCAAGGTCACACAACTAGCTTCTGAAGTCAGATTTAAACTCAGGTTTTCCTTACTACAGGCTAGAGGCTCTATCCACTGTACTACCTAAATAACTGCCCATATATAGAAGTAACCCTTCTGTAAATTTATAGTTTTACAAAGTTGCCTGGCCAGGGTCATATAACCAGCATGTATCAGAGGCAGGATTTAGATCCCAGGTCCACCCTCTGTCCCCTATGCCATTCTACTTCTCTTAAGTACACATACAATATAGATGCATAAGTGTATGTTATGTATAATGTATATATGTAATGTGTATATAATGTATAATATATACAAATTGGTTTTATATTTATCATTTGCAAGGGAAAATATCACTTGCATTGATATTTTCTCAGAGTGTGTTGGAGCCAGCTTCTACTGGATCCCAAGAACTGATTCTTAAATTTCCATCACTGGCATTTATACTTCAGAAATTTACAAACACTACAAATCACAGCTTGGTTTATTGTTTTGTCAATTGTCTAATCTTTTTTTTATTTTTGGCTTTTTGGAGGGCAATTGGGGTGAAGTGACTTGCCCAAGGTCACACGGCTAGTTTTTGTGTTAAGTGTCTGAGGCCAGATTTGAACTCAGGTCCTCCTGACTCTAGGGCCAGTGTTATATTCACTGTGCCACCTAGCCACCCCTTGATTGTCTAATCTTAAGAAAATAATGGAGAAAATGTTAATAATACATATTAAACTTAAAACTCTGTGTGTGTGTGTGTGTGTGTGTGTGTGTGTGTGTAGCTGGTTGTTAAACATTTATCATCGCACTCTTGCCTCTATTCATATCATGGAGTATTCTACAAAATGGTGTCATTGAAAAGCTGCACTATATTAATAATACCTCTACTAATGAAGAACATACATTTTAGTAATATTTCTTTGTTATAAACTGTGATAGTAATGGAATATAAAGATCCCCCTGTATTGGCTTGGTTTTCAAACTGATTGTGTTAAAACCCAGAGCTTGTTAATCCCACCTGTGGGATGGACTTGTTGATGTGAAAAGAAAGTCCTGAACTGGGAGGAGCTGGTGACTTAGATTTGGAGAGACACAAGAGAGAGGCAGAAGAACTTTTTGGAAGCAGCACCCTCGTGGAGGCACAGAGAGAGACTGAGAGGATTGTTGAGGGCCACTTTGAATAGCCCTGGACTTTTGAGACCTGTCCCCGGAGCTGCCAAGGACTGAGGAGACATGGCTGTTTTGCTGGTACTTTGTCTGTCTGTTTTGATGTTGTTTTGCCAGATTTGTCCACTGGTGAAAGACAGTCCTGTTGAAGAAGTCCTGGAACCTGGCTGCTGGCTAAGAGCTCCTGACACTGTCCTGCAGACAGAGAGTGAATACTGTCCACTGGTGAAGGACAATGCTGTTGTTGCAGGGGTCTGAGAACCTTTCTGTTGGTTCAGAAGCCCTGAAGAAGGATTTTCTTGTTGTATGTTTACAGAAATCCTGGGAGAGGGTTTTGCTAATGTTTTCAGGGGTTCTAGGACTGTTCTGCAGACAGAGGATGAATTAATGAAGAGACTGGCAATGTATCTTGTGGCCTTGCTAAGCCTTGTCTCCCCAGGAACTAAGATTGCTGAGAATTTGCCTGGTGTCAAGATGAAGAAAAGACCTCCATTTGGGTATTAAGTGCTGTGCTTGAACTTGATGTAACTCTGGGGTAGATTCAATTGTGATCCAGGGGTGGGGGACTTTTGACCTTTTTGTATTCTATGGTTGAACAAATGAATGTACTTTACTTATGTTTGGAAACTAATCTCCATTTTAGAAGAGGGGTTTTGTGATGGACTAAATGAAGGTACAGCCTAGGGGTGGAGTAGTATTTAGAACAGGGACTTTGTAATTGATTGAATGAATGGAAGGTCCTGGGGTGGGGTAGTACTTGGAGATTATTTAATCACCCTTAGTAAATGCTGTATTTTGAATGATGTCATGTTTTGATCTTCTCTGTTTTTGGTTTGTCACTGAATAAAATGGAGAGCACCTATGCTGGTATTCTGAACCTTGGGAAGTTGCCTTTCCTTGGCATTACATTACATAAACTTCAAAATCACAGGTAGCAATATAATACAGGAGGCACAGGGATGTATACATTTCTAGGAATATCAAGTACCATAGGAAAAGTTGTTGCGGGCGTTTGCCCTCACAACAGATCTAGACGACTAGCCCTACGGCCCTC
>NW_027187391.1:43977536-43986939 GCF_028583685.1 Petaurus breviceps papuanus
TCACCCCATCAAGCTTATACATATTCATTCAAAGCAACCATGGCACCGCCCATAAACCCCTCCCCCTCCCCCATCAAAAAGTGACTAAATGCTAACTAAAATAATACCCACTGTACCAAATAAAAATGATATAATTAATAATAATAGAGACACAATGTGGTGTAGTAAATAGAGCAGTGACCTTGGAGTCAGAATGGCTTGAGTTCGAATTCTGCCTTAGATCCGTGTGTGACCTTAGACCCCTCTGGCCTGTTTACTCATCTTAAAAAGGAGGAATTGGGACCCAATATCCTCTAAGATTCCCTCCATCTCTACAGCTAGAGTTCTGTTTTTCTAGGCATCTTGGGGGAGAAAGAAAGGGTAAAGTTTAATTTTGAGTTAGACTATCATACTGTGGTTAGGCAAGAAAAGGACAAGTAGAGATACCTCCAATACAGCCAATACTGGGCTTTAAGCTGCAGCCAATTGTTCCAGTGCCCACACCTTCCAGGTCCTTGAGTGTTGCCTTTTGACTGAGTCCAAGTTTACAGAACAAATCCTTTCATTACGGGGATTTGTTCTATGAAGTTTGGATTCAGTCAAAGGCCCACACTGGGGCGGCTAGGTGGCGCAGTAAATAGAGCACCGGCCCTGGACACAGGAGGACCTGAGTTCAAATCCGGCCTCAGACACTTGACACACACTGGCCATGTGACTTTGGGCA
This sequence comes from Petaurus breviceps papuanus, assembly GCF_028583685.1. Taxonomy (NCBI): domain Eukaryota; kingdom Metazoa; phylum Chordata; class Mammalia; order Diprotodontia; family Petauridae; genus Petaurus; species Petaurus breviceps. The sequence continues at coordinate 43,978,240 of NW_027187391.1, forward strand.
AGTCACTTAACCCCAATTGCCCTCCAAAAAGGTAAAAAAAAGGCCACACTTGAGGACCTACAGAGCCACCTGTGGCCTCCAGGCCTCAGGTTCCCTACCCCTGCTCCAGTGCCTTAAGTTGGAGCCAATTAAGTATGCTGCTAAGTTTTCTCCTCCCTTCCCCCACCTCCCCGATGGAAAAAGGGAGAAAGAAAGAGAAAGAAATAAAGACCAGCCTGCTAATACCTGAAGTTCCTATAATGGCAGAATAAAAAATGGTTTTCCCTAGGATAGAGGTAAAATTTGAATATTGGTTAAAATGTAGTCAGTCTATAAACACATAAAGAACTGATTATCAAATCCTTTGCTTTCTGGAGAATATAGAAAAGAGCAGAGCTTGCAGATCCTGAAATGGTAGCAGGAGTTTCCAATGAATGAGGAAAAAAAATAGTACAGAAAGGAGACTGAGACCAACTTGGAATAAACAATTTTCACCTTTGCTAGGACTGTTGCCCCTGTTTACCTTCAATTGAACCAGAATTAAGGGCCAGTTAGGTGGTTCAATGGATAGAGCACCAGGCCTGGAATCCAGGAGCCTCCTCTTCCTGAGTTCAGATTTGACCCAAGACACTTAACTAGCTGTACAGACTTGGGCAAGTCACTTAACCCTATTTGTTTCAGTTTCCTCATCTGTAAAATGAGCTGCAGAAGTAGTTTACACGCTAATATCTTTGCCAAGAAAACCCCAAACAGGGTCATGGACATAACTGGACGGACTCAACAACCACAACCAACCAGGATAAATGGAAGTAGTCCACGAATTTTTTTTTGGTCCTGCAGCTGCAAGGGAAGGAATTCAGTTTTGTATGACTTTGTTTTGTTGCTGCTGGTGGTAGTGGTGGTGTTTTGTTTTTAAACTCCGATGAGGTCACATTAAAAGAGCTTCACTCTGAATTTGACAGTGCTTAAAATGATTCAATCTGCTCATCTAGATTATATTTAAATCCATTTTAGACATAAGTAAATTAAGGCCCAGAGAGAAAGGGGTTATACCATCCTCATGATGGCAGAGAAAGATAGGAGGAAGGGCATGAGTAGAATTCCTAGCCTAGTCAGTAAATTCAGTTTATTAATGAGCTTACCAAGAGTTGCTGTTCTTCCTTTGATTTTTTTTTAAATCAGGCCTCGCTCACTTTATTCTTATTCATACAAAAACATTTGTGTGGAAGCCATAGCAACTGCCTGGATTCCCTGGACAGACACTCAAGTATGAGACTTTACAATATTGTTACTGATTTCCTGATAGGGAGGTGATGAACAGTTTTTTCCACAGTTAGGAGTTAGGCAACTGTAGGTTTTAGAGGTGACATCAAATATAGCTTTAGCAAAGTTGCCCAAACTGGCAATATAGTCCCCAGCAGACGCGTACTAAGCATCCGTTCTGAGCATCAGTAGCTTGATAAGCACAGGAGCTGAGACAATGCCAGTATCCCTAGGGCAGGGATTATTAAACTGATACAATGATTAAAAAGTTTCAAGAGACAAGGTTTCTGGATAATTGAATCATTTTATTAATAAGGCCAGTATGTTATTAATAAAAGGATGGTCATTTGGCTATCTTGCAGACCTAAGATCATCATGGCAGGTGGGCTCAAGGATTATATGTTCTTTTGGAAGAGTGGCCATCAACTCTGATTGGTTAACACAATGAGAGGTGGGCTGTATTAAAATGAGGGGATGAGAGTGACATCATGTCACCCTTGGACAGAGAAACCATCTCTATACCCAGATCACCCCCAGTCTTGGGCTATCTAGACAAAAGGCTCTGTCTCCACCCAAGCTTGACTGAATGACATTCACCTAAACTAGAAATTCCTTGTAAGAAGACTAAGCTCTTAAAAATAGACAAGAAAGGAAAAACTCTGAATCTCTCCAAACCATTAGTTATTTATAATCATTTTTCTCACTGGGGTCCATGGACCTCCAAGGAGTCTATGGATAGATTTCAGGGGATTGTGAACATGAATGGAAAAAACCTACATTATAATTTCAATATAATTGGCTTCCTGTAATCCTATGTATTTTATTTAATGCATTTAAGTCTTTTTGTAAGACGGTCTCCAAAGACTTCACCAGAGTACCAAAGGTTACTGAACACAAGAGCTCCTGATCTAAAAGTAGCATCACAGGCACACCAGAACCAATCTCCAATTCCAGTGACATTACGTGACACTATGTGGGGTTTGTCAGTCTTGTTCCACCAATAGCCATTATGGACAGCTTGGCCAGGAAGAAAGTACCACAGATAGATGTAGTCAGTTTTCAGGTGTACTTGACACCCAAGGCCAGCCTGACCATTGTAGTGGCCAGTGGTCCCAAAAGCCTTGGACTTGGAACACTGACCAGCTCTAATCTGTTTCTGAGTAATAATAATATTGTTAATGTTATTATTGAGTCATTTCAGTTATGTCTGTATTGTTGTGACCCCATTTGGGGTTTTCTTGGCAAAGATACTAGAGTGGTTTGCCATTTCCTTCTCCAGATCATTTTACAGATGAGGAAACTGAGGCAAACAGGGTCAAGTGACTTGCCCAGAGCACATAGCTAGTAAGTATCTGAGGCCAGATTTCAACTCAGGTCTTCCTGAGAGCACTTCAATGTTTACAAAGCACCTTACAAACCTTTTATCATCATCATCATCATCATCTAGCTAACCCCTATACAGCACTTACTATGTGTTAGGCACTTTATAATTATCTCATTTGATCCTCACAAAAAGCCCTGGGACAGAAGTACTATTATTATTATCCCCCTTTTATAGATGAAGAAACTGAGGCAGACTGAGGTTAAATAGCCTATTATGTGCCAGGCCACTTTCCTAAACATTAGGTATACAAAGAAAGGTAAAAGGCAGCCCCTGCTCTCAAGGAGCTCGCAGTCTAACGGAAGAGACGACATGCAAACAAAATAAATATAGACAGAAGGCACTAGACTTTACTAAGCACCTCCCTGTCTCAAAATGTATTTTTTTGTGTGTCCAGGGATATGCTGATAAATGTTTAATAACTGCCTTGCTAGAAAAATTAAAGTGTACACACCCTTTTGAGTTTAATTCGTGTTATGGACATATTCTCCATCGTTTTCTTAAATTTGGGGGGAAATAATCTCTTAAGGAAAAGATGATGCACAAGGGCCCTGTACCTGGAGGAGCAGCAAAGGACTGAGCTACAACAGGAGGGAGTAAAAGAGTTATAGACCTTGCCCTTTCAAGTCTATTGGGAACATAGAATCATAGGGACCTCAGAGGTCTTCTAGTCCTAGTCCCTCGTTTTACAGCTGAGATAAATGAGGTAGCCTAGTTTATAAAGGCCCAACCTGTACAGCTGAGGTAAATGAAGTGGTGGGGACTCAACCAAGGTCACTAGGATTTGGACTTAGGATTCTGGGGCTCCACATTCAGCACTTACTTCACGGCTATGCATTGGTTGCCTCAGGAGCAACTTCCAGTTTCTTTTCCTTAGGTATAGTGGTGTGTGGTGTGTGGGTGGGTGTGGTTGTGAAAAGAGGTGGATTTGCTAAGGCCTGTCTAGGTCTCTGGGATCAAGGTGGGATCAATTGGAATAGCAAAGCAATTGCTGCTAGCAAACCCCAAGTTCATTTCTCTTCCAAGGAGAGTCCAAACCACAGGGTGGTACTATGAGTCAGAAAGATTGTATAGGACCCTGAAGGGAAGCTGGAACTCATTTGAGAGGAAGGAGAATAATTTATTGGTTTCTGTGAATTTTATGTAATTTTGCATGTTCATGGGGTGAGTGAAAAGCCCAAAAGGAATTGTTACCTTGAGTACTTACATAAAATCTGGGGTTCTTTGATCAACATCTGTGGCAACCTAGACATGAGCTATATTCTTAGATTTCCCAGAGAAAACTCAGAGTGGGGGGAAACTAACCAAATAATTATGATTTGGGGAGGCAGCCCTCAAGGCTGAGTCCAGTCTATTAAACCCAGAGCTTGGGGCCCTGGACCTCTCTTTACATAACTAATGATCTCATCTCAATGAAATAGGCAAACTGTTTCTTCACTTATTATTTATAACAGCAGATCAAGTGAACAGCTTTTAGAAGTAAACACCATGAACAAATAGTATAATTTTTTTTATTCCTTAAAGATTTGGGGGTCAAGACAGCTTTGGAAGTTTGTGACATGTATGAGCTGGCCTTATTTGAGGCTCAGGGCTAAATTTAGTCCTCCCAGCTGGATGTTTCTCCAGCATCTAAATGTGGGCATACCCAGCTGTATTTTAGGCCAAGCACCAAACTTCCCTCTGCCTGGTCATATTTTAGTTAGATTTGGGTTTAACTACCAGAAATAAAGATGCATTTTAAAATAAGTAAGTTCACCCAGAAGGCGCAAAAACAATCTACTGCAGACATAGAAACGCATGGTTTAAAGAAATCTGTCTAAATAGGGAAAGGACATACCTTCTAGTCACTTTTCATTAGGCCAATATCTCTAATCAGGACAGATCTCTAATCTAATGCTTTACCCACATTAATTAGTATGTGTGCAGGGAGCTTCACAACAGGAAGCATATTAAAAATTTGCAAAATTCTCCAGGTTTAAAAAATGTATCATTGATATACAGTATATTCTAAATTAACAGGTAAATGTGTCAGTTACAAATGGCATGTGAAAATGACATTAGAGGAAGGCTGGCACATAGTAAGTAGTAAGCTTCAGATATGGAGTAAGAGGTCCTAGGTTCAAATCTTGGCTCTGCCACTTACTATCTACATGGTCATTGACAAATCCTCTAACTAGATGACCTCTCAAGTCCCTTCAAGCTTTTTTTTTTTTTAAGCAATCAGGGTTAAGTAACTTGCTCAAGGTTACACAGCCAGTTATTTCTGGGTATGGTGCTGAGTATCCCAGCCCGGATTTGATCCAGGTCATCCCTCATCCCGACACTGGAGCCGGTGCTCTTACTTGCTGAGCCACCTGGCCGCCCCTAAGCAATTGGGGTTAAGTAACTTGCTCAAGGTTACATGGCCAGGTGTTTCTGGGTGGGTGCTAAGTGTCTGAGCCCCGGATTCGATCTCCAGGTCTTCTCAACACTGGAGCCTGGTGCTCTTACTCGCTGTGCTACCTGGCTGCCCTGCCTTCCAGCTTTAAATCTATGGTTCCATAAAAGTGCTAACAACATGGTTACATTTGATTTTCATTTGACCCTCTACTTGTCACCAACCATTCAATTCAGGAAGCAGGTGCTCTGCCAGGTAGAAAGGGTTGTAATAGCTTTGAAAACCTATACCCTTGATTTCATATTATTTTTTGCACTGACAATTAGACCAAGAAAAGTTAAAATCATGAAGAAAGTGGCACCTGAGCTAAGCATTAAGGAAGGGAAAAATGTTATTTTATTTTCAAGGCATTTAGGGTTAAGTGACTTGCCCAGGGTCACACAGCTAGTAAATAGCTAGGGTTGAATTTGAACTCAGGTCCTCCTGACTCCAGGGTCTGTGCTCTATCCACTGCACCACCTAGCTGCACCCTGAAAGGAAGAAGTTTATTTTATTTTTTAACTTTTTTTTTTATTTTGAGTTCCCAATTCTATCCCTTCTTTCTTTCTCCTTCCTCCCCAGACAGTAAGCAATCAGATATAGGTTATACATGAGTAATTATGTAAAACATTTCCATATTAGTCACTTTATATGAGAAGACTCATTCCTCTGTTAGTTTAGTTTTGGTACTGAAATAAAACAAAAAACCACTCATAGGTTATTCAGCAGTTAACAAAAGGAGGTTTACTTAGCAATTCCATGGAAAGAATATTTAACAAAGATTCTCTAATACTTAGTTCTCCTCTCCTCAATAGAGAAACACGTTTGGTCAGCAAGGTAGGGTGCAGTGCCTCCCTGAACCTTGGAACATCTGCCAAGTCTGAAGAGCTGTGACTCCATGTGGGTGAGCCTTTTTATGTCCATAAGAAATTAGGTCAATGTGCAGAGATTTGGCTTTGAGCTTGGAAATAGCTTCCTTACCTTTTAGGGAAAGAATTCCTTAACTTATATGAGGGAATGAGGGACCCTGGTAGATAGTTATCCAATCATGGAAGCCAAAGGAATAGAGATTGTTAAGTAGAGCGTTCCAAAACCATGAGACTGAGGGAAGGCCACAATGCATAACAACTGAAAAAGGTCATTGACTGGTCCTCTTTGAGAACAAAGGACAACAATCAACAAACTAAAGTCTAGTGGTTCCCTATTGCCTCTAGGCTAAAAAAGGATGAGGAATGGGGGGAGGGGAGCCAGCTGATCTGGCAAATAATAAATGTGTGTTGATTGGTTGATGAATTCTGGATAAATAACATTTGGGAGTCATCTGCATGGAGTTGATAATTCAAGTCATGATAGTGGATGAGATTACCAAGGAAAAAGTATATAAAGAGAAGAGAAAAGAACTGAAGCCAGAGTTTGGGAACTACCCACTTTTTGGGGGTGGGGGGGTGGGAGTGGGAATAAAATGAATCTGTGAAGGTGAGGTCAGACAGATAGAAAAAGAAGAAAAGAGTTATGTGATTGAGTGATTGACCAATCTCTGACCAAACTGATCAATAGGTATTTAATAAATGCGTATAAATAGAAAGGACCTTCAACAAATCCATATCCCAGTGCCTCGCTTTTGACATGAAGGAGACCCTGAGTTCTCAAAGGCTATACCAGGGAATCACAAGCTCTAGTAGGTCTTACCAAACTAGAGATGCTTCAAGAATGAATACATTTCTGAGGATCCACTTAGCTGTATCTGGAGAGGTTCACCACCATTGGCCACAGGGTGACATTTTTCAGCCACAATTCTTAAAGACCACATACTAAAGTTATAGAAGGTTTGAGGCTTGTGTTGGTGGAGGAAGATAGTCATACTGGTTCAATGACAGATCCTCTACATACAGAGATAGTGAGTCTGAGTGGCCATGCATGGGGAATACCACAGATCTTAAAATCCAGTGTCATTCACCCAGACAGTGGCATTTGATAATCTAGGTTTCAGCTGAACTCCAAAGAGGATTGTAATCTGATATGATAGAACATTCTACCTTTGGATGCTGTGCCCAGGGGTGTGGCACCATGAAGATTGGTCTGAGGTAGTCAGGCTCCAGGACTTGCTTTGAAAATGACTGGTAGGGCAGCCAGGTGGCGCAGTGAATAAGAGCGCCGGCCCCAGAGTTGGGAGACCTGGGATCAAATCCGGGCTCAGATACTTAGCACAACACTCAGAAATAACTGGCCATGTAACCTTGAGCAAGTTACTTAATCCCAATTGCTTTAAAAAAAAAAAAAGAAAGAAAATGACTGGCGATGTATACCTCACTCTTGGGCACAATAGAGTTCTCTGGCTTTCTGTCTCTGAATGTATTTCACATCCCTCCCTAGATCAGCTCATTTATCTTACTGAAATCTGGTGACCCCATTAGGAACCATGTCAGATTAATTTCTTAGGGTGATAGACTCATTAAAATGTCCACCACCATAAGGCAAATGAACATTAAGTCCACCCTTCCTTCCTACCCCTGGAAGGGTAATGTTGGAAGAAAAACAAATGAGGTGGTAAAATTATTTAAAACTATATCATCATTGAAGTTTTCTCTCTCTTTTCCCCATGAAAGTCACTAAATAAATAAAGGGTGGCTCATCTTTTAAAAAAATGCAGCTGTCATATTGATGCCAGTGGTTAAAGTATGAAATATGCAATTGGTGCCTGGAGCACTTGCTAATTATCTTAGAGAAGGCCCTTCCATCCATGCTTCACACACATAAAATACTCTCAGTATTTTATTGAAAAGTTCCATTGTATCTGCATAGAAGCTTTTTTAATGTTTAACCTAATTTTTAAAGAGGCCAAGTGAAAATCTACAAAAGGACTGATGAGTCCTCAGGAAAATCCTTCCTTGGTTGGACACTCGGAAGTTTGTTTTCTAGATTACTAATAGTTTGCATTTGCTCTTTTTTAGCCTTGGAATTTTTAATAAATCAAGCACTTTGCATCAATCAGTCCATCAATGTGCATTTATTAAGCACCTACTGGATATGAGATTTTAAGCTTTGTGCCCACTACATACATTATCTCATTCAAACCTCATTGCTACCCTTTGAGAAACATAGTCCTCAGATTATTTTCCCCAGTTTACAGAGGAGGAAATTGAGGCAGAGATGCTAATGACTTGCCCAAGTTCACACAGCTACTAAGGGCTCAAATCTAGGTTGCTTGGCTGCAAGTCCAGTACAAAGTGGTGTACAGAAAAATGTGTCTGGCTTGGAGCTAGGAGAGGACATTCAGAGCACTGGAAATGGAGTCAGAGGATCTAGATTCAATTCCTAACTCTGTCACATTTGCTAGCTGTGTTACTTTGGGCAAATCACTTAATTTCTCTGGGCCTCAGTTTCCTCACCTGTAAATTAGAAGACTGGACTAGGAGGCCTCACTTCCAGCTCTAAAGCTATGGTCTATCAACTGGACTCAGATCATATATTTATTAGATGGGTGACGTTAATCATAGGACTGACTTCTATACACAGTGCCCCAAAGTCTCACCTTCTCTGTTCCCTGGTAAATGAGATCACTCAAGTGACCATAGGCAAGTCACTTAAACTTTCTGTGCCTCAATGAAACAATCCACATAAAACCCCTCATACACATTAATATACTTCATAAATGTCATAT